>NC_069794.1:91225378-91541684 GCF_027406575.1 Nycticebus coucang | reverse complement strand
CTCCTGGGTTTGGGGTTGGAATGTTCTTCCTTTCCCAGTTGCTTGAGATGTCCCATTAAGTTGTTAACTTCCTCTCTTTTCATTCTCTTGAGGAAGGCTTGCAGCACTATAAATTTCCCTTTTAGGACTGCCTTTGTGGTATCCCAGAGGTTCTGATAATTCGTGTCTTCATTGTCATTTTGTTCCAAAAATTTGGCATATTCCTTCTTAATCTCATATCCAACCCAGCTATCATCAACATAAGGTTATTTAACTTCCATGTTTTTGTATGAGTATGCAGATTCCTGTTGTTACTGAGTTCAACTTTTATTCCATGGTGGTCCGAGAAGATGCATGGAATAATTTTCATTCCTGTAAATTTACTGAGGTTAGACTTGTGACCTAACATGTGATCAATTTTGGAGTATGTTCCATGGGCTGATGAGAAGTATGTGTGTTCAGTTTTATTGGGATGAAATGTTCTGTAGATGTCTGCTAAATCCAAATGTTGGGTGGTTAGGTTTAAATCTAAAATTTCTTTGCTCAGCTTCTTATTGTAGGATCAATCCAACACTGCCAAAGGAGTGTTGAAATCTCCAACTGTTATGGAGCTGGAGAAAATCAAGTTGCTCATGTCTGTTAGAGTTTCTCTTATAAATTGAGGTACATTCTGGTTGGGTGCATGTGTATTAATAATTGAAATCTCATCATCTTGAGTATTACCCTTAACAAATATGAAGTGAACATTCTTATCCTTCCTTACTTTTGTTGGTTTAAAGCCTATTGTATCTGCCAATAAAATTGCAACACCTGCTTTTTTCTGATTACCATTTGCCTGAAATATGGATGACCATCCTTTTACCCTGAGTCTATATTTGTCTTTTAAGGTAAGATGTGACTCTTGTATGCAGCAAGTATCTGGCCTGAGTTTTTGTATCCAGTCAACTAACCTGTGCCTCTTTAGAAGACAGTTTAAGCCATTCACATTAATGGAGAATATTGATAAGTCTGGTAAAGCCATAAATTAGTTTCATAGTAGGGCTGAGTACATTGGATACTTTTTCTTCCATTCTTGTGATACTTTACTAAGAAGAATATGTTACAGCTCCATCCATAAAACTTGAGAAGTTTTCATTTATAATAATTTCCAGTAGGGCTTTCACTCCTTAGAGACAATTTTCTTCCTTTTCAGGAATCCCTATTATTTGTATGTTTGAATGCTTCATGGGCTCTTATAGTTCTCTAAGCATCTGGTCTGCTTTCTCTCTCTCCTTTTCTGCCTCTTTAACTATCTGAATTACCTTGACAACTTTATCCTTTAGCTCTGAGATTCTTCCTTCTCCATGGTCTAGCCTATTTTTGATACTTTCTACTACATCTTTATATTCCCTGATTGTCTCCTTCATTTCCTTAAGCTCCCCCATGTCCTTTCTATATTATACATATCTCTCATCTGACTTTTGGTTCTGTCTTTCCATTTTCTCATCCATTAATTTTATTGTCTTTATCATCCATATATGAAATTCCCTTTCTGTCAGGTCCTTTAACTCTTTATAGGTGGAGTCTTCTGCAGTAGCTGCCTCATGGTCCCTTAGGACAGTTACTCCATTTTGGTTTTTTATGTTGGCTGAATTTTTCTGTTGGTTCCTCCTCATGTGTTTTTTTCTTCTTACTCATTTCCTTGTTCTCCTTTTTACTTATCACTTCCTCCTTTGGTTCAAACCAGGAGCAAGAGAAGTCCTTACTCTTGAGGATGGTATGTTGCAGTATGTGTCCAGGACTCCAGGTGGCGCTGAGCTTTTCAGGAGACAGAAAACATAGCCAGTAAACTCTATGGTCCTTATTCCAAACTTAGTTGCCTTTGATGATTGCCTGATTGTTTCCTCAGCATTCATACCCTGCTGGGTTGGGATCTGAAAGCTCACAAGAATCCTTCAGAGGGTTGTCTCACAGTGCCCCTGACTCCAGTTTCTGTTGAGTATGGGAGTCCTTCAGCCTGTACCAAAAAAGGAGTCATCTGATCCCTACAGGCAGAATTAAGATGGATATGGTTTAGATGGAGATTCTTTAGACAGAATTTAGATGGACATCCCTGCTAGAATCTCAAAACCTTCCCCAAATGGCAGCTCCTTGACCACAGAGACCCTCTCAGTTTAGCTGCCTTGCAAGCCACCCCACCTATAACAAATCCACTCCAACCAGCATTCAAATTTGGTTGCTGTATACTGTATGAGTCTGCCCACTCTTCCAAGCTTTCCACTCAATGTACAATTTCCCTCCAAGAACTGAGAACTCCATAAAGGTTTCCTCCCATTCTGGACTTCTGTGGGGGCTCAGCTGATCCCAGCTGGTTGCAATAATTTGCCTAATTCATCAGATTTCCACCACTCTAGATCATACACTGTACCCAGCTCATCACCTCTTCACTGTGCTCCCTGCACTATGACTTATGGGTAAAGTCCCCATGCCAGGTACAGCTATGTTCTGTCTTTTCTACCAGTCATTCTAGGAGAGCTCATCTGAAAGATCCTTCTGGTCCACCATCTTGTCTCAACCCTCAAGGTAACAGAATTCTTAACAGCAGATTTTATATTCTCAATTGAAACTAATCTATTTCAACAGACCCTGGGTCCTGGAGCCACCTCCGAGAAGTAGTGAAACTTCACCCTTCACAATTCTTCCTTTCTTGGTTCTCTGAGGACATTGCCCAGCCCAGAGTGGGCAGGGCGACTCGTAGGCTCCTTCAAGATGGATATTTTTAAAAGAACCAAATAGAAATAGAAATTCTGGAAGTGAAGAATTTTTTGAAAAATAGACAAAATACCTTTTAAAAATAGCTTTTTAAACTTCAACTAAGTTTTAAAAGGACTAGATCAGGCAAAGGAAAGAATCTCAGAGCTTGAAGGCACTTAATGATCCCCAGGCTGATAAATGCAAAAATAGTCTTCACAGCATGTTATAAATAGACTATCTAAAGTCAAACACAAAGTTGAATCTTAAAACAGCTAAGAAGTGCCTAGTCACCTCTAAAGGAATTCACATCAGACTAATAGCAGATATCTGAGCAGAAACTTTACAGGCCAGAAGAGAATGGATGTTATTTTAGAAGTGCTGAAAGAAAAAAAGATGTTACCCAGGAATACCATATCCAGAAAAATTAACCTTCATAAATAAAGACGAAATAGTCTTTCCCCTACAAGTAAATACTGAGAGAATTACCACTAGATCAGCCTACGTAAAAAGCTCAAGAAGTCCTGAACCTGGGAGGGAAAGGGAAATTATGAATATAAAAACACATGAAAGTATAAAACATACTGGAAAAGCAGTGACATAAAGGGACAGAAAGAACATAAGTGGGATCACTACCGAAATTAATCAAACTACAAATAAAAATGATAATAGGGGAAAAAAGGAACAGAACATATATATAACAAGCAAAAAAAATTAATATGAAAGAAACAAAGTTTCACATAGCACTAATATTCTTGAACACAAATGGAATTCATTCTCCATTTAAAAAAATATTGAATACTTACATGGATTAAAACAAAGTGATACAATTATATACTGTTTACAAGAAACTCACCCTACTAGTAAAGACACAGAAAGAGTGAAAGAAAAATGATGAAGTGCGGTGCCTGTGGCTCAGTGAGTAGGGCACTGGCCCCATATACTGAGGGTGGAGGGTTTAATCCTGGCCCCGGCCAAACTGCAACAAAAAAATAGGTGGGTGTTGCGATGGACACCTGTAGTCCCAGGTACTCAGGAGGCTGAGGCAAGACAATCACCTAAGCCCAGGAGTTGGAGGTTGCTGTGAGCTGTGTGACCCCACGGCACTCTACCAAAGGTGATAAAGTCAGACTCTGTCTTAAAAAAAAGAAAAAAAAAAAGCAATGAAAAGGGATATTCCATGCAAATGGAAATCAAAGGTGAGCAGAAGTAGCAATACTTACATTGGATAAAACAGATTTTAAGAGTGCTGGGTGATGCCTGTGGCTCAAAGGCGTAGGGCACTAGCCCCATATACCAGAGGTGGTGGGTTCAAACCCAGCCCTGGCCACAAAAAAAAAAAAAAAAAAACTGCAAAAGAGTGCCATAAAAGACAAAAAAAGGTCACTATATATGACAAAAGTATTAATCCATAAGAGAACATAGTAACTCTAAGTATATACTTACCCAACAGTAGAGCACATTAATTCATAAGATGAATATTACTAAAGTTAAAGAGAGATATGGACTGCAATAAAATAATAGTTCAGAAATTCAGCACCCCATTGTCAGCATTAGACAAATCATCTGGACAGAAAATCAATAAAGAAAGATTGGATTTAAACTGGACTTTTAACCAAAGGGAGCCAATGAATATTTATAGAACATTCTGTCTAATAACTAACCACAGAATATGCATTCTTTTCTTCAGTGCATGGACCATTCTCCAAAGTAGAACACATGTTATGTCACAATATAAGTTTTAAGAAATGTAAACAAAAAAAACTAAATCATATTATCTTCTCAGAATGCAGTGAAATGGCACTAGAGCCAACTCAACTTTCTTGAGTTGTTCTTTGCTCAACAAAGAAAAGCTCAAGACTGTAGGTTCACAGCCAGATTCCACCAAATCTATGATGTTAAACAAGTACCAATCATCCTGAAACTATTCAAAAAAAAGAAAGAAGAAGAAGAGATAATTCTCCCTAAGTCATTCTACAAAACCAACATCATCCTATTATCAAAACCAGACAAGGATACACAGGAAAGGAGAGTAGGGGGAGGGGAGGAGAGAAGGGAAGGAAAAAAGAAAAGAAAGGAATGGAAAGGAAAGATCTTAGGAAGGAAGCACCCTACAATATCGCTGATGCAAAAATCCCAATAAAATACTAGCAAACTGAATCCAAGAGCACATTGGAAAGGTAAGACACCATGAACAACTGGGATTTATACAGGGATGCAAGGATGGTTTAAAATACGCAAATCAATAAACATGACACATCACATCAAAAGAATGAAAATCAAAAACCATGTAATCATCTGAAGAGATTCAGAAAAGCATTTGATAAAAATTATTATTCCATCATGAAAAAAGCACTTAACAAACTAGGCATAGAAAGAACATACTTCAAAATAATGAAGTCCATATATGACAAACCCACAGCTAACCATCATACTGAGTGGTGAAAAACTGAAAGCCTTTTGTGCACAAACTGGAACAAGACAAGGATGCCCACTTTCACCACTTCTGTTCAACATAATACCGGCAGTCCTACCCAGAGCAATCAGAAATAAAAGGCACCAAAATTGGAAGTGACAAAGTCAAACTGTCCCTCTTTGAAGATGATTTGATCTTGTATCTAGAAAATCCTGAAGACCCCTCCAAAAAACTAGATTTGATAAATTAATTCAGTGAAGTTGAAGCACACAAAAGCAACATGAAAAATCAGTTGTGTTTGTATATACCAATAACAATCTAGCCAAGAAAAAAATCAAGAAGGTAATTACATTTATAATAGCCACAAAAATAATTTAAAATACCTAGGAATAAATCTAACTAGGGAGGTGAAAGAGCTTATGGTTGGGAGGGTGGGAGAGGATAGATGATGAGAGATTGCTTGTAGTACAAGATTTCTTGGTACAATGTGCATTGTTTCAGTGATATACACCCTGGAGGCCCTGACTTCACCATTTTGCAGGCTATCAATGTAACAAAATTACACTAGTACCCCCATGAATATAAACAAATAAACAAATAAAAAATAAATGAGATAAAAACATTGGAAGATGTCACTAATACATAAAAAAAACCCACCCCATTCTTATGGAGCTTAAGAATCAGTGTCATTAAAATAAACATATTATCCAAAGCAATCTACAGAGTCAATGCAACCTGTATCAAAATACAATGTCGTTCTTGGTAGAATTAGAAAAAATAATCCTAAAATTCATATAGAACCATAGAGGGGCCTGAATAGTCAAATCAATCCTGAGCAATAAGAATAAACCTGAAGGTATCATATTACATGACTTCAAAATATATTACAAGAATACAGTAACCAAAATAACATTGTATTGGTATAAAAATAGATGTGAAGACCAATGGAACAGAGAGACAATCCAGCAATAAAGCCACACATTTACGATCAACTGATTTTCAACAAGGCTGATAAGCACTTACATTGAGGAAAGGGCACTTTTTTTAATATAAGCAGATAGACGTATGTAGAAGATGGAGAGTGAATCCCTCTCCCTCATCATATATAAAATCTACTTGAAATGCATTAAAGACTTAAATGTGAGACTCGAACTTTAACAAAAATGCTAGAAGAAAACAGAGAATATTCTCCTGGATATTGATCTAGGCAAAGAATTCATGACGGAAACCTCAAAAACAAATACAACAAACACAAAAATAGACAAATAGTTCTTTAAGTTAGACTAAAAAGCTTCTGCAGAGCAGAAGTAATAATCAACAGAGTGAAGAGACACCTTGCTGAATGATAGAAAATATTCACAAATTATTCATCCAATAATAGCAAGACTATATGAGAAACTCAAACGAGTCAGTCAAAAAACAAAACAAAACTAGTAATCTTACTAAAAAGTGGGCAAAATGCATGAAAAGACATTTCTCAAAAGAAGGATGCAGAGAAAAGGGAACTCTTTTGCATTGTTGGTGAGGTATAGACACATGATATATACAAATGTGAGATGTTAGATATTATTTATCCATAAAAAGAATGAAATCATGTAATTTGCAGTAGCATGAATGAAACCAGAGGTCATCACTTAAAGTGAAATAAGCCAGGCATGAAAACACAAATAGTACACGTTCTGTCTTACATGTAGGAGCTAAAAATTTGAGCTCTGCTCTAGGATTGTCTTCAGACATCTCCCTAACAGTATGGCTCAGAAAGACACTCCAGGGTGTGCTGCAGGAGGCAGTCCCTGCAGGCGTCTGGTTCATAGGGTAGCAAGGCCTACAGTGTGAGGAAGACCAGAAGCCTGGAGAGTCCTACTGCTCAACAATTAGAAGTGCTGCTACTTTCAAGTAGAGAAAACTTCTATTACATCTTCATGCAATATTAAAGTTTAATCTGAGTGTAAATTTAAAGTTTAATATTAAAGTTTCAAATTTAATCATATAGAAGTCAAGAAAAAATAATCTATGAAAATATTTTTTAGCATTTAAGTCCCTAAAATCTCTCTCTCCCTTCCTCCCTCCCTCCCTCCCTTCCTTCCTTCCTTCCTTCCTTCCTTTCTTTTTTCGTTAAGTCTCACTCTGTCACCCTGGGTAAAGTGCTGTAGTGTCATAGCTCACAGCAACCTCAAACTCTTGGGTTCAAGTGATCCTCCTGCCTCAGCCTTCCAAGCAGCTGAAACTATAGGCGCCCACCACCTTACCTGGCTAAGTTTTCTATTTTTAGTAGAAAAGGGGTCTTGCTCTTGCTCAAGCCGGTCTTGAACTCCTGAGCTCAAGCAATTCAGCCACCTCAGCCTCCCAGAGTGCTAAGATTACAGGTATAAGCCACCATGCCCAGCCCCTAAAATATTTCAATTATGGAAATCAAGCTTTAATGTAAGTTGAATATGACAATGTGAGGCTGATCTGATTAATTTTCTTCTTATTATTACATTCTCCAGATTGTTATAAGTTTTATTTGTAATTGTCACATGGTGTGCTGATGTAGTTTCTTCCATAATAAAATTACCTCAAAATAGTTTTCATCAGCCCAACCAGTAAAAAGTATAGACATAAAATAAAAATGGAAGTAACAACCATGGAACCAAAAAATATGAAAATGGCTTAGAAAGAAATGGTATACATTGGAATTAATAAGATTATTTGTTGGTCATGACAGTTTCTATGAATGGCGTTTGACTCAAGTTCTGCAGTTTGGTTAAACAAAAACCAACTTGCAGGCCCCAGTTGCACCTACCAGCTTCTCTACCTTTGATCTTCTCTCCTTCTGCCTGGCACTCTCACACCACGCACACCACCCCACAGGCCCTGCGCCTGGGTGTTAGTGCTTCAGGTCTGGCAGCTGAGGTTGGGGGGAATTCACTTGAACACAATTATCAGAGTTATGGTAAGCATGGTTCTCCCTCTTTCTTGTAAGCTGGAACTTCTTTATGACCATTTCCTCTATTTATGTTCTGGAGTGCTCAGAGGGAAAAGACTCTGCCACGAAGGGAGAAGTACAAACAGGCACAAAACTAAGGAGACAGCCCTCCATCCTTCTTTGGGGGTGGAAGTCATGGAGTGGAGGGCACTTTATTAGCTGAATTTACAGCCCAGGACTGTCCTCTTTTTCGTAGAAGACCATGACCACTTTTATCCACGGCCTCCTTTTTCCTAAATGATCTGGCTTCACTCCCATTCCACTACTGAACTGGCTTCTCCAAAGACAAGGAACCACCTTCTCATCCTTAACTCTGATGACTGTTGTTCGCTCCATGTTATGTCTGGTCTCCTGAAGGGCTCCATTTCCTCTTCTGTTCTGACCACTCCTTCTCCATCGGCCTCTCACTTTTGAAACTAGATCTTTGCTCTTACTCTTTTCTCCCCTTATCTTCTCCCAGACTCAGAGGTGACTCTCCAAGTCTACATTTTCATCCTTGACTTTGCCCTGAGCTCCTGTCCATGGATGCTGATTTCAACTTGTCTCTTACACAACGTATCGAAGATTTGACTTTTCAACTGGGCCTCATCTGCCGCTCGGCTTCCTTCCCTAATTTATCTGATTTCCATTTGTGGCAGCATCTTTTTCAAAATCACCTACATAATTTTACTGATTCCTCACCTTATTAAATTGAATAGTATAAAGTTTCTGTTTATGTAGGTAAAAAAATGTTCAAAAATCAGCAATCTCCTACAATTCCCGTCAAAAAAGTTCAAGTCCTTTTGACCTCAAATTACACCAGCAACCTCCAGTATTCTGCCCCTCCAATCCTCTGCAGTTTATTCTGAAGGTTACAAGCGTATTAAGCCTTCAGAAATACATTTGAGAACTTCCTAAAGTAAAAAAAAAAAGGTATTTTTCACTTTTTATTACTGACCTTATACAATCAGTCCGCAAACTTTCTTTTGAAGTGTCTTGCCCTACTCGCCTCTTTGTTGCCATCAAAGTGGAGTTAGAATCATCTGTCTCTCTTATTTGAGGAATAATTCTTCCTTACTTCAACTACCCCTCTGCCTATAGACTTACTCAAACCTTCGTCTGACCTGGCTTAGTGACACCTCCACTATCATCCGCTGTACTGTTAAGTACTTCTCCTCATGAATTGTCCTTCTAGAACTGTTCAATTGCCTTGAAAGTAAAAGGTGATGTATTTTCTGTCTTCTTGTTCATTACACTGGGTATATGTATAACCTTAACTGTAGTAAGTGATCAAAAAATATCTACTGCTGCTTTTAGTGATTTTTAAAAAAATGATCTGCGTCCTAGCCCAGATACCATCACTTAATTCACTCTTTTGAAGCCCAGATACGTGATATCTTTTAAAATAGTTTTTTAGGCCCTACTCTATTTCCTATCAAAGCCACTGCAATTCATGCCATCTTGCACTGGTGGGCCAGGCCATCTCCTAGGCAGACTCCTAGATTTCATCAGAATGAAAACTGATGAAAGATAGAGAGATTTTCTGCAAATTTTTAAATTCTTGGACTAGACTTGAATGTCTTTATATTTCTTGCAATAAAACCTTGGAGAAGTGTATAGCAATATATCTCAGAAATCTCCTAATCCAAACAGCCCAGAGTCTACAGTTAAATTGAGAGGCTTTGATATAGGAATCCTGTTTTCATGGGGCCTCATAATCTGTTATCTGAATATCCAGGCAAGAAAATGCGTCTTTTGTCATCAAGTCATAATTGTCTGGTTCTTCTCCTGCCTGCTTGATTTATTTTAAAGATACCCTTGATCTTTGTCTTCTCATGGGTATAAATAAAATAATTCTCCTAAGCTCTGCTGGTCCCTCAGTGTTCCCTAATCATGTTTCATCTATGTTGTCAGAAAATTACTGAGACTCAATCCAGGATGACTTGAAAATAAGCTAGTTTATGTTTTTAGAGAATTTCCTAAACAAGCAACTCAAAATCATAAAGCTGGATCTCTTGAGAGATTTTTATTGCATTGTGTATGACATTTTATTTCACACAAAAGAGTCAAAGAATATTTTTTTTTTACTTTCAAAAACCTCTGCTACTCATAAATAATTCTGAACATAAGAAGTAATTTTATAAAAGAGCATATTCCCTTTTGGTCCTTTGGGCCATTTTTAAAGACTACTTTAAAAAATATAGTCAACACAATTACTCAAAGGTTTATATACCATTAAGCTGCAGTAAGGAATTAATTCTGAGGACTACAAAAATATGTGAATAGGGAATAAAATAAGTAAATCTGCATATTTAATTTTCAGACAAGACATACTAAGTAAAATGTTCTAAATATGTGATATGATATCCAAGGTCATTAGGTTTAAATTCATGATTAAAGAAATAAAGATGCCATATTTATTTAAATATACTGTGTCCATTAATTATTGAGCCACACGACTGAATTGCTATTCTAACTTTGGTTAAAGATTAATTCTGGTTGTTCTTAAACTTTCTTTAAGTCTTTTTACTTTGTAATCAAGTGGAAAGATTATACTTAAAGTTAATTTCCTGGCTAATTAGGAAGAGGAGGAAATCAATTGCATTAAGCAGAAAAATGTCCCTTAACTCAAGCACACTGATCTAAAAATGAAAGCCAAAAAAAAAAAAAAAAAAATCTGCTTTTATGTGCTGTGTTGTTTTGCTTTGTTTTTAATTGCAGTCTTGGTTTCTCTTTCATTCATTTGGGAACAGCTTATAAAACTTTCTTGCTAAACACTTCTATCCTCACTTGTATACAATGTAATATTGTTTTTAAAAAATTTACCCAATGAAATTCACATTTCCAGGATGTTTCTTTCTTAAATACTGGTGTCTATAAACTAAGTAGAAGCAATGATAATTTTCAACTGAACAGCATAATTCATTTTTCCAGGTAAAAAACATACATTTTTAGTTTTCTATATTTTAGTTTACACCCCTCAAAATTTATCAAATGCCTACTATGTGAAAGTGCTTTATATTTTGTAATAAATCCAAGTGTGATGTATGGATATTTTTATTTGGTTTATGTAAGGTATGTAGGAGGCAGCCTCTTGCAGACCTTGTCAGATCTCTTCCAGATCTCAGTTTTGACTTATAACAAAACTGTAATCATAAGTACGGAGCAACCCTGAGCTCTGTGAGTCATTTTGGCAAATTATTGAAAATGAGGGGGTAGTGAGAACCCATGAATTTGTAGGCAGTTGGTCAGACATGCAGGGGGCCTGGAATCCCCCCAGCTCCGAGCTGGAGTCTGAGGCTGAGGCAGCCTGGCTCTCAAGTTGAGTAGGAGACTGTGCTCTTATCATGTGAAATGTGACCACACTCGGAGAAGTCAGAATCAGAACAGGACACTAGTGATTTGTCCCTTCCAAGAGGAGTGACAATGTGGCTTCTACCGCTCACACCTGTATCCCTTCCTCTGGGGTGCATTTGCCGCCCTGCTGTGAAGGGTCCTAGGGAGAGTTGCATGGGTTCTAAACTGCAGCCTCCAGCCTCAGGAAGACCTTCAGGTGCCTGCAGGCTTGACCAACATTTAATTGTAGTCACGTTTGAGACCCAGATCCAGCTAAACTGCTCCCAGGTTCTGACTCACAAATGTTTTTAGCCATTAAGTTTAGGATAATATGCTACAGAAAAATAAATAACTGATATACTAAGGAAGCTGATGTTCCTTGCATTTAGCTTTAAGATTCTGATCTCGTGGGTGGTGCCCGGGGCTCAGTGGGTAGGGTGCCAGCCCCATATACCGAGGGTGGTGGGTTCAAACCCAGCCCCGGCCAGAATGCAACAGCAACAAAAAAAAAGAAATAAAAATGTTTAAAAAAAAAAAAAAAGATTCTGATCTCGTTTCCCAGTTGATCTCATAGACTGTGTAGCTTCCCCTTCCCTGTCATTGATTTTCTTATAAATAGATCTCAGTAAGTTTCCCGATCTCCCCCATTAAAACGTGAGATTACCTCTGCTCAGCTTAGCTACTGAGACAGCCCTGGCCATGGCAGTCTGCATTCCAACAGGCTTGGGTGCACAGCTGCAGGATCTAATTAAACCTTGCTGCCTGAATATATGTATGCCTCCCACTTGTAACCCTCCTTCTCAGTTCATTCCCTTTCCACAACACACACGCACACACACTCACACAGAAACACACACACATACATGCACCTCACATGCATACACAATCACACTCACAAGCACTCATGCACACACTCACACGTACACACTCACACTCCCACACCCACTCACACACACACACACACATATACACACACCCCTTCCATATGTACCTAGCCCCTAGCCTGGGCTTCTGCTTAACTGCCTGTCCATTTACCACTCTGGACAAAATCTTAAGCTGAAATTGAACTTAACTGCACTTAAGTTCTACTCCTGACGTGGCTCTCGTTAACTTGAATCTGAATCTGAGATCTTCCTTTCCCTTTAGGAGCTTTAATTTGAACCGAAGCACCTGCCAGGGGAACCTACAACATACGTAATTCCCAGGCCTCTGGAACCAGGCCTTACTGACCACCTCCCTGCATGGCCAGGCCACTGCCCAAGTTGCAGCACGTGTCCTCGCTGAGCTGTCGTGGATATCACATGACACTACCACTGATTTTACCCAAAGGCCTTTGAAAGTCTGGGCTAGCTAGAGACAAGAGAGAAACTTAAAAGAACTGAATATTTACTTTTAAAGACTGAATATTTGAAGTAATTCTTTAAATTCATACGCTATCCAGAGATCATCTTAATATGGTATTTCATAGGCATGGATGACAATGGGGCAATAAAATGAGGGACGTAGAAGCAGATAAGAATGTGTAAAGAAAGATTATGTTGGAAAAGAGAAAGGCAACATATAATGATATAAAATAGTTTGAATCATTCTCTTTGTACAATCATCCTTTAGTCCTTGGGAATTCAGAAAGGAAAAACAACTATATATTATCCAAAGTATTTCAAAATCACTCAGAACCTAGAATTTATATTCAAATTTGAGATTAAAAGTCAATGTTGTGGCTCCACGGCACACACCCTAAAGACCTAGGAATTATCCAAAAATCCAGACTCTGCTTACCCTAAAAATGTATCTGTAGAACTACCTTGGACTTTAGTGATAGTAACAAAATTGAAATTTTTATCTTGTTTCATTAGCTTCACAAAACATGAAAACCAAGCAAGAGTGGGTGTGGCAAACGGAAAAAATAAGCACGAACAAGCCCATTAATTGTCCTCTTTTAAATCTTGATTTGTGTAAGCTTTCCAACTCTGGAAACACTCAGTATCATATCCTGAGCTCTGCTTTTTATCAGTGGATAGATTACAGAAAGAAATTTTAAAAATAAAACAAAATGACCTCATATGTTCTGACCTCTTCTGTAAGGGGCTCTGAAAATGCACTTTCAAAAAAAAAAACAGGCTGCAATATTTTTCCCTTTGTGTTCTCCCTGGAAGAAGGGGGCAGGGGCAGAAGTTTCCACTGCCCTTTTTTCTAAGCCCTCTGTTTTATCTGCCAACCATGCTTAGCAAAGAAAAGGCGCCGATTGCAAAATCAGTTCCAAACCCTCTTCTTACTACGAGAGTTGATATGAATCATTGCACTGAAGACTCAGGAAAGACCCTGGCTGTTTATAGGTGGTAACTCTTACGGCTGAGCTAAAAAGAAAGCTGACACTGACAGGCCTAGATGGGAGCAGCTTTCAACTTTTCCTCTCTGGAAACAACAACTGACCCAATTTAGTCTTCATGCTTAGGTGGGAAGTTTTTCTTCCAAAAAGAATATATGGAACTATTTGTTTTCTTCATTGTAAGCATCACCTCTCCATCACATTGCAGCATTTAGGTGGAACTTGTCTTTTTTTTTTTTTTGCAGTTTTTGGCCGGGGCTGGGCTTGAACCCACCACGTCCGGCATAGGGGGCCGGCGCCCTACTCCTACGCCCACTTGTCATTTTTAGGGTTCTCTCAGGCACATGACATGACTTGTCATCACCTGCTGAGTCACATTAAACCTGATGCCTCCTGCACCCATGGCACTGTCACTCCAGGACATGGGTGCGAACTCCAGAGTGAAGTTTGTTATTATTCATTATTCACAAAACGTCTGAGCACGAGCTACGTGTCCAACACTATCCTATGTTCTAGATCAGAAACATAAACAAGAGGCACGAAAGAAACTGAGGTTTGGGCTTTGTGATCCGTGTGGCATTCACGTCATTTCTCTCTGTTCAAACCGTAGTTCCCATGACGAGGGCCCTGAGAAGTAGTTACCCTGCTCTGAAGATTTATTTCTTCCTTCTCCCAAAGACAGTCAGAGTATAATATTTTTTGTAAGGCAATGAGATAACATCAACTTCCTTTGGGGGGGGGGTGGTTCCAGCCTCCAGTATGTGGAGGGTAAATGTAGGAGCCAGCAGATGAACAGGCTTTCAGCTTCTGAAAGGATGTAAAACGTTCCTGAGCTCTCAGATACGCTACGTTTCTGATCAACTTTTACCCTTTGGTCTGGATGTGTGAATGGTCCAAAGATAGAGTGGGGAGCAGGCTCTAACTGATCTCCCCAACTCATGCTGCCCACAGCCCTGGACAGGGGCAGCCTCCCAGGCATTACACCCCCTTTCTGTGCCATGAACTCACATTCTTGTTTCCTCTCACCTTTTTCTTTCCGAAAATAGATGCTAAAATTCTCTGCAATCCATGTAGCAAAGAGGGACAGGCTCGATTTTAGTGCTGTTCTCTTAGGGATGCTGTTTGTCTTCCCAGAATATGGAGATTTAGCTGCTCTGGGTCGTGATGAGATTATATTGATATTGCTCAGTAACGATACCAATAATGGTTTGTTTTGTTTGTCTTTTACTTTATATTAACTCAGGACATTATGAAGTCAATAAAAATAATTCAACAATAAAACTGAATGTAATTATTTAATTTAGCAAATATTTACTGAGCAAGTACTATATGCCAGGAACTTTCTTGGAACAAATAGACCAAACAGAGAGAGAGGGAGAGAGTGAAAAGAGAGATGGGAGAGAGAGGGAGGGAGAAAGGGAAGAGGGAGGGAGGGGCACAGAGGGAGGGGGAGAGAGAGGGAAGGAGGGAGGGAGGGGGAGAGAGAGATGGGGAGAGAAAGGGAGAGAGTGAGAAGAGAGAGAGGGAGGGAGGGGCACAGAGGGAGGGGGAGAAAGAGGGAAGGAGAGAGAGATGGGGAGAGAAAGGGAGAGAGTGAGAAGAGAGAGAGGGAGGGAGGGGCACAGAGGGAGGGGGAGAGAGAGGGAAGGAGGGAGGGAGGGGGAGAGAGAGATGGGGAGAGAAAGGGAGAGAGTGAGAAGAGAGAGAGGGAGGGAGGGAGAGAAAGGGAGAAACAGGGAGGAAAGAGGAGAGAGGGAAGGTAAGGGGGGGGAGGGAGATCCCTTCTCTGCACTCAGACACACACTCACTGCGGCTCCCTATCATTGCAGGGTGGGCAACATGGGCCTTCTGTGAACCCATTAGTGCGCTGATACAGCCTTACAGAAGAAAGAGGGGAAAGCGTCAGAAGCAGCATTTTATCTATTCTATACACTATTTTAGGCACTATAGGCTTTATCGTCTACTCTTCACCTGTGACATCCACAGGATGGGGAAGTTAGAAATTCACCAGATTACACAGTTGAGCGAGGGAGAATCAAAACCCATTTATTTCCCTATTTAGTCCCTAATGCCCCCTATTAAAGACAAATCAGCCATTGCCATAATAAGCTGGGAATAACATCATGTGAAAGTCAAATAAGCAGCTTTCAACAAACAGGAGTTCCCCCTCCCTTCCTCTCTGTCACTGTCTGTTTTCACATTCCTGTTTCCCATAAGTCTTGCCGTGTCTCCAAACACCAAAGTGAAAAATTGAAAGTAACGGGCGGTGCCTGTGGCTCAGAGGAGTAGGGCACTGGCTCCATATACTGGAGGTGGCAGGTTCAAACCCAGTCCCGGCCAAAAACTGCAAAAAAAGAGGAAAGTAATCAGTTTTTCTCAATTTTTAAAAGTGTTCTATAATTCAGTTGCCCAGTTTCTCAAATCTTTCCACACAAATGCCTTTTCCTGAACTGGTTCAACCTGACCACCCTTCTCTTACAGGATTCACTGTGGTTTCTCCTCTGACTGGTGGACATGTGCTCCCTGTGTCCCTGAGCTGCAGCCATTCCCAATCTCATCAGTGATGTCAGAGTTGGCCTTCCCTTGACACTGTGTGTCACGGCGCTCCACACAGCACCGAAAGCAATCCTGTCTTTATAATCATATGAAGAAACCAACATCCCTTGAAATGCTTTCTTTGTGTTTGAATTATAGAACCTCTTATTAAGTCTCAACACATCGTTTCATTTCCACATTATAATCAAACAATTTGCATAGTAAAATCTGCATAAGTGCAAATTACATCACATACAGATGAATTGGGATTTTGCCTGCATTAATACCAGAAATCTTAAAATCATCAGACCTTTGACAATCAAAGATAGACATGCAGTGTGAGCCAGCAGGTGATTCTGAGAAATGTTTTTCTATTTCTTGGGAAAGGCAACAAACCTGAAGTTACCTGATTTGCCTATAGTCATGAAGCAAATAAGCAAAAACTCCACGTCAACAAAAATTGAGTGGAAAAATAACCCAGCAACATCCTTCCTATTGAAGAAGCCGATGCTATTTCCACACAGGATTGTCCGTTTTCATTGGAATGTTTATACCAGATGCACTGAAGGTGAGTCACAGGTCTCACAGATTCTGTACTGAGTATCCTCAGAAGGAAGCTGATGTTGTTTTGTGGAAATGTTCTGACATTCGTCCACCTTGACTTAATAGTTTTAAAATTCAAGACTTTCTGGAAAGGAGAAGAAGGGAGGAGAATCAGAGGAAATCCAGATAATGCTAGTTATTCTAGCTTCTGTAAAGCAGGTGTATTAAATCTAAGATCCAAGAGCTCTTGGACTCCATGGATAAACTTGGGGGCGCAAATTTCATATTCGTTAACTCCCTAAAACTGCAAGTAAAATCTGGATGAATGTACAGATGTGCAGTTTACTGAGATAAAAATAGTCAAAGGAGTTGATATTACACCAAAATGAGTCGGTAATCACGGCCCTAAAGAAATAAATAGCCAGGGCATCACAACAAGTCAGAAACAAAACAAAACAAAAAAAGTGTGTTTCCTTTAGAAATACAAGGAAAGTATTAACTGAAAAAGTATTGGGAAATAAGGAGTCACAGCAAGGAAACAGATTTGTCTGTTAGGTGCTGTCCTGCTGGCCTATGGAAGTCAAATAGAATTACCTAATAGGAACCTCTCCTCTCCCCCCAAAGAATCAGCCCCCCAAATTCACAGGAACCCTACCCTCAGATTCTTGCTAGCTGTGTCTCAGAGTGAGTCCTGCTCCCCTCCCCGGTGGCTGCGGTGCTGGTGCACAGTGACTGGGGACCCTCTCCTCCTGAGAGTGAGTCCTGCTCCCCTTCCCCGTGGCTGCGGTGCTGGTGGGCAGTGACTGGGGACCCTCTCCTCCTGAGAGTGAGTCCTGCTCCCTCCCCGGTGGCTGCGGTGCTGGTGGGCAGTGACTGGGGACCCTCTCCTCCTGAGAGTGAGTCCTGCTCCCCTTCCCCGTGGCTGCGGTGCTGGTGGGCAGTGACTGGGGACCCTCTCCTCCTGAGACTAAGTCCTGCTCCCTTCCCCGGTGGCTGCGGTGCTGGTGCACAGTGACTGGGGACGCTCTCCTCCTGAGAGTGAGTCCTGCTCCCCTCCCCGGTGGCTGTGGTGCTGGTGGACAGTGACTGGGGACCCTCTCCTCCTGAGAGTGAGTCCTGCTCCCCTCCCCGGTGGCTGCGGTGCTGGTGCGCAGTGACTGCGGACGCTCTCCTCCTGAGAGTGAGTCCTGCTCCCCTCCCCGGTGGCTGCGGTGCTGGTGCGCAGTGACTGCGGACGCTCTCCTCCTGAGAGTGAGTCCTGCTCTCCTCCCCGGTGGCTGCGGTGCTGGTGCGCAGTGACTGCGGACTCTCCTCCTGAGAGTGAGTCCTGCTCCCCTCTCCGGTGGCTGCGGTGCTGGTGCGCAGTGACTGCGGACGCTCTCCTCCTGAGAGTGAGTCCTGCTCCCTCCCCGGTGGCTGCGGTGCTGGTGGGCAGTGACTGGGGACCCTCTCCTCCTGAGAGTGAGTCCTGCTCCCTCCCCGGTGGCTGCGGTGCTGGTGGGCAGTGACTGGGGACCCTCTCCTCCTGAGAGTGAGTCCTGCTCCCCTCCCCGGTGGCTGTGGTGCTGGTGGACAGTGACTGGGGACCCTCTCCTCCTGAGAGTGAGTCCTGCTCCCCACCCCGGTGGCTGCGGTGCTGGTGGGCAGTGACTGGGGACCCCCTCCTCCTGAGAGTGAGTCCTGCTCCCCTCCCCGGTGGCTGCGGTGCTGGTGGACAGTGACTGGGGACCCTCTCCTCCTGAGAGTGAGTCCTGCTCCCCACCCCGGTGGCTGCGGTGCTGGTGGGCAGTGACTGGGGACCCCCTCCTCCTGAGAGTGAGTCCTGCTCCCCTCCCCGGTGGCTGCGGTGCTGGTGCACAGTGACTGGGGATGCTCTCCTCCTGAGAGTGGGTCCTGCTCCCCTCCCCCGTGGCTGCTGTGACCGCGGACACTCTGCCTGACACCTCCCTGGGATTCATGGTTCATGCCCAGTTTTCCTTGCACACTCCCATTTCAGAGGAGTAGACTTGGATTTGAGCTGCATTTAGACTGTAAATGGTAAGGGAGCAGGAGAAGCAGTTCTTGCCATCATCACCACTTGCTTTAGCTGTATCAGAAATGGCAGGAAAACAATCAGGGTTTGGGTGGCTGACATACAGGTGCACATCACCGAAGCCACTGCCTGGGTGCGTCACAGCTCAGGCCTTCTCAGATGCCAGGACCGCATTAGACAAGCAGGAGCCCCACTTAGGATGAAGGGACAGCAAGGCGAAGGCAGAGAGCCTTCAGATCCATCAGATGTGACAGGAAAGGATTGTGGAGCAAGAGCCTCAGATCATAAGGCGGTTCTAAAAAATTTTAACCAGGCCGATAGAGAGTCCCTTAGCAAAAAGTTGCCTGTAAGAGTCATTCTGAATTGGGCAGAGGGAGCTGGTGCCACTACCTGGAAGAGTCAGTGGCTGGCAGGTGGGACCTGGGAAGGTAAGACAAGATGAGGCTGCAGGACAACGCTCTTCAAGAGAGATGTGAGCAGGCGGTTTCCTGATCCACAGCATATGTACCTTGGTCATATTATCTAAAGAAGTAAACCCATTAGAACAAGAAAAAGAAAAAAAATCAAAACATGGAACATCTAAATACTACTCTCTTAGCCTTGGCCTGTTTAACGTATCACACACAAATTATTGTGCATATAAATATATTGGAATAAATAACGCAGCGAGTTATCTGAGTAATACCATATCATTATTGAATATTTGCTGATTTTTCCCGAAGAGAGACAAACTTCTTTCTTCATCAGGGAAATGTGTTTTGTTTTGTTTTTGTTTTTAGTCACTGCCCTTGGTCTGACCGTGGTTAGGGAAGAAGACCCCTGACCTCTTTGTTGAGGTGGCTGCTGACTGGGCAAGGGAAATTCCCTGAGGAAGGGGGAGGTGTTGTATTTATCAGCCGACACTCACAACAGCCGGGACACCACTGCACCTTGGCAGTCTGTACACACCAGTGTCCTCCACACATGGAGCCATGTCCTCCACACACATGGCTTCTCCACGGTTCTGAAAATTCTTCCGTTGTGCAGGAGATATTCTGTGGACAGTAGCACGTCAGCAATACCCCTGCCCTCTCCTCTACCCTCTGCAGTCCAGTAGAGTCCCCTTCCCTTAATTATAAGGACCAAAAATGTCTCCAAACATTGTCAAATGTCCCTTGGCAGCCAAAATCATCCCTGGTTGAGAACAACGGAGCTGATGCAAGAAGCAAAAATGTGGGTCACTTAAGTAACATTACCTTTCTATGCCCAGAACGGTGTGTGACACACAAGAGTCACGCATAGGAGGTGTTTGAATAATACTCCAAATCGTGAAGTCAGGAAAAGGGATTGTAAAAGAAAGAAACCAAAGTTGACTCTCCAGTCAGGAATATCTCAGCAATCTCACTCTGTCCAAGTACAGAAGCACGCCCCGTTACTAGTTTTGAACGCATAGGTAAATGCTTCCAACCTAACATAACTCTTTCCCCCTTAAATATTATAGCGTTTTTTTTCAGATCACAAGCATTTGTCACTGTGGGGTTTTCTGACATTGACAATTATAATAATTTTTATTCTTGAAACTCAAAAAGTAAAAAGAAATCTATTGTCCAAAATGGCTCAGAGCAAACGATCAGGCTAGACAGAACATGAGCTGAGCTCAGCAAAAATCTGGGTAGAGCAAACATAGCTTAGAACAGAAAGAGGGAGTGAGAGGGGCACCAGTTGTGTTGATCCCCGTGGAGACAAAGCACATGGACTAAGGTATTTCTGATGGGGCACTGCAGGACAGGTGACCGACCAGCTGAGCTGCAGCAGCTGAATTGGCCAGGTTCAGCGATGAGATGCCCATCCAAACTATTTGATGAATATATGCAAATCCCTTCCTTAAGGCTTTGCTGAGTTTGCATTTTCACTATGAAAACTTCTTGCCCTGCTCTCCCCACAGGGAGAAATGAGGTTTCCCCTACTTCCTCACATCACATCCAGGGCATAACCCTATTAGAACATTCAAAACATTGTTTTTTACACTTCTCCAGAGAAGTGGCCAGCTTCTTAAGACAGGGTCCTTTATTTGTTTGTCCATTTGTTTAGCTTTATTACTTAAGCATCTGGAACATTTATGCATTATTCGTTAAGCAAACCTTCACCAAGTACTTGCTATGACTCAGATACTGTTTCAGGAATCAGATACTGTCTTGACCTTAATGTTATTTCCCATATTCCTACAGTAAGGAGAGAAGAAGCTGCCCTACCCCAAGCCCCAGAAAGGAAATACAGTTGCTCATTTCCTTGACAACAAGTCCCGCTGTCACCCTAAGGGTCTCTATGCCTCTGTGATGAATACTGATCCTCATGGGCACCATAATGGATTCAGTGTCTGTTTCATAAAGTCGGTGCACTCTGGGCCCTGCCTGTAACTCATGCCAGCCTCAGGATGGAGAGCACAGGCCTTAGAATCCTTGCTGCCACTGGTTAGTGTCAGACTTGTCATGCAGGACTGTGACTGAGCCACTCATGCAAATGCTATCAGCAAGGTGCAATGTCACGTTTGAAACACCGCTACTGAATTGCCTGATTTTTACTGTGCGTTTGTAAGAGCTTACGCAAATCAGAGCCACTGCTTCTCATAAAATTGCTGAGACAGATTTTTCTAATATCACTGAAATCTAATGTGTCGTTTCAGTGACATTGGAAAAGAAAATGATTTTGTTACATCAGGAGAGTTGAATGAACGTTACTGTCTGATTTCCTTCTCTTTATTCACATGCCCTGTATTATAGGAACACGCAACCTGCCCCAAGAAAGATCCCATATTAGAATCCACTTTTCTTTGGAGCTAATACTTAGTTCTTTTAATAGCCTGGTTTTCCCCGATGTAATATGGTCCAGAACACTTGTGAAATATGTTGATATTGACAGGACTATTGCACCAGTGCTTTCAGTCACGAAAATTTCCAAATGATGTCATAGTAATACTTTCTCAAAATAACAAATATTTTATAAACTTAGTATACTTCTAGTGCATATAATATATATAAATATATTTATATGTATGTCTTTCTATTTACTTAATAGCTCTACAGGGGTAGAGCAGAGCAGATCCAGCGACTAAGACATCATTTGGAATCACCCACCATAACGTGTCTGGGAAAATAATAATATTGAGAGAGTTGTGAGCGACATGCTCAGGGAACACATACGGTTAAGTAGCTATAGTCAAATACCTCCCCATGGCTCAGAGTGAAAAGGGACTCTTCCTGCTATCTCATGTACCTCTAGCAGCATACCTACAAAAGAAATGTGTTTCTAAATAAAACACAGAACTCTAAGATACATTATTTTTTTCTCAGTTAAAACCCTTATAGCTTAACTGCATATTTTTTGCAAAAACCATCCACCCACACTGCAAAGCTGGATTCAAACACGCAGCCAGACAGCGGACGAGACGACATCGACATCAGGGATTTTAAGGCGTTAGGAGGAGAAAGTATGAATGTACCGAAAAGAGTTTGCTTTGCTACATAATTAAAAGAAGGTCCCTTGTATAATTTAAATGGCGAAGTACACGTTTTTAAAATATTATTCCAAAGCCTGAAATGATAGTGCAAAGAGCTGGAAGATAAATGTTCACGGAGGTTTGAGACATTATGACTATGCTTCATAACCACAGCCCAGTTTGAATATCTTTGGGCATAATAGTTTTATACCAGGAACAGATCAAAGAGACTTAACAGCCATGTGTATGAAATTATAGCCTTCCTGCCTTTGAAGATGATATGACAGATGTGGGTGTGTACACGTTTATATTAGTGCATGCTTTTTATACCAAAAAAAATACCTGAGGTCCAGGTTCTATTTAGTTGCAGTTCCTGAGACCCGGGATTTCCACACACTAGAGCCCTGATGGTTCTCCCTCTGTTCCTCATGAAATCAGTGGTCTGCTCTTGCAGGGAGAAACTGTAAAGCTGCCCTTGAATTTTCCTTCTCCATTCCCCGTGCTCTGTGCGTTCATGGCCTAGTGCTCTGTGCGCAGGAAGGGTCAGCAGCTTCCTTCTTTAGGCTGTGGGGGCCTGTCTGTCCCTGGCCCCCTTGTCAGACTGTGAGGGCCTATCTGTGCCCAACCCCTTGTCAGTCTGTGTGGCCTGTCTGTCCCCAGCCCCTTGTCAGGCTGTACCGGTCCGTCTGTCCCCAGCCCCTTGTCGGCTGTACCGGCCTGTCTGTCCCTGGCCCCTGGCCCTGCCCTCTCTCCTTTCTCCGCACCACCTGCTCGCCGGCTCTACTCGCCCCGAGCACCAACTTCCCAGCCCCACTTGGTCCCTAGCCACGCGGGGAGTTCGCTGCAGCCACAGTCGGCTTCTTAAAATATCACATTCATTATCCATTGCTCTCAAAATCTCTACTGTTGCCTCTCGTTTAGTTTTTAAATCTCAGTACTTTCATTTTCTTCAATGCCCTTGTAACCGAGCAACCCCCACCTGCCCTTCGGCACGCGTCTTTATACCCGTAATCCCCGTTTTCATCGTGATTTGCTGCGGAGTGCCGGTCCCCGCGCCTGGGCACTTCCTCCAGGGTGTTCTCTTGACCTGTGGGCTCTCCCCTCTTTCTTCTGTTACCCAAATTAATCCTTCAATTTCCAACTCAAACCTACCTTACCCCATTAAATCTATTTCCTACTTCAGTTACCTTCCCTTTTTTTCTTTTTGTAAGCACAGTCTTTATCTAACACCATCCAGTAGCCACTATCTGATTATATAGTATTCTTAATTACCTTCTAATTCAACATAGTTTTGCTGGTCTGGTCTATGCAATTCGATAGTCAAATTCTTCAAGGTAGGAACAACGTTTTAATCACCAAGTATAAGCCTAAAATCATGAATTACAGGCACGTAAGAAATAGCTACTGATATTATCAATGCTATATACTGATTTTCATGGGTAAAGTCAGAAAACAATCGAAGTAAAAACTTAACTTCCAAAAAATCAAGTGAATGATGAAATTCTTATCTAAGTTACTAACTGTGGGTGCATTAAGTTCAAATGAATACAAATTTGAACACTCTTTAAAGAAATCTAGAAATTACCTCAATATTAAGTTCACGGTTTTTGTTATTGCAGTCACTAATTATTCTAGTAAGCCTTTTTAAGTGGTAAGAAAATGAAGGTAAGAAACCTAAATATTCTTACAAGTATTGAGAAATAATATGGATATATTACACAAGAAAATAAATGAATAATTATGAAAATTTAAGTTTCAAGGTAAGTTAGTTTTTAAAATGTATTAGATTTATTAACTTAAAATATACTTAGTTGGCTCAGTGCCTGTAGCTCAGGGGCTAGGGTGCCAACCTAATACATCGGAGCTGGAGGGTTTGAATCCAGCCCTGGCCTGCCAAACAACAATGACAACTACAACCAAAAAACCTGAAATAGCGGGGCAGTGTGGCAAGCACCTGTAATCCCATCTACTTGGGAGGCTGAGGCAGGAGAATCGCTTAAGCCCAAGAGTTTGAGGTTACTGTGAGCTGTGACAGTACAGCACTCTACCAAGGACAACATAGTGAGACTCTGTCTAAAATAAATAAATAAATAAATACACTTAGCCATTTAAAATTGGATGGACATATTTTCATTAAAGGGGAATAATCTCTTTCCTTCATCCTCCAAACCCTGGTTGCTTAGCCAGACACATACTAAACACTCCACAATTATGCCTTCAGATAATGTGCTATGAGCTTATTCTTACTTATAAATGTTCTAACTAACAATTCCTTTCTCTCCCTATCCTCATATCCACCCTAGTAATTTGACCCTAGCAACCTGTTTTATAATGTTATGAACAACAATAAAGAACACTTGTTTAAAAAACATATTCAACTCAGTGAGTTTCTTTTCTTTTCTTTTCTTTTTTTTTGAGATAGAGTCTCACTCTGTTGCCTGGGTAGAGTGCCCTGGTGTCATAGCTCACAACAACCTTAAACTCCTGGGCTCAAGCAATCCTCTTGCCTCAGCCTTCCAAGTTTCTGAGACTACAAGCACCCATCACAACATCTGGATATTCTTTCTTTCTTTCTTTCTTTATTCCTGTCTTTTTTTTTTTTTTCAGTAGAGACAGTATCTCACTCCTGTTCAGGCTGGTCTCAAACCCCTGAACTCAAGCAATCCAGCTGCCTTGGCCTCCCAGAGTGCTTGGATTACATGTGTGAGCTATTAGGCCCAGCTAAAATGATATTTTGATGCTGTTTCAGTTGCTTGGGTCAAGATGAGAGGTTGGGACAGAACCATAGCCTGTGAGTGAGTAACATCAATTCATATATAAAAAGGCAGAATTTGTCCAGCTTAATGTGTAAAGTGACTTCTTAATTAATTCTAAGCATTTGGTAACTTCTTGTTACATAAAGATGGATTCATTTTTGTGTCAACTTAAACAGAATTTTAAGGATGAGTTTTCTGAATTGGTTCTGGATTTTCTGGGATTGGCTATCTAATATGATTAAATTTCAAAATGCTAATGGCTCTATTTCAGGTAGTAAAGAGAACACTAATAGTTCATGACTTGAACAGGTAATGGAGATATGCAAAATATCAGCCCTGGACACTTTTAAACAACCACTTATAAGAAGCAAGGAGCTGTGGAGGCACCTGTGGCTCAAAGGAGTAGGGCATCAGCCCCATATGCCAGAGGTGGCAGGTTCAAACCCAGTCCCGGCCAAAAACTACAGGAAAAAAAAAAAAAAAGAAGCAGCAGCAAGGAGCTGAATGAGTGTGTATATGATTCTGCAATATTTGAGGGAAGCAAATGAATATAATGAAGTTGGATAGTTGCTCCTAACATCATGGGACAAAATAGTAAAAGAGAAAAAAGAGCTCAGAGATTCAAATTCCCAGCTGAATAGCATCATAAATGGTTTGAAGCCTTCTTTCTATGTTTGCCCTGGAGATCCTTGTCAGCAGTGAGATTGCTGAAAATCAAACAAGCAGAATCTCATCCTGCAAATGGATGAATTATAACACACGTGAAACTCCCAGCCTTGCGGGGTGTCTACTGTTAGATGTGTTAGATTGAGAGCATCAATAAGGAGATGATGGGATGCTGTAAGCTGAGTGAGTTTATTTGGGAAGACGGCAATGAAGCTGGAGACACTGAGCTCCTAAATCCCGAGGAGTGTTCTTTGCCAGTGGAAGAAGCCCCCAACCCTCAGTGGTCCAGACCTTCCTAGCCCATGTGAGGAGATTAGGCTTGCATTACCTAAGGAAGCTGCAGTGGCCTCCTGTGAGGTGGTTTTCCTGGAAGACAAGATTGATTTGTCTCAGAACCTGCCACCAGCACCATCTCTCTTTGCTTCTAGACCTATAACTAGACTCAAGTTCCAGCAGACCCCAATAATGAGATACAAAGTGACCCAATGGGAGGTACACTGCACTTCACAAGGGCAAACTACTTTCCTTTCCTGTCTCATACAGACAGAAATCCAGGGAATGTGTGGGAATGGATACAAACGGTGTTGGATAATGGTGGAAGGAATATAAAATTGGATCAAACCAAATGTTTTGATATTGGCTCACTAAGCAGAGAATCTGCATTTACTGATGCATTCAGACAAGTCAGAAAGGGTTTTGACTGTTTGGTTGAACGGCTGAAACTTGTATGAAAAGGTGGTCCACGGTGAGCAAACTGGATGAGCCAGACTTGTCTTAGCTTAACATAGGAAAGGAGATTCCAAGGCTTAAGGAAATCAGAATGTTAGAGCAGATTGGTCACTTAAGACCCACCCACTCACAATGAGGCAGTCCAAGAGACATACCTGCAACCAATACTGTGAGGAATAAATTTGCGAGAGAAGCCCTGGCATCCTTGAAGAATTCTGTGATAGTCCAGATACAAGGAGTCAAGTCCAGGAACATAGAAATGGGAGGAACACTACTCGTTATTAAATGTAATGAGCCAGTAGTAAAACTTTTACTTTCTGCTGGCCTAGAAGTCTTAGATCCAAAGGGCAAGATGGTTCCACGCACTGATTCCATTACACTGTAAGTTCAGACTGCCCCCCGGCACAGGTCTGAAGGAGAATGTCTGGAATACGGGAGATCCCGGAGGGCGTCTCTTAGTGTTACAAGGCCCTGTGGTTGAGGTCCATGGGAAACTACGACAACCCAGTTCAGGCACAACTACTAACAGGCCACATCCCTTACAATGAAAGTCTGGGTCACTGTGCCAGGTAAGGAATCATAACCAGCTGAGAATACCAAGTGGGTAGTAAAAAAAAAAAAAAAAATGTAGTTATACCTACCGGCTATCACCATATGGCCAGTTACAAAAATGAAGACCGTAAGTATAATGAGTATTTTCTCCTTATTTTGTCGTAAATATGTCTGTGTGTATACACAGGTAGCAAATACCTTTTTCTTTCTTCTCGCATTCCCTTCTCATGTAACGAAAGATGAATTGATTTTATACCACACGTTGACCTTTTGTTAACTTCATTTCTTTCAGTGACTTTGCCACCTTCTGGGGAAGGTGTTAATGCATTTCATTCAATTATACTCCAGAAGTTTCATCGTGTTAGGTAGAATTGTTACTATCTTCATCTGGAGATTGTGTATGGCTTAAGGGGAGGTACATGGGTACCAAGATGACAGGTGGTGGGCCTGTTGTTATTGGGTCATGAGGTTCCCAGACAGTCGATTAACATTATTGCGGGTGTGTCTTGGAGGGTGTTTCTGCATAAGATGAGCGCTTGAATTAGTAGGCTGAATAGAGCAGGTTGTCCTCCCCAGTGTGGGTGGGCCTGACCCATTGGAGATGCCAATGAAACAGAAGGTACGCTGAGGGAGAATTCACTCTCTGTCTGTTTTTGAGCTGGGATAATAGCCTTTTGCTGCATGTCTAATGGAACTTAAACCATCAACTCCTTGGTTTTCAGGACATCAGACACAGAAATAAATAAACAAATATGTAAATTATATTTGTATATCTATATAGCTTCCATTGATTCTGTTGCTCTAGAGAACCCTGACTAATATATCAAGGTAATATACCTTGACAAAGCTATATTGAATCAGAGTTCAAATTTTCCAATAACAAATCTAGCTGTACATTTTAATGACATGTAAAAGTTAATATTGTTATTTTCCATCCACATTTAAATGTTGCTGATTGGTTAATTTATTAAATAATTCAATTTGAATATGAAATTTTGGAGAAAGACTAACATATATACATACATGTGTATATATATATACATATATATACATATTTACTCAAAGTCTTGAGAGAGTGGCAAAAACCTGCTTTTGAAAACAAAGTTAAACAAGTTAATCCTTATCATATGATTATGATGACATACCATATGCTATTAAAAATTAGCTTTCATAAAACAATCCAAGAAAATGAATGAAAACTAAGTAACTTTTCTAAGGTCACAGGTCCAAAAATTGCAGGAAAGGTCACACATGGCTTAATGATTGAGATTCTCTCTGAGAACTGCATGGTTAGGGAGTTGATCACGGTGAGAACGTCCCAGTTGGTGCTCACACAGACCCGTGTGGTCTCGCAACGTGGGCCTCCCGGGTAGCCTGCGTGTCCTGGGTGACACACCTGGGCAGCGCGTCATTGTCCTCAATACCGTAGGCAGTTGTAAAATGGACTCCTTTGTATATTCAGTCCATTATTGCCTGAAATGTCCCTATCAGAGGACAACTGTAATTTGTCTTTAATTTCAAAATATATTAATATTTTATTATAAATTCAACAAATGCAGCAGCGAGGCAGGAAAGAAAAATCATCCACAAACCCATCAGTATTGCCAATGAGGACTTTCCACTTCACATAGTCTAACAGTTCTTATCTGTATGTTTTGCTTTTACACATTGTAATCCTAGGTGTATGTATATAATGTTATAAATTTCCTGTGCTCCTTCCTTACGTAATTATCAGTTTAAACAAATATATGCAGAGGTAACCAATCAATACATTGAATTTTAATTTATCGTTGGATTTCCCTTTAGACACAGTTTTGCTTTGTGCCTTTTTGTCATTAATATTTCCATAAACATCTTTATATGGCACTCTTTCCACTTTGGTTTAGTTCTTAGAGTCATCCTTGAAACTGCGATAACTATTTCAAAGGAATAAAAATACTTTCTCCCCCCTGGGAACTAACTAATATCCTAGAATAAACAAATTCTTTCCTACCAAGTCTCATAATGTATATACATGGATCCTCCATAACTTAGCTTCTTATTTTTTTCTTTTCTAATTTTCGTTGTTTTACTGAGAATTTAAGAGGTAAATATGAAAATTTTCCACTTAGTTTCCTTCTGCTTTCTCGAAATGTGTTTAACAGGATAATGGAACTCATTTTACCTTAACATATCTTTGCACCACAAATAATGGAGGCCTGGTGTTGACAGACGGGGATACCTGGCGTGGAGGGACCCAGTCACTGCGTCTGTGTGACTTAGGTTCAGATTCAGCTCTGTCATTTGTCAGTTATGCATTCTCGAGAATCTATTGTGCTGAGGTCTTGTGTCACCTTTTAAAGGAGACGCTGAAGAAAGCAGAGTATATACAATGGGAAGGGTTCTGAGAACAGTTGAGCGGAGCAGCAGTATTTAGTCTGGAGAAAAGATAACATGGTGGGCACTTGATGGCTGACCTCAAATACCTGAAGCTCTGTCATGTGGAAGAGGGAGTTGATGGAGTCCTTTTCATGCAAGAGAAGAGAATAGATGGAAATCACAAGGAAGCGGTTTTCAGCTTTACAGAAGGATGGGCTTTTTAATATCAGAGCTTCCCAGTGATATGCTGGGCTTCCACCTGGAGTAGCAAGGTTGCTGCCATTGGAAGATTTCTAACAACAGCTGAATGGCCACCTGTACTAGACGGGAAAAGGTATATGCTGATGTCTGGACAGGAAAGCAGGCAGAATTGGGGGTTCCTTCCAAAAGATAGCAGGGCTGAGCCTGTGGAAGCAGAGAGAGCCCTGCTCAGATCGTTGGCGGGTCACTGGTATGAACAAGGTGGGGATCCTTCTGGGCCGGAGCTGGGAATTAACTGGAGAATAAGGTCTAGAGTTAAATTTATAAATAAAAAGGGAAATAGAATATTTTAAAGAAATTTTCAGAGATTTACTAATTTTTTTTTTTTTTATAAGAATGTCACTTTGGGTAGAGTGCCATGGCATCCTAACTCACAGAACCTCAAACTCTTGGGCTTAACTCTTGCTTCAGCCTCCTGAGTAGCTGGGAACACAGGCACCTGCCATAATGCCTGACTAGTTTTTCTATTTGTAGTAGAGACAGGGTCTTGCTCTTTCTTGCTCAGGCTGGTCTCAAACTCCTGACCTCAGACAATCCACCTGCCTCAGCCTCCCAGAGTGCTGGAATTACAGGTGTGAGCCACTGCACCCAACCAGTAAAATCATTCTTAAAAACAGATTCTTCTTAAACAAATATGTGTAATACCTGAAACTAAATTTGCTGTTGTTTCTTCATGTTAAAGCTTTACAATTCTGTATTGAAGCTTTCAAAATAAGGGCTTTTTTTCCCTCTCTATACGTGAGTGCACAATCAGTTTCATGTTAAAATTAGATTTTCTTTTTAAATTTCAGTTTTATCCATTATATTACTCTGCTTTATGGAATCTCATTCACATGTGACATAGCAAGGAGGGAGACCATTCTGTTTCAGAGGGTTTGTGTTAAATATCACTTCGCATCTCCCAAAGACACTGTGGGTACTTCAGTGAAGCCCAGTTAATAAAGAGTCAAAAATAAGATGGTTGTAAGAAACCTACAGAAACTATCCCATAAAATTAAAAACAATTCATTTAAATTCCAGCAAGAGAAGAGTTTTTCCCCTTATTTGTTCTTTGTTTAGTTTGTCTGGGTTCAGCTGAGTGCTGGTCTCTCTTTTTTTTTATTAAATCATAACTGTGTACATTGATGTGATCATGGGGCATCATACACTAGCTTCATATACCGTTTGACACATTTTCATCACACTGGTCAACGCAGCCTTCCTGGCATTCTCCCAGTTATTGTGTTAAGACATCAACATTCCACATCTACCAAGAAAAGTTGTTTGTTTTTTTTTTTGCAGTTTTTGGCTGGGGCTGGGTTTGAACCTGCCACCTCTAGCATAGGGGTGAGTGCTGGTCTCTTGTGTAAACTGTGTTTAAATTCTACTTCATTCTCAGGTTTGTTTGAAAACTTACAGGTGGAAAATCCAAGAGTATTAATGCCCCAGGATCATGGCTGAAAAAGATCTTAATAAGTGGTTCTGCCAAACATTTGGAAAACTGAACTGTTTTAAAGGGTATCAAGTTGAGGCTTTTCATGCTGAGCCCCAGGCCACACTGGGTATTTATTACCAGGTCAGGACAGATCTCTGTGGCCACAATGACCCGGGCCCCCATTTCTCCTTCCATCCTTCATTTATGACTTTCCTCAACAGGAAGATTTTCATAACTGGGTGGATTGAGTAGGTCCCCAGCCATGCATCCCATAATCCTCACCACCCAAGCCTGTCAAAAGTCAAGTCTACCAAGGAACATGTCTCCTCCCTGCAAGGCTCACACTTTCACTGTGTAAGGAAAGTGTAGGAAGGTTTACCAAATGTTCCTGAAAGTAAAACCTGGCATGTTTCAGGATGTGAGAGAAATGAAGAAACATGCTGGTAGTAAAGTTATAGTTAGATGATGTGAATTCCAATTTATTTTATTTAATCTGATTTTTAACTTTTAATTTGTCCTAATTACATAAAAACTTGAAAAAATCACTAGCTCCTGTGATGTCTGTTTTCTCAAATATAAAATGGTGATATTGATACTTATCCTGTTGTAATGAGAAGCAGTTGTGTTTGGATCCCTTGAATGTAGGCCTATGTCCTCCAGGTAAGAAATCCCCAGGGAACAATTCTCACTGGTAAGGGAAGCCACTCAGTACTAGGAGGCAGGAAAACCCGGACACCCAGACAGTCACGCTTACTTCCCCTATGTTCTTAGCAGCCACGCAAAGGCCTATGACTTAAGCTGGGATATTCTGATTCTGTCTGGACCTTTGAAATCATAGTGACAGAAAAGAATTCATTTGGTCAGTAAGTGCAGTGACAGTCTGAGTCCGAGAGCAGCAGAGACGGTGCCTTCAGAGCTGCTGACACGGGCTGCTGACACGTCCCCAGGGGCTGGCTACAGCAGCAGTATCGCCTGTAGGGCCCCCGTGTCCAGCAGTGGCTGCAGCGCCACCCCCATCAAAGCCAGACCTCTGGTTCTGACCATCTTCACTTTCAGTTCAATTTGCCTTTTTGATTCTTATGCAGTCTTCCCAGAGTCTGAGTCTTCTCAAAATATATAGGAGCAATACAATATCTTTTCTTTCTTTTTTTTTTATGAGACAGTCTCACTATGTCACCCTCGGTAGAGTGCTGTGGCGTTACAGCTCACAGCAACCTCAAACTCTTAGGCTTAAACGAGTCTCTTACCTCAGCCTCCCAAATAGTACAGGTGCCCACCACAACACCCAGCTACTTTTTGTTGCAATTGTCATTGTTGTTTAGTTGGCCCACACTGGGTTCAAACCCGCCAGCCTCTGTATATGTGGCTGACATTGGAACCACTGTGGTACGGGCACCAAGCCAATACAATATCTTTTCATTTTCTTCCTGCTTAATTCAGCCAAAGTCAGTTTTTGTTTACTAAGAAAACTGAATAATGTACTGGGTGGTCTCATGAAGCTGTTGTGAAATATGGCTGAGTTATTTCAAGTGAACATTCTTGGAAAAGAGTAAAATGTAATATAATTTAACGTAATGAGTACTTATTAAGGCCTTTAAAGGGGGAGCAAGATGCAGACTGTGCACTTAAGGTGTTTTAAAATAATAAAAGGCCCAAGAACCGGAGTCTAACACAATGTGGTGAGAGAGAGGGGTCTCACATGAGAAAAACAAGCAAAGGAGTGGTGCACAGGAAGAGGATGATGAAAAACAGCTGAAAGCTACACCACTTGTACTGAGTTGCATAGATGAATACAGATTCCATTAAAAAGGCAGCATTTGACAGCATCCTTACAGGGAGACCTGTAGCTTAGTGTAGGATGCAGTCCCCTGTGGGGAATCTCTCTTCCTCTTCAGCTCCATTCCCAGATCTTAATTTCCTTGGTTCTGCTACCTCTCATAAGAAATGAGAAAGTTACAATAAATGATGTCTAGGGCTCTGGCAGTGAAGAAGGAGCAAGCGAATTAAAAACTAAAAGTAAAACCCTAAAAGATGAGCAACATTCTAGAAGCAAGAGGGCAAGACAGTGGCCTCAGTCACAAAACACCTGTAATTTAGCATAAAATAGAAAGATAATGTGTTTGGTTTGAATGGGAATGAAATGGTAAGTCAGAAAAGATTTTAGGAGAGTGCTATGATGAAAGACAGACTTTTGCTTCATCTAGTGCAGGCGTCCTCAAACTTTTTAAACAGGGGGCCAATTCACTGTCCCTCAGACCGTTGGAGGGCCGGACTATAGTTAAAAAAAAAAAAAACTATGAACAAATTCCTATGCACACTGCACATATCTTATTTTGAAAAACGGGAACAAATACAATCACACCGCCTCATGTGGCCCGCGGGCTGCAGTTTGAGGACCCCTGATGTAGAGCAATGTGTAGGGTGGCAGAAATAACAGTCAGGAGAAAAAGATCTGAAGAAACCTGGATGAAAAATAATGGTGACTTGAGCTACGGTGGTGACAACACACAAGGCTGAAAAGAGAACACAGTCATGAGAGGTACTGTGGAGGCAGATTCCTCCCAACATGATAATGGATTATAGAGCATGAGGGGAGTCTCGCGCAGGGTAACTTGAGGAGTGAGTGTCACCTCATAAGAGAGTCACACATGAGTTTGATAAGTTTAAGAAGCAGATACAGACAGTTCAGGAAGATTTAGAGAAAGAGAGAAGATTGCTTTCCTACAGAATAGAAAAAATCAAACATAACTATCATCAAATATGAAGCAACTAGGAAGAGTGGAAATACAAATGAGACTTGAAAACTAATATAATCGTTAGTATATATAACTACTAGATAAATTAGTATTTATTATAATTGTAACCATATATTCCAACCTTTCATTAGTAAGATACAAAGTACTAAGAAATAACTTCCAAAAATGAGACAAAGAGAACCAAAGAGAAACTGAGTTTGCCATCTTTATTTAGTAAATATTTTTATATATATACACACATATATACATACATACACACACACACACACACACAAATACATACATATATATGGGGGGGAGAAAGGGATTTCAACACAATGGCCATTTCTCTTTATTTCCACAAATGCATATGAATTTTGTATTTGTACATAAATTATCTCCTCTCCAATTACATGTTTTTAAAGATGAATAAAGTGACTCTAAGCAAGCAAGTGGAAAAGCCAGTCTGAAAACAAGGTTTTCTGGTTCCTAGTTCAATGTTCTTTCTCCTTTCCCATAGAACTGGACTCCCTATGTGAACATAGCTTTGTGTGGAGAGTCTGGATGCTTGTGAAGCCACAAGTTATCACTTAAGAAAAAATCCATCTTGAAAATTCATCTATCCTCATAGTGAGTTTTAATTTCATCTTCTATTGCTTGATTTTTACTTCAAAAATATTATTAGTTAAAAAATAGTTAATGGATATTATATTTAAGCCGCCTATGTCGAAGAATGCAAATTCTGTATCATGTATCTTAGAAAGAAACAGCTGGCAAGAGGCATAAGCTTTGAGCTCTGCTTTCTGACCTGGTATCAGAGATAAACATTTTTTTTTTTTTTTTTACTAATACAGTCAGTCTTTGTGGCAAGAACATGACCAATAGCCTGTGACCAAGAAACATGAGGAAGCAAAAAGGCAGATCGTCCATAAATTTGATCTCATGGAACCATCAGGGTAGAGGCAAAAGGGAATTTGTCCACATACGGATTCCCTTGTTTCATGGTTGAGGAGCTTGTAGCTGCAGAGCATGAAGAGGGCTGCTGCAAGGCACACAGTAGGTGGACGTCAGAGCCGAGGCCAGAACCCGCTCCTGGTAATCAGTCCCAGGTTGTCTGTCCTCCCCCCATTCAGTGCTGCTCTGAAATTAGTCAAGTTTTGTGCCCATAGGCAAGTTAAGGCTTTGAAGCTCCTGAAGAATAAAAAATCTGCAGGGATGCTTTTCAGGAAACTTCAATCATTCACCTGTAAGTATTTTAAAAGTGCCTGTGAGGCTGTCTGCTCTATTGGTGTTTTATGATCCGGTGGGGAAACCTGAAGAAAATGAAATAAACTCTCTTATGAAAATTATAACTTCCGAAAGTTAACCAGATGTATCGTTAGCTCCAGTCTGACATGCAGTCCTATACCTGCTAAGGAATTTCCACCTGGATGTCTTGCCTGAATCTTTTTTTTTTTTTTTTTATTGTTAAATCATAGCTGTGTACATTAGTGCAATCGCCTGTACCCATTCTAAGATGCACCATAGATTACATCCTTCATTTTAGCAAATGAGTTCTCCGGAAGTTAATCTTAGGTCAGAAATCACTTGAGTTTGAGGAAGTTAATACTTTTAACTTTAAGTTGATGTGAAGAAACATTTTTGTGTGATTTTCAAATAATTAACAGATTTAAGAACGTATGTAAAAAATATATATATTTTGGCCAGAGTTATGTACTGCAAGTGTTATGAGGCTTAAGGAAGTAAGAACTGAATGGTTAAGCTCAGTTTTTTAAAAAAAATTTCACTCTTGATAATTTATTTTATCCATTATGATATTGAGAATGTTAGATGTCAAATAATCTTTTCTTATTATTTTAGGCACACAGGTCTTTTAACATTGATTCACTAGCCTAAATGGAGATGATTATGATCAATAATATTTGCTCTCAGAAGAAAATTTAACATTTCACTATGTTATCAATAATTATCGAGGCAAAAGATATTTACGCAAATAATAATTTGCATTACCTTCTATTTGATCTTAAAAACCCAAATAAGTAAGATGTTTACCAAAAAAGTTTCTGATGCTCATTCCATCACTTCAATTAAGGCAGGCTAAATTAAAAAAGCAAAAAAGAGTATAGTTTATTGATTTCCTCAAGCTATTTAAACATAAGTGTGGTCCTGTATTTTTCTAACCATGAAACAAAATATTGAACTCTTCCCTTCCAGCATATTTCCATACTTCAAATGCTGATCTTATCGTTATTTGCAAGTCAAACAGAGTTGGACTTTAAAAGGAAGAAAGGAAAGCCCTGGGGCCGGTAAGAAGTGCTGTTCTGGTCAGAATGTACCCAGGGTCACAATGCCGCCACAACAGCCACTTCACTTCAAGTCGACATTTTTCAGTAAATAAATAAATAACAAGAATTTGAACTATAAAGAGCCATATTTGGAATTAATTTTTTATAATATTTCAGTTGGCATCTTCCTATTCGCTTTGTGAACATTTACCATGTTTCTGCACCTTGCATTCTTTATATGATAATAAATAATTATAAAAAATTGTAAAATAAGAATACCAAAGTGAATCAGAAACTGGTAAAGAGTCGGATGTTCCTGGATGCCTGTTTTGTAATAAACTGTGAAATGTATCCATCAATGGTAAGCGGGGTTTAAAAGCTCCCCAGGCAGTGCAGTGCTCACAGAATAAACTCAATTGATGTTCAATTAACTAAATATTACTCGTTTGCTTGCTCAGATTAGTGGTTCTTTTAAATTGATCTCATGGAGCATATTGCAAGTTGGATCTATCAGTTTTACAACACAAATGTCTTCATGCTGCAATTGGGTAAATGAGGTGAAGGCTATGTTGATTAGTAGGATGTAAGCACTCCAATTTGTACAAATAATCAACACATTGAATCCCATAATGGCACAAATGTATTTATGATCTTTGTACAAATGACTTAATTAAAAATAAATAAATAAATAAATTGATCTCCTTCTTTTTGAAAGATTTCAGAACTTAGGTACAGTTTGTGCTGTGGCCTGGAACACAGCTGTGACTGTGTCAGACTGTGTCCAAAATTTTGGACTGGGGGAGCTCAGGGTAAAAATAGAAAGGGTTAAAAGAAGAGGTACTTCTTACTGAAATAACCCACGTGTGCATCTTCCCTTTGGACTTGGACTTAAATTTCGAAGGGATTAGCAGCTTCTTACATTCCTCTCCTTTCCAAATTCAAAATATCTTTAAGCAGGTAAAGGGCAATGTGCTTATTAGTCCAAGTCTCTGCTCCTGTTCATAATTAGATTTGTTTTATTGGAGAAAAAATTAGCCCCTCCCAAAAAAAAACCATTTTGACCATGGTAAGCAAGCCTGCTGAAGAAGACGATCTGAAAACGGCTGGGTTTCATAATAATTGTGAGGGGGTGAAGCGGAGGTGAGGAAAGCGTTTCAGAAAGGGAATCTCTGCACCTCGGGAACCAGAGGGACAAACACCAGGGGGCAGGAGGAGCCCGGGCTCTGACTCCCAACCTGGCTGCCTGGACTGGGCTCCAAGACTCGCTCGCTTCGCCCTCAGGATATTTATCAGTTCTCGCGGCTTGCACAGAAATGTGACGCTGACAAGTGGGTTTAACTTGAGCGTGGTCTAATTACTGCGGAGAGAACAGAACCGTCTCTAATGACAGCTACCTCGACAGCCGCGGCTTGGGGAGAGCCCGGGGCTACATTCCCTAGAATTTATTCTTTGGTGAGAGACTAGAGATTCTGATCGAACTGCATTTCTCACGCATTCCAAATGCCCCTTTTTTTCTTTTTACTCCTGTGAACTTTGGTTGCAAAGGAGGGGCTTGTTAAAGACTCACCAATCCCGAGACGGTGCCATTGTAATTTACAAGAGGGCGGCCGGGGACGGGTGGGGAAGGTGCAGCCTGCTTGAGCCGTAGCTCTGAATTCCAGCTGCTCTTTAGCAAATAGGCTCCAGGGTTTCTTCCCAAACTGTTCTGGGTTTTGCTTCAAAGTCTAGCTGCACTGAGTCTAAGCCCTCCTCGCTGGGTTTCAGAGAAACTACCGTGCCCTGCGCGGGATTACCTTGAATGGGGCCCGGACGTGGTGAAAAGTTATAACTCTAGATCTCGGGCAGATGAAGAAATGAATCCAGGGCCGCGCCTGTGGCTCAAAGGAGTAGGGCGCAGGCCCCATATACTGGAGGCGGCGGGTTCAAACCCAGCCCCGGCCCAAAACTGCCCCACCCTACCCCACCCCCACCACCAAAAAAATAAACGAATCCAGCACAGCAGTGTGCTCTGGCTTCTCTGTCGGCGCCCGGGATCTAGCAGCCCCGAGCCCCGAGCCCCGAACACGGGTTGCAGCTCCAGGCGCCGCTCCCCACACTCAACCTGTTGCGCCTTCCCTCCTCCCCCTCTCCCCCGCTCGCAGTCTCCCCGCCTTGCCGAGCTGATTGGCAGAAATTGCTACCCAACCCGCGACTCGGGGCCTCCTCCCAGGGCCTACGATTGGCCTCCTGGGAGGGCTAGAGTAAAGGGGTGAGAGGGGAGGGATTTCCCCCAAAGCCCGGGGTCCGGGGTCCTGAGTAACAGGAGCCAAGGGGCTGAGTCGCGAGCGGCGGAGCCGCGCAGCCTGCGCTAGCTTCGCCTCCTCGGCTGCGGCTCCAGTCCCGACCGCCCCGCGCAACTTCTGCAAACTTCTGCAACACCCGGGGCTGAAGGAGGAACCCCCCGCCCTCACCCGCAGGCTGCGTGTGAAGTTCCTGGCACTTTCCGGAGGTGTCTCTTGCTGCCCGCCTGGGGACTGACTTTACACGCTCCCAGGCTGAGCTGCCCGAGCCCCAACACCCGGACCATGCAAGCAGCCGGGAGCCCCAGGCTCGTCTGGCGCCAGAGAGTCAGCCCCGCCAGCTCTCAGTCAATACCTCCGCCGCCGTCCCGGCTGCTACTGCTGCTGCCGCTGCTCCTGTCACTGGTAAGCCGCGTCCCAGCACAGCCCCCTGCTCCTGAACGGGTGTTGCTTTCCGCGGGTCTCCTGGGGGCTGCAGGGGTCCCTGCGGAGGACGCCATAGTGCTGGCCAACCGCAGACTCCGGGTGCCGTTCGGCCGTGAAGTCTGGCTGGATCCGCTGCACGACCTGGTGTTGCAGGTGCAGCCGGGGGACCGCTGCGCGGTGTCGGTGCTGGACAACGACGCGCTGGCCCAGCGGCCGGGCCACCTGAGTCCCAAGCGCTTCCCGTGCGACTTCGGCCCTGGAGAGGTGCGCTACTCGCACCTGGGCGCGCGGAGTCCATCGCGGGACCGCGTCCGGCTGCAGCTGCGCTATGACGCTCCCGGAGGGGCGGTAGTGCTACCCCTGGTGCTGGAGGTGGAGGTGGTCTTCACCCAGCTGGAGGTTGTGACTCGGAATTTGCCCCTGGTCGTGGAAGAATTGCTGGGGACCAGCAATGCCTTGGACGCGCGGAGCCTGGAGTTTGCCTACCAGCCCCAGACCGAGGAGTGCCGCGTGGGCATCCTCTCCGGTTTGGGCGCGCTGCCTCGCTATGGAGAACTCCTCCACTATCCGCAGGTGCCTGGAGGAGATGGAGAAAGGGGCGCCCCGGAACCTCTCCTGATGGACTGCAAAGCTTTCCAGGAGTTGGGCGTGCGCTACCGCCACACAGCCCCCAGTCGCTCACCAAACAGGGACTGGGTCCCCATGGTGGTGGAGCTGCGCTCACGAGGGGCTCCTGTGGGCAGCCCTGCTCTGAAACGCGAGCACTTCCAGGTGCTGGTGAGGATCCGAGGAGGGACGGAGAACACCGCACCCAAGCCCAGTTTTGTGGCCATGATGATGATGGAGGTAGACCAGTTTGTACTGACCGCCCTGACCCCAGACATGCTGGCAGCCGAGGACGCTGAGTCCGCCCCTGACCTGTTGATCTTTAACCTCACCTCTCCGTTCCAGCCTGGCCAGGGCTACTTGGTGAGCACAGATGACCGTAGCCTGCCCCTGTCTTCCTTCACTCAGCGGGACCTACGCCTCCTAAAGATTGCCTACCAGCCGCCTTCCCAAGACTCCGACCAGGAGCGGCTCTTTGAACTGGAGCTGGAGGTGGTGGACCCGGAAGGAGCAGCTTCAGACCCTTTTGCCTTCATGGTGGTGGTGAAGCCCATGAACACCCTGGCTCCCGTGGTCACCCGGAATAGTGGTCTGATTCTCTATGAAGGTCAGTCTCGACCCCTCACAGGGCCTGCAGGCAGTGGTCTGCAAAACTTGGTCATCAGTGACGAGGACGACCTGGACGCAGTGTGGCTGGAGGTAGTGGCTGGGCTCCGGCACGGTCACCTGGTGGTTCTAGGTGAGTCCAGTGGCAACTCTGCTCCCAGAAGCTTCACAGTGGGTGAGCTGGCAGCCGGCCAGGTGGTCTATCAGCATGCTGACAGAGACGGCTCGCTGAGCGACAACCTGGTGCTCCGCATGCTGGACGGGGGTGGCAGGCACCAGGTGCAGTTTCTGTTTCCCATCACCTTAGTGCCTGTGGATGACCAGCCACCGGTCCTCAAGGCCAACATGGGGCTGACACTGGCAGAAGGTGACACGGTACCCATCCTGCCCCTTGCTCTAAGTGCCACTGACATGGACTCCGATGACTCTCTGCTGCTGTTTGTGCTGGAGTCACCCTTCACAACTACGGGGCATCTGCTTCTCCGCCAAACCCACCCTCCCCAACAGGAGCAGGAGCTTCCCCAGGGCCTTTGGAGGAAGCAGGGAGCGTTCTACGAGCGCACAGTGACAGAATGGCTCCAGCAGGACATCACAGAGGGGAGGCTGTTCTACAGACACTCTGGGCCCCACAGTCCTGGGCCAGTCATGGACCAGCTCACGTTTAGAGTCCAAGACAACCATGACCCCCCTAACCGGTCCGGGCTACAGAAGTTTGTGATACGTATCCATCCCGTGGACCGCCTCCCTCCAGAGCTGGGCAGTGGCTGTCCCCTTCGGATGGTGGTGCAGGAATCCCAGCTCACACCGCTGAGGAAGAAGTGGCTGCGGTACACTGACCTGGACACAGATGACCGAGAACTGCGTTACACGGTGACTCAGCCCCCCATGGACACCGATGAGAACCACTCCCCAGCCCCGCTGGGCACCTTGGTCCTGACTGACAACCCCTCAGTCGTGGTGACCCATTTTACCCAAGCCCAGATCAACCACCATAAAATTGCGTACAGACCCCCAGGTCGAGAACTAGGAGTGGCTACTCGAGTGGCCCAGTTCCAGTTCCAGGTGGAGGACAGAGCTGGGAACATGGCTCCAGGCACCTTCACGCTTTACTTGCAGCCTGTGGACAACCAGCCCCCTGAGATCCTCAATACTGGCTTCACTGTTGAGGAGAATGGCCAACACATCCTACGTGCGACTGAGCTGCATGTGAGTGATGTGGACACAGATGCTGCCCACATCTCTTTCACCCTCACACAGGCACCCAGACACGGCCACATGCTAGTGTCTGGACAGATACTGCGTGTAGGGGGGCTCTTCCACTTGGAGGACATAAAACTGGGCAGAATTTCCTATTCCCACAACGGGGATGAGTCCCTAACTGACAGCTGCTCTTTGGAAGTCAGTGACAGACACCACGTGGTGCCCATCACTCTGAGAGTGACTGTCCGGACAGCAGATGAAGAAGTGCCTGTGTTGAGCCATCCTGCTGGCATTCTGGAGTCCTACCTAGATGTCTTAGAGAACAGGGCTACTGAAATCACTGCCAATGTCATTAAGGGGACTGAGGAGGGCACCGATGATTTGATGTTGACCTTCCTCTTGGAAGATCCACCCTTGTATGGGGAAATCTTGGTCAATGGAGTTCCAGTAGAGCAGTTTACCCAAAGGGACATCTTGGAGGGCTCTGTGGTCTATGCCCACACCAGTGGTGAAATAGGCCTGTTGCCCAAAGCAGACTCTTTCAACCTGAGTCTGTCAGATACATCTCAAGAATGGAAAATCAGTGGCAGCACTATCCAAGGAGTTACTGTGTGGGTGACCATCCTGCCCGTTGACAGCCAGGCCCCAGAAGTTTCTGTGGGAGAACAGTTTATAGTAATGGAAGGTGATAAAGGTGTTATAACGTCAGTGCATATAAGTGCTGAAGATGCCGATTCCCTGAGTGATGACATCTTGTGCACGATAGTTATTCAGCCCACTTCTGGTTATGTGGAAAACATTTCTCCAGCACCAGGCTCTGAGAAATCAAGAGCGGGGATTGCCATAAGCGCCTTCACTCTGAAGGATCTCAGGCTGGGTCACATTAATTATGTCCAGAGTGTTCATAAAGGGGTGGAGCCTGTGGAAGATCGATTTATATTTCGTTGTTCTGATGGCATCAACTTTTCAGAGAGACATATTTTCCCCATTGTTATCATTCCTGCCAATGATGAACAGCCAGAGATGTTCATGAGAGAATTCATGGTGATGGAAGGCATGAGTCTGGTGATCGATAGCCCCATTCTCAACGCTGCCGATGCAGACATTCCCCAGGATGATTTAACTTTCACTATTACCCAGTTCCCTACTCATGGTCACATCATGAATCAGCTGATAAATGGCACGGTTTTGGTCGAAAGCTTCACCTTGGACCAGATCATAGAGAGTTCCAGCATTATTTATGAGCATGATGACTCAGAGACCCAGGAAGACAGTTTCGTGATTAAACTAACAGATGGTAAGCACTCGCTGGAAAAGATGGTCCTCATTATGGTTATCCCTGTTGATGATGAGACCCCCAGAATGGCCATAAATAATGGACTAGAAATAGAAATTGGGAAGACTAAAATTATCAATAACAAAATATTAATGGCAACTGACTTAGACTCAGAAGACAAATCTTTGGTTTATATTACTCGGTACGGGCCAGGACATGGCTTATTACAGAGACGAAAACCTACAGGAGCTTTTGAAAATATCACTCTGGGCATGAATTTTACACAGGATGAAGTGGACAGAAACTTAATTCAGTATGTCCATTTGGGGCAGGAAGGCATTCGAGACCTGATTAAATTTGACGTGACTGACGGAATCAATGCCCTCATTGATCGCTACTTCTATGTGTCCATTGGGAGTGTCGACATTGTCTTCCCTGATGTGATAAGTAAAGGAGTGTCCTTGAAAGAAGGTGGCAAGGTCACTCTCACAACAGACCTACTCAGCACCAGTGACTTGAACAGTCCTGATGAAAACTTGGTTTTTACCATCACCAGAGCTCCCATGCGAGGCCACTTAGAGTGCACAGATCAACCTGCAGCATCCATCACATCCTTCACTCAGCTCCAACTGGCGGGCAACAAAATCTACTACATCCACACAGCTGATGATGAGGTGAAGATGGACAGTTTTGAGTTTCAAGTCACCGATGGACGTAACCCTGTCTTTCGGACGTTCCGGATCTCCATTAGTGATGTGGACAACAAAAAGCCAGTGGTCACAGTCCATAGCCTGGTGGTCAGTGAAGGTGAGAACAAGCTGATTACTCCCTTTGAACTCACCATTGAAGACAGAGATACTCCTGACAAACTCCTGAAATTCACCGTCACCCAGGTGCCTGTTCACGGCCATCTCTTGTTCAACAATACCAGACCAGTCATGGTTTTTACCAAGCAAGACTTGAATGAAAACTTAATCAGCTACAAACATGATGGCACCGAGTCGAGTGAAGACAGCTTCTCCTTCACCGTGACCGATGGCACCCATGCAGACTTCTATGTTTTCCCTAATACAGCATTTGAAACAAGGAGGCCCCAAGTGATGAAGATTCAGGTCTTAGCTGTTGACAATAGTGCCCCCCAAATTGCAGTGAATAAAGGGGCCTCTTCGCTTCGCACTCTGGTCACTGGCCACTTGGGGTTTATGATCACAAGCAAAATACTGAAAGTGCAAGACAGAGACAGCCCACACATTTCTCTGAGGTTTACGGTGACAGAGGCCCCTCGACATGGGTATCTCCTCAACCTGGGCAGAGGCAACCACAGCATCACCCAGTTTACCCAAGGTATGTCTCCCCTTTCCTTCCAAATATGTAAAGTCGTTTAGGCAGAGCATCAAATGAGAGTCTAAGAGAAGGGAAGGGGAGGGGAAAATAGGGGAGAAAACAAAGACCCACATCATGGGAGAACGGTTCTCTAATTACCCATGTCTTCTTCCCACGCCCTTCATTAGAGGGAGTATCAATGTGTTTTGACAGTGGGAAGGTAAAGCAGGAGCCAGTCTTTGGTGAATTATAATAAACAGGCTTTCCAACTCTGCTCTGTTGCAGCACCTGTCCTCTGAGCATCCTCTCTTTTGTATGCCGCAAATAGTTCACGAAGCATTTTTAGCCTCTTAGAGAAAGATGTGCTTTCTAAATTCTGTTTATTCCCATTGCTATCATTATCAGTTACCATTCATTAAAAAGGCTAAAACTTAATGTCCCTTCGATTAATTTTTAAGAGCATTGTTCCAGGACAATTACGATTGTTAAGAAGAACTTTGTAACTAGAAGAAAAATTCGATTTTACATTGTAGATGTTTAAAAAATGTAGTATTTCATGATTCAATCAAATACCTGTCCGAGGACGTAAGGGAAAAACACATATGTAGAGTTGTAACACTTACAGGTATGTGTGGAAGGCATGTTACTATGATACACACAAAAAGAAAAGCCTGCTCTAGACGATAGGTTCACCACCAAAATGTACATCCATTTCATTAAGGACCTGAAAATGTGCAAACAAGATTAATAGCAGGAGGAAATTGTTTCATTATTGCAAACATGGTAACAAACCCCAGTGACCTCAAGCACCTGTATCTCTGAGGCAACAGGGTTCTTCTAGCCTTGAATTTGCTTTGTGGATAGACATAGCCTGAGACAGGAAGGGCTGGTGACCTGTGCAGGTTATTCAGAGAGGGAGGGAGAAGCCTATTTATTGACTGGAGGCTGGGAGGTAGGGCACTGCTCTATAGAACGTGTGACTTTCATTACAAAGGGATTTGGGTTGCTTTCCTGAAAATCTCAACCACATCAGAACGGAAACTAGATCTTTCCTCTGCAGGCCCTGTGAGTAGAGATGGAGTTAACCCCAGGGTGTCCCAGTGGGGGTGTTCTTTTCTTACAACCTTGTTGTGCTGGTAGATAACAAATGCTTCAGTAAACATGGATGTAGTGAAATGTTGTGTTAAAGTGAACTACTCCTCTGTTTTAGATGCTGGCAAAAAGCCCCACGCTCCAGCATCCTGATTCTTGGCTGGAAGCCTGAATATATCCTAGGGCCTGCAGGGACAGGAAAACCTAAGTGCCAACTGTCACACCAGACCAGCAGGAAACTTTTGTGAGAGGCTTGCTGAGGATAGAGACGCGATGCAATCTTAGACTGGGTTATTTTCATGGAAAGTGAAGAGAATGAAAGGAATATGTTACATGATAGAAAATGGTACTGGAAATTACTCCTCCTACCTAAAAAGAAATCTGATTTTAGAAATTTTAAAAAGGAATATTTGGATGAAGACAAGCAGATGATTTAGTTTTAATTCTGTGGACCAAATCCAATAGTTCAAAATACTGGAATTCATGTATTCTTTCTTTACCATTGATTCAGCCCCAAAATTATGCTGTATGAATATAGGCCATTGTTCCATCTCACTGATTTTGGGTCACCATGATTAATTTTTATAGTCTTTGTAACTGGAGAGTAGTTATGTTTAGTCTGAAAAGTGATGATACTTTTTAAGAGTTATCATCTTAGGGGAAATTATCACATTCCAATGCAAACCCAAATATTGACTAGCATAACTGTTGGTGTTTAATCGCACGGGACTCATTTAAACAAGTCGAGGCTGGAGTTTGGTTCATAGCAGGTATTTGTGAAGATTAGATAAGCGATTAAAAAAGGAAGAAAGCTCCATCAGAAAGCCACCATGGCTGATATTCCAGTAGAAGAAACAAAAGCAGCGTTTAGAAGAGTGAAGACTGAATTCTTTTTGTTTTGGGTTGTGTTTTATCGTGAATGTATAAGCTAAACTATATTTTGATGTATTTTCAATGCACTGAAATAAGTCAATTTGGCACAAGGGTTATGTGGCACAAGAAAAGGTTATTCCTAAATTAGATTGACTTAATGGTCCCTGGAAGAAAAAAAAATTAATCCATTTCTAAAACTTATAAATTTCATTATTTGGAAAAGTTAATCAGAATTAGGAAAATTATTCATTTATTTCAAACTTCACCTCTTTGGCTCCCCTAAAGCCAGGTCTAATCACTTGTCTCAAATACTTGGATTTGTTTTCTCTACAATAGGAACATATTGATATCTTGTGTGAAATAATTTATAAATAGAAATAAATTTATATTATTTATTTATAAATTATTTATAGATTTATAAATAATATCTATTATTTATAGATTTATAAATTATAAATCTACTGAGGGTGATTTATAAATTGTCTTTCTTTCCTCCAAGAATTTGAACCAGATGTGATTATCAGGCATGTTAATGTACTTAGAATTAAAACAAACAAAAAAAATCAGATGATTGTGTAGATAAACTGAAATAGATTCAATGCATATTTAACAACTAGAAAATAATCTAGTTAATTGTTAGATGATTACTTAAGGAAGATAACATTTGGCTATCAGATTTTTATCTAATACTTGTACCCTTTAAGAAAGCTAGTGTTGGGCGCCGCCTGTGACTCAAAGGAGTAGGGTGCTGGCCCCATATGCCGGAGATGGTGGGTTCAAACCCAGCCCCGGCCAAAAACTGCAAAAAAAAGAAAGCTAGTGTTTATGTAGTAGCAGTATGTTAATGTTTTTAGAGGTATCTGTTGAATGACAGTGTTATGATCAATTCTTTACTTAAAAGTTTCTTTTTTGAGCCATAAAGTATTAACAAATTGTACATAAAAAATTAAAAGTGTTTCACTATGTTTGAACTAATCAATAGCACATGCTCTAATTCGGAGGGAAAATTTAAGACTTGAGAGCCGTATAATTGCATTCCTGTTTTCTTTACTGTGAAAAACATTTCTTAAAAATTAGTTTTGAAGTGGTGATTTACTTCAATACAACTATCTCTTTAATACTATATTCTTGCTTAAGAAAGCATCGATACAGGTGTTGAGGGTACTAAAATGCTTTTTATTTCCCCCAGTAGGGACTTTAGGCTTTATTATGAAATTTAGGAAATGGAAACATTGGAAAAGGGTCTTCCCCACATGGTCAGAGGTGGTTGTCCCTGTGGTGAGGATGTGTGCTCAGCAGAGTTCATGGCATTGCTTACTGATAAAGAGAAGGCTATAAAAGTTAAGAGTTGTCAGAGTAAACAGGCAAAGAGCTTCACAGAGGCCCCCTCACCCCTGAGGAGAAGTCACAACGTGCACAGGTGGACGGAGGTGCAAGTGTGGTCTCCCAGACCACTTGGCTCTTTCATTTAAATCTGAGAAACACTGACCCTTTACTGCTCTAAGATGCTGAGCAAAGAACTGTGGGATGGTAAGATGGAAAAAAAAAAATTCCCAGTTTTCTATCTGCTAAAAGGATAGCTGTAGAGAAAGGTAAGGCGACACTAGGCCGTGAGTGTGGGATGTTCTGGAGTTTAGGGACGAGATGGTAAGATGGAAGCAAATCTTTCACAGTTGCTTCCCCTCCTGGTGCCTCTGGAGGGGTCACTGACCACAACATCAGCCTCCCTTCCCCGGGTGTACCCAACCGTGAGTGGGTCACCTTTCAAAACTGTTACGAGCCCGGGTAGACCCCACTTTTCATATCTGTAAAGTGGAGCTATGGAAATTCTTGCAATGGTTGACTCTAAAACTTTGCCTCACTTAAGATTACTCTTTCATAAAGTTGTTGTCTTATCTATAAACCTCTGAACTCCAGAGCATGCATTTAGTAGAGGCTTTAGGAGATAAATAAACCACAGGACACTCACGAGACACATAAATACAGTAGACCCTCCACAGCTGACCACCTCCTTCAGTTGACCCTAATTTTCATAGACCGGACATGCACCACATGAACTAGGCCTAGTTCCCTATGTTGACCACCTCCATGTGTTGGCCAGTTGTTACAGTCCCTAGGTGGTCAACTGACAGAGATGCTACTGTATTCTCTACCACTGTCAAAGCTCCTTTTTAGCTATGATATCATGAATATCACAGAATAGAACGATATATTTTTTTATTGTATTATTGGTGTAACATCACTAAGAAGAGAAACAGGTAAGTTGGAGAGTAAGTTTTTTAAAAGTATCTTAGTAATGAAAACAAATCTGTGCAAGTGAATTTAACAGAGTGGGAAGCCAGGCAAGGGGCACTTCTGAGGTGGTATAACTTTCTTACGAATCAAAGCTCCACTTCTTTTAGATTGTATTTTGTTTTAAGTTCTCTTTGATATTGAGTTATCATGGTTATTTCAAGCTGTGTGATTTTTAAAGGATAACCCCCTTGATTTTTCTTTTTGAAGTTTAGAGAGGTTAAAAAAAGCGCCTACTATAAAGCACAAAAGGTAAGAAAAGAGCCAGAGTGGGAGGCAAAGCTTCTTTCTTCTGAGAGCCAGTCCTACAGGGAGGCAAAGGCCATCACTTCTAGAGTGGCAGGAAATCTGCCATGCCTCAAAATATCTTCCTTTCCACCTGTCATGGTGCCTGGAATTCCATATTTAGATGGTCGCCCCTTTGGTACATGAATAGGCAACTACCATTGGGAGGGGAACGCCTAGCTATTATTATAACCTAAGTCTTACACTCGGTTTATCTGTGTAAGGGATCAGATTTCCATGACACAGCTGAAATCAAGGGGCTTAGAAATCTGAGAAATAGGATAGTGCCCTTTCTCTTAGGAGGAGAAGGGAATCTAAACATGTTTATAGAAAAAGCAATCGCCAATAAAATGTACTGAGTCGTCAATTTTACCATAGTAATTAATCATCTTGCTTGTTGGTTATTTGCTAGCTGACATCGATGACATGAAAATATGTTATGTCTTAAGAGAAGGGGTCAATGCCACAAGTGATATGTTCCATTTTGCCGTTGAAGATGGTGGTAAGTAAATGTCACTCTCTTAGTAGTGAAAACAAGGACGGGGATGGGGTGGCGGGGCGGGGGTTGTCCTTGGTTGCTCTTTGCTCACATTATAACAGGGCATCTATATTGAGTGAATTTGCTGTTTCCTGTAGAAAATTTAGAGTCTCACTTTTGACACATTCCTACCCTATCATTACTATAGATAAATGTCCTCGTTAGATTATTTTTGTCTTATGATTTATGAAGTTCTAAAGAGAGAGCTCTGTATAAATAGGATTCCCAGGCCTACAGATTCAGATTACACCCTGCATGGGGTTGCCTACTGGAGGGAACCAGAGGATGTTGGAATCCAGCCCCAGATCTGTTCACAGCCACATGCCCATCCCATTGTGTCTACCCAAGGGGGCTTCTTTTCCTAATTTTTCCCGTGGATGCTATGTGGACTAACGCTGACGGACAATGTATTACATTCTCCAAGAACTTAATGCTAAGTAAATAATCTGTTTTATCTCGCCAATCTCAAAATATCTAATGATTTTCTGACTTTGGGGAATTTTATGACCTAGTCTAGCTAAATAAAAGTTGCCGAAATCTGAAGAATACTGCAGAGAATTGGCTATGAGTTATGATTTCAGTCTCTTGGGCAACATTATTGTCCCCGTGCCTTCCAAAACTGACAGCCTCCAACCACTTCTCTGCCTAACTCTGTAGACAAGGAGGAAAACTGTAGAGAGCTTCTAGAGAAGCTCTCTACTTCTAGATTGATCATAAAAATGTTTTTAAGGCTGGATGCAGTGGCTCACACCTATAATCCTGGCACTCTGGGAGGCTGAGGCAGTGGATTACTTGAGCTTAGGACTTCAAGACCAGCCTTAACAAGAGCAAGATTTAAAAATAGAAAAACTCACTGTGGCATTGTGGTGGGGGATCTGCAGTCCCAGCTGCTCAGGAGGCAGAGGCAGGAGGTTGCTGTGAGCTAGGCTGAGGCCGTGGCGCTCAACCTGGGGCAACAGAGTGAGACTCTGTCTTAAAAAACAAACAGGGATTGGTGCCCATAGCCCAGTGGTTAGGGCGCTGGCCACCTACACCAGGGCTGGCGGGTTCAAACCCAGCCCAGGCCTGCTAAACAACAATGATAACTGCAACAAAAAAAGAGCCGGGCATTGTGGAGGGCGCCTATAGTCCCAGCTACTTTGGAGGCTGAGATAAGAGAATCGCTTAAGCTCAAGAGTTTGAGGTTGCTGTGAGTTATGATGACAGTGCTCTCTACCGAGGGCAACATAATGAGACTCTGTCTCAAAAACAAACAAACAAACAAAGGTATTTCTTTCCGGATGCCCTCATAGGAAGCAGAGAACCTCACTATGTCCATGTCTTGTGTGAACAGCACACAGGTGTGAGCACGTGTGAAAGAGAAGTGGGGAAGGAGAGACGTCATTCAGACCCCAGTCACCTGTTCCCTTCATTTGCTTTTTTTTCTGTAGCACCCTTTTATGTCATCAATCTCCCAAAGATCGCATCTTTGCTCTCCATATTTTTTGGAAGCATTAAGTAGCATTTGTTTAAAATATCTCTGTTACGCAAGATGATCACAGATCTGAAAAGTGACATCTGTTGGGTGTGTAACAGAGAGGCAAAAAAGTGTATCAACGTGGGCTCAATTATTGTATTTCTACTATTAGCTGGAGGTTTGATAGAAGTAATGACTTTATTTTTTAGATTAAACAAATCACAGCTTAGTATTTTCTGTATTGATAAAAAGAATCTGACCATGAAATAAAGTTCTAAGAGGGAAAGCGACTCTCAAAAATAATCTGCTTGTTGAATCTTGCTGCTCAAAGGGAAAATTCTGCCGTAAGTAAACTTCAGAGTGAGACCATGAAATAATACAAATCTGTGTAACACATATATAAAAAAATTGATCCATGCAATTATTGGTTTAAGGCACCATGTTTATCTCTTAGAACAACGGAATAAACCTCAATAGTAAAAGTGTGATTTTTTTTAAATTGCCAAAAATGTTCCGGATCCAAAGGGTGCAATTATTCTGAGACACAAAAAATCTGTACTTTAAAAATTTTACTTTTTCCCCTATATACCCGTACACATTCTATTATTCTATTCTACACATTCCTTAGCTGGGTGATATGGGTAGTATTTACTTTAGCAATTTTGTCTGTATTCAAACTTTGGAAAGCATGACACACTATCGTGTTTTCAAACATTAAGTAGGAAATACTGGGTTAATTTTTTGATACACTGAAAACATGGAAGCACCTGTAATGGTTGTCTTTGTCTTCAAGGAACAGGCATGAAAGCATTTCAGGAGCCTTTTTATAGTTACAGCTTCCTGTGAGGGAGAAAAATTTCAGAAATATTCTTTTTTAGCCTATTATTCCCTCCTGCATACCATGACTTATGGGGCTCAGGAAGATTCTGGAAACTTGTCTGTTGAGCAGAATTTACCTTAATTCCTCTGATGTAAGCAAACTTTGTTTTGACAAAATAGACACAGAAATCTACAAGATTAAAAAATAGGAAGTTATGTATGTACACATACCCCAAAACTGTTCCAACCTGATTCTTACTTTCTTTAGGATATCTACATTGCTTTATAAATGTTCTCACATTTGGGTGAAAAGTGCAGTGCTTTTTAAACGTGGAGTATTAGCTGCAATGATTTGTTAGGACTACTGTACACCGTGACAGTAAGCATATCCGTAAGTCCTCCTCATGAGGATGTGAAACACTCTAGTATTTCCCACCTGGGAAGTGTGTCAAGGTATGATGGTGTAAAATTAAGACCTGTCTACATCCAATTTTCTACCCTATCCACTATATTTGCTTTCTTCAAATCAACATGGTTGGTGTCAGGATGGTTACTAAGGAAATTACTGAGGCAATCATAATCCTTGAATAATTTTAAAAATAAAACACAATTTTAGGGATCAAAAATAAGAGATTGAGGAGAAGAGCAAGGCTCACACCTCTTGTTTCAGATTGAATTGTCTCAGGTGCTGCCATGAGAACCTGGCTGGGCACAGGCCTCTTCTGTTATGACGTAGCCATGGATTAGCGTCACCCCCCCCACCCCCCATCCAAGGAGTGGCCCTCGGGGCAGAGTTACTTTTTCAGGCTATAAAGTGCTTTGGGACTATTATCAATTGACAGGAGTAAGGAAGATACTGTCTGTTGTAGGTAACATCAGGGTGTTCCACCTGGGACAGCCTATTTGATGTCTGGACACTTTGGATTGTAGGAACATGTTTCCTTATGTTGGACCAAAGTTCTCACCATCATGTCATATTCGAGGATTAAATACTCAAACACAAATATTCAGCCACATGTGGACTGAATACACGTTGGCTGATAAAGTACATGTGTACACACACACACACATACACACACGCATCTTTATATCTGAGGGTTCAATTAGATTTTAAACTTCCACCGGATTTATTGTTACTTACACAACTTCGCCTTCACAGCATCCCTGTGACTTGGTGAAACCACAGCAATAGCAACAACAAAACAGTATGACTTGCATTTGGCATTTGAGGCAATCAAGTCAGCAAACTGAGTAACGACCGTCTTTAAGCTGCACAGCCAGGCAGCTGGAGGCCGACTTGAATCCCGGATGCTTTTCCCAGACAGGGATAACTGTTAACTCCCACACTTATTCAGAATACACCTATAAGGGAGAAACTTCAGATCACATTTTGAGGAATGTTTAATACGAATGAGAATGAAGTCAGAGTGAGATTTTGCTCATAGGACAGACAGCAAGTTTATGTTTTCTGGAATGTGGATTTTTATTTTAAAATACCTTAAAAGTCATGCTGTCCTAAAACTCGTTCCTGGTATCATAGTATAATTCTTGAAATTATTATTTAGTACTGAAGTATGTTTTTTAGAATATTAGGGAAAAGCATAAACATGTCCCTCATCCATCTGGTTATCCTGAGGCCACTCAACACATATGAACACGTCGACATCCTGGTCCAGCTCTGACATTCAAGAGTGTACTCCAGTAGTCTGTGGCTTCATCTGATGAGCTTGTGTCTATCCGGAGCAGCCATCCATGGATTGAGCTCACCAGTCTTCCATTTCTTTTTGTTTGCATCCTTAATATCTTCATGGGGTTGACTCATAAGAATAATACTAGAGAGCTGGGAAATACATCCTTCTGTGACGATTGCCTCTTTGAATTCTAATTCTAGCTCTCGTACTCCAGCAATATTTAGGGGGAAAGAAAGCATGTATTCTTTTATCCCCTTCAGAGTCAAGCATATTTTTATCTGACTCCCTTTCAGCACTGGATGCTCTAGAATTTTCTGTGAGGTACGTTGACATGAAAGTCCTTGGGGGCCTTTTTGCTTTTCCCTCCGAGGGGCTCCTGTAGCTCTATGTTGGGGCGTGAAAGTGGCCTCACACAGCCATTCTGGGCACTGCACCCACAGCCCAGACTGCCAGTCACCTGCCCAGACGTCACCCTGCTCTCAACATCACCCTGCCAGACTTCTTTGTGCTTCTATCCCAAACTTCATTTACAGCAGAAGTGTCATGTTATGATTATTTGTTAATGGGAGAGCCTCCTTTAGTAAGGAAGGAACTCCTTCATATCAAAAAGATACCATAATCTTTGCACTTCAGTGTCTGCTGCAGGTGGCCCACGTGGTAAATACGTAACAAACATTAAAAGCAATAAATGCATAAATAGAAGGGGGGAAAAGCTCCCTTTTTATATATGGAGGAGTTAAATATTATTCTAAGAAAAGCTCCTGTGAACTCCCAGGGAACCCTTTACTCTCCTTTGGAACATTTTCTTACCCTGTCACTAATTTAAATCCCTGTGGCACCAGGAAAGATTTTTTAGTAAAGCTTTCGCATTTTTGAACTCATGAAACTAGCTACTGTGAAAATTCCTTTGAAATACTCCCTTCAAGGTACTTAAGATTGAAGAGATTCATAGTTAAGATTTGAACGAACAGTTTAAAGCTTATATTATTCTTAAAGAATCTTTCACAAAAAAAGTTGTCAGCTTATTGTATAAACAATTATGCAGTTTAAAATTTAAAAGAAGATAGACGCTTCCTATAAGCCACCGAAAATTTTAAAAATACTCATTAAAAATAGAATTTTTATGTATAGTAATTAACCCACTTTTTGATATAACATTTGGACAGGTAAGAACTGTGAGAGCATAAAATCTCTCCCCCCCATCCTCATTAAGAAGTCATTTTGTAAACTTGGGTTTGTTCAGTGTTGCTTCATTTTTAAGTCCCAAGGCCTCTGCATCAAATCTAAGATGTTTCTTAATGGGCATAAGAAAGATTAGGACATACGATCTCCTGACTTGCTCTCCTGAATGGGAGGAGCCTTCCTTTTTTTATTCATTGTGAAAACCAGTTTGCTGCTTCCTCATCTGAGCTCTCTGGAGTGACAGTGGCCTGCAGTCTCCATGAGCTTCTGCCTGCTGGTCTCGGCACCGAGGCCTGGCACAGATGTGACACTGTGCTGGCTGTCGTGGCGCATTTGGGCCGCAGCCAGACATTGTTTGGGGCAGTCTCTGAGTGGGCCTTTCAGTGCCCAATTTTCCATCTGCCAAGCCTCTTAATTCATATGCTACTGAAAGATATTATAAATAGCATTTTGACATGGCAGAAGAAGCTGCAAAGTCATTTCTATAAATGAAATGTCAGCTAAGGTCAAGGTTTTTGAACTTTGATGCCATATTTGAGGATTAAATGCTCAGAGGCAAAGAGACCACCAGAAGGGCTTCATTCCAGATAGAGGGAACACAAGGTTTCGCTTGAAGGAGACTGGTAACTTCAGGGTTCAAGGCAAAGTAAGTACTAATAATTATCTTGGATATAAATCAGGGGCTGGAACAATATAAATGAATAGAGTTAAGTAGAAAAGCAAGGACTGAGTACAAGTATTAAAAGATTATACAGACATAGTCAGCTTGGAGAAAAATGCAAGCATTCTTGGCAGTAAAACTAATTACGAGTGACATGAGAACCAGAGGAAAGATACTAGTGCATTAGGGAGTCATAATAAGACGGTGATGTCATGGCAGGCACTGAGACAGACTATTTTTTTTTTTTATTGCTTATTCTTTACCAATATATTTGGAATGCCTCTTTCTTTTTTTTTTTTTTTATTGTTGGGGATTCATTGAGGGTACAATAAGCCAGGTTACACTGATTGCATTTGTTAGGTAAAGTCCCTCTTACAAATCATGTCTTGCCCCCATAAAGTGTGACACACACCAAGGCCCATCATCTCTTTATATTAGAGAAATGCAAATCAAAACAACCCTGAGATATCATCTAACGCCAGTGAGAATGGCCCACATCACAAAATCTCAAAACTGCAGATGCTGGCGTGGATGTGGAGAGAAGGGAACACTTTTACACTGCTGGTGGGACTGCAAACTAGTACAACCTTTCTGGAAGGAAGTATGGAGAAACCTCAAAGCACTCAAGCTAGACCTCCCATTTGATCCTGCAATCCCATTACTGGGCATCTACCCAGAAGGAAAAAAATCCTTTTATCATAAGGACACTTGTACTAGACTGTTTATTGCAGCTCAATTTACAATTGCCAAAATGTGGGAACAGCCTAAATGCCCACCAACCCAGGAATGGATTAACAAGCTGTGGTATATGTACACCATAGAATACTATTCAGCTATTAAAAAAAAAAATGGAGACAGACATTTTTAATCTGCAAGACAGCACAAGATCTACTGCAGGACAGATCCAGGGAAGGGGTGAGCGGTGTTTGTAATTTGTAAGCCTTTCACTTTCCACTGAGCACTTCACAATAGATCAGGTCATTAGGTCCTTTGTATGCCGGGTCTCTGCCTTTGAAAGGTACCTGTGCTTGTGTCCATGGAAGAAGTTGCACCTTTTAGATAGAAAAGTATAAACTAAATTTAACTACTTATGATTCTTTAGGTTCATCCCAAAAGTACATTTTATATAAATACACCATTTTTATTAGCTTTAACGTAGAGGACAGTTTTCTTAAATGGGTAATCTTTGAGTGAGTATGAGTCTTTATTAGGTACAAATCTAGAAATTTAGAATGATTCCGTAGTTACTCTCAGAAGGAAGGATAGTGATCTCTTAAACACTAAGCAAATCTTTCATAGGTGATTAAGAGATCGTACTGTCGAGCCAAATATTTATTAGAAGCATATACATAATTCAGTAATATCTCATTCTGCTTCTTTGTGTTTGCTCTGGTGCCAGGGAGAAACAGAAGGTGGTTTTCAAGGGGAGGGGCACATTGTAATCGTAACAGTTCTCCGTTTGCCAGAACCTCTGAGAATGTAACAGCCAGCCAGAAGGCAGTGGAGGAAAGGGCCAGAGTTTCTGTGGTCAGACAGGATCTCCTTTTCATTTGTTTATTGAATTACCTGACAAACAGTTTTGCAACACTCACTCTTCAATGTTTTAGGTGTCTACTGGGGTCTAGGAAAACAATGATCGTCAACCTAATAGTCATGGTCTTGGACCTGAGATTCGTCCTTGGGATAAAGCAGGAGACCAAACATTTAAAACCTGTTTAAGTGTTCTGGAGGCTGTAATTAAACCCAAGATCTAGATACAGCTGTCAGGAAAGGCTTCTGAAAGGTGATATTTAGGCTTAGATGTAGGATGAACTGAAGCAACCACAAGAGGAAGGGAAGAATAAATGTTCCAAGCAAAATGCAGAACGTGTGCAAGGGTCCTGAGCTCTGCGAGCCCATGTGCCCGGAAGTGCCTGAGCATATGTGGAGCTCCGGGAGCCAACCCGAGAGGGCATAAGGTGAGGCTGGAGAACGTCCTGAGGCTAATGCAGGAAGACAGACGTCACGTGGGGAGAAGAGGATGGGCTCCGTACAATGTTGGGTCTGAATCTGGATTGGATTATGGGGCAGGGGAGAAGGAGAACTTCAGCATGATTCTGGGTTGTGCCGCCAGCAAAGAATGGTGTTGCTTTTCATTGACAGGAAATAAACTGGAGGGGCCTGGACAAGGTAGAAGGTGGAGATGAAGGAAATTTTGAACATCTTCCTTGCGAGACGTCTGACTTCTCTGATGTGTCTGTGGGAACCAGCCAGCGATGGCTGCTTACCTTCCCTCCCATGGTGGTTAGGAGCTCGGCCTTCATGTGGAGTTAGAGCTGGAATATGCTGGCACTGGCCCTCGCCATAACTGGCGATATGACCCAGAACAGAGCCATGGAGACTTTCTTAGCCTCTGTTTCATTTACAAAGTGGGATAATAGTAGTACTTAGCTAATAGAGTCCTTTTGAAGATTAAGGAAGATAATGCACAGAAATAAGGCTGTTGGTGCAGTGACGTTCCTGTCACCTGGTCACTGACAGCTGCCGTGGCTCCAGCTGCCACTCTGGGGGCCCCCACAGTCTCTTTCTCCTTTTCTTTTCATTTTTGATTTTTGTGTCATATTTCCACTCCCATCCTCTCTTATTTCCTTCTTCCTTTCTGTTGTCTTTTTCTTAGAAGCTGTCCATACAGTGTGTCCCTTTCACTTTGGAGGAGAGAAGGGGAGACGCCCAGGAGTGAACAGTGGGAGGTGACGAGCCCCTCTGTGAAGCAGCATTTAAGACTAAGGGCGCTTCCAGAGTTGCTTTGCAGTGTCTAAGTAGCTTAGTGAATATTCTCACTGGAAAAAAATAATAAGGGGTTTTCTCTATGGTCATGTAGTAGAAATACCAGAAAAAAGAAAAGGAAGAAAAAGTAAAACTTGAACTCATTTTGCATGTTTTAGTTTTCCTTTTTTAATGGCTGGGAGAATATCTTTTATAGGCTTGAAGGTTAAATATAGTAACCTGATTTTGTCAAAGCTAGCACTTGAAAGCATCTGTGTTTCACAAATGTGAGAGTCACAGGATAGTTTTGATTGCAAATCTCTTAATAACCTGAGCCACAACTGGAAGAACATGTTGATAAATTGTCGCGTTTATTTAGTTCTTGGAAACCCCTAAATATACTTAGCGTAGAATGCTGTAGTCACCTTATGTGACACATGCCCCGTTCGGTCTCAGTACTGTAAAGAAAAAAAAGCAAATAAGTAAATGTACCTTTGAGAAAACTAGTAAGTTTATGCCCTGAGTAGAACATATACTTTGAAATTCTTTACTGGGGTTTTTGGAAAGTAAGTGCTGTGTCCATGTGTCTTTAAAAGCTGGATACTGGGGGCGGCGCCTGTGGCTCAAGGAGTAGGGCGCTGGTCCCATATGCCTGAGGTGGCAGGTTCAAACCCAGCCCCGGCCAAACAAAAAAAAAAAAAGCTGGATATTATTTGTGGAAACAATTTTTAGTAAATGGGAACTTCTTGGCTTCGTGTAATGAGACTGTGAAAACTTTTTTACCTATGACTTTAGAAAAAAACTATCTGCTTTTTTAAATTTTGTCATTTTAATGTTCTTATAAGTAATGATTGGGTAATAAATAGATTTTATTTAACAGCTATGATAACATATTTTCTGCCTGATAAGCATTAAAGCCTTTTGGCAATATCCCCGTGAGGTAAATGGGACAAATGTCATACTTAATCCTGAGTGCAAATAAGGAAAAATAAGACTTACTGAAGTTTAACTTTGTGATGAAGTGATGAATGACTGAGCCACACACAGTAATCTATAGATCTTTCTATTCTTGTTTCACAAATGTAAATTGACTTCATAATATATATTTCCCAAGAACAAAAATGTTTGCAGAAATGAGAAAAAAATGTTTTTCTTCACATTCTGTTTTGGAACAGTTAATGTAAATTTTCTAAAACTAACTCATTGATTAATCTAGTGTGTCCCCTGATAAAAAAAAATCAATTGCCTAGTAGCGGTATATAAGCAAATTTTCATTGAGGAAATAAAAACTATGTTAAAGAAACAGGATACCTTTTGGATGTTTCACATTTAGAATTCTTACGTTGTTGTTAGGAGAGAAGTTTCCAGAATGAATTATTCCAGTTACAGCTAATTGCCGTTTAATCTAAGATTCATTTTTCACAGAGTATTAATATTTCTGGAACAAGGAAATTAATAGAAAAAGATGAAGTGAATAGTTACATAGCTATGCTTGGTTTTCAATTTAGAAGTATTTTTTAATTCTTCATGTTAATTTCGAGCTAAGGTTGGAAAATAGCTCTCTTCGTAGTATCTTTTGGTGAAAAAAAAAAAACCAGGACATAATTCTCCTCTTTTATTGTGAGAGAGCTCTGACTACATTCTTGGGCTAAGAAAGCGTAAGTGCCTGTTCTCCAATTCTTTGCTGGATTCTTCAGTACAGAAAGGTTTAATCATTTCTTCTTGGTAATATGCCACCTGCTACCTTTAATTCTACTAATAAGGCTGTTGGAGGCATGAGCTGAGAACACTGAAAACAGTGTTTTCAAGCACAGTTCGAGAGAGCCACTTCAGAATTTGAAAACGAAGTGGGGAAACTGGTCGGTAGACTTTGGAATTCCACAAGAAAGGAAAGAAGCATTTCGTGTTCCCATAATTCTCTCCCTTTACTTTATGCAGAATTAGCTGAGAATTAAGTGCAATGCACCAGTGCTGTAGAAATAAGAAAAGAATTTAATCGCTTAGGAGATTGTTTTCTTGAAGTTATTCTTCCCGCTCGACCCTCAGACCCATTCCATGTCTACCCAGGAACAAAGTCAGTCAGATTCCTACATGAGCTTTATGGTTACTGGTTCCATTAGAAGTACACAGAAGCTTTTCTACAATGACGTAATGGATGTGGCCTGGCACACGGTGTGCACCGTCTGAGTGTGACATCCCCTCACTGTGATAAACCGGGATACCCATGAGAGCCGGACTTCCATCTGGTTTCACTCATCTCCCCTTAGCGTGGAGCACGGACAGAGATGTTCCATCAATATTTATTGAGTGTAGTCTACTTCCTGGAGTAAATTAAGAGCGTAATAAATGTTAACTAAAATAATGACCTAACTCGACCACTCATTTTATAGATGATGAAAAATTTTTTTTAATTTTTATTTTCTTTTAAGACAGAGTCTCACTTTGTCTTTCTTAGTACAGTGCCGTGGCGTCATGGCTCACAGCAACCTCAAACACCCAGGCTTAACGATTCTCTTGCCTCAGCCTTCCAAGTGGCCGGGACTGCAGGTGCCTGCCACAATGCTCACCTATTTTTGGAGATGAGGTCTCGCTCTGACTCAGACTGGTCTCGAACCTGTGAGCTCAGGCGATCCACCTGCCTCGGCCTCCCAAGTACTGGGATTACAGGAGTGAGCCACCTCACCTGGCCCTAGATGATGTAATTGAGGCCTAGAGATACCAATTAATTTTTCTAAAGTTATCTTGTTAATAACTACAACCCCAGTCTCTAGAACAAACCTTTCCCCATCCCTCATTACCATACTAAACCTTTCCCCAACCCCTTATCACCATACGTTCAATGCCAATAATGGTCCATACTAATTCATATGATGATGCCATTGCACCCTAGCCCCAGAGACAAAGAACCTGCCTATTAAAAAAAAAAAGGAAAATACAGATATAAATTTATTTTTTATGTATAAATTTATTTTTTGTTAGAAATATATTTCTAAAAAGGAAGGAAAATAAAAAATAAAATGTTCATAGAGGAAGAGAATAGGAAAAAAGGGATTGGATAGACGTTAGACGTCACCTCGTGCTACATATTTAACCTTATATAAATTTTATGCAACTATACATTTAAATTAACATTTCTAAAGGCAACCCCCTCTCCAAAGTAAATAAAACGAATGAATCAAACTATGAAAAAAAAATATTTATTGAGTGAATAAATCATTTCCTGTAACGTGAATCTCCTCATGGTTTTGTCTCGTGATGGTTTGCCTTCTGTTCCAGATATACCTGTTTTGTATTTGTAAAAGTACAAATGTGATCTTTAAATTATCTTTTTAAAAACTTCTTTCCCCCTTCTGGTGCCACAGCTAATTTTCCAAAGTGCAAATCTGATGTTGTCTCTGGGCTCTTGTCAGCCATGGGATAAAACTCAGACTTTTCTCCTGTCACTCAGGCTGGCCAGTGGCTGCTCAGGGCCCTGCATAGGCCATGCTCCTCCACGGGCACCCGCCCTTCCTTCTTCCCGGATTTCCTTCCCACTGGATCGTACGTTCTCCTCCTGACGCCTTCCACCCCATCTTTAGGGTCACACAGCGCCTCCTCTGTGTTTCTGTCTACTTATATTGTTATTTAAAAGCTACATTCAAAATATTAACTTATATTACAATATATTCGTTTATATAATGCAAAATATTATATTTATACACATAAGTGTGTGAACATATATCCTCACACAGCACATGTACATAATTGCTTAAAAGGGGATATTAGTAGCAGCACAGGTAATTAATATGTAGTGTAACAGGTAAGATTGTTAAAATACTATGCAGCAGAATATTTTATGTATGTATACCTGTTATATAGATGTGCTTATTCTCTATTATACTAAAAATTACTCCTCACATTACACTGATAATTTAAAAATCTTTTATTTTGGTATCATCTTTATTCATAGAAGCTTTTACCAGCTCAAGATTACCTGTCTCCAACTGTGATTTAATGCAGGTTACCATATCGAACCTTTTAATAACTTCACCCTTAAACTGGTTATTATTAAGTGACTTGCAGCCCCAATTAGTAAGAAGTTGTTCTTAATATCAATGATACTGTTCCTGCTGCTAAATCGACTCAGCTTTTCCTAAATGAAAGGAATCTTTTCCAAATTATTTCTGAGACTTTTAAAATACATGGGACTCTTAAATATGCAATATCTCTGTTTATAAATGATGTCACAAAAAATTGTTCGTTGGAATGTAAGGTTTAATTGTTGGAATGTAGTACTTCAGGACCAATGAGAGGCATTAATCAAGGTCTTAGTTAACAATAGGAGCTCTTCTAGGTGTTTTGGGCTTGACTTCTCTGCCAAAGTTTTATATAATCTTTCTGTTTACCTATTAATCAACAGAAATTCACTGGATGTTTAACAATGAGGGTACCAGTCCTGGAGGTGCCCTGTGTGCTGGAATTCATGTAGACAATTGTGTTCGCAAAGCTTCCCAGCTGCCAGAGCTGTTTTATTCCTGTGTGTTTATCTTTGTTCAGTGCTTAGTCACCTCAGCTGCCACGTGGCACTTAGTAGGATGGCAGTAAATACGTGTGGTGTGAAGACACGAATCAATGCAGAACACGAATAAACCGTTGATGTCTATTTTCTCTTAAAGTCGTATGTAGAGTAACTTCAGAAGTCAGGAGAAGAATCTGAAGGAAAACAGAACAGCCTCATCCGTTAAAAACGTAAAGTAAATGGCAGCTTGTGTTTGTATCTATCTCTCAGGCACAGCTAGGTGCTTATCTTGTGGGTTTTGGACACTGAAATGAAGAACTAGATGCCAGCAGAGCAGAGAGGGAGCGTGTGGTGCGTAGACATACACCCTGGCTCAGGGCTCTTCTGTAACATTCCAGAAAAATGGTTCTGCACTGGTAGGAGCTGCTTAACCTGTGTGATTTTGTTGGTAACACTTAGAAAGTACTTTCTGAATTCAAGTTAACATACTAAGTGATCATTAAAACACTAGAAGAAGGGTTTACATATTATCCTGGAAGAAGAAATAAGCCTATAGCAGAGCCTGTACTGAGCTATCTTGGCAGATTCAAAGAACATCTAATCATGAATTTAGTTGTATCTACTGCTTGTAATAGGGAAACTTGGGCTAATATATATATATATATATATATGCTTAAGCAAATTCTAATCGGCCTGCATCCAGCTACTCCTGTCCTCCAGGCCTGCCCTGCACGGCCTTGCAGCTGCGTAACCTGGACACAGCATGTTCTCAGCGTGGAACTCCCTTTGTATCTTTCCTCCCGTCCCCTTCCCTCATACCTGTTTCCACCCCACCGTGCTGGCTCATCAGTTGTCTCTGCCCTCGCTAACCCTCCCAGCACACATGTGTACACGCGCACACACGTATGTCTGTACACACATGCAGAACTTGGAAGTCGATGCCCTTGAGGTTTTTCTTAATGTTGTGCCTCCAGGTATAGAGGGCTTATTCTATCAATGCTTGTAAATACCTTCGTTTGCAACTGAAACCACTGACTGGAATTAAGAGACAGAGATGATTTGATGAAGTGTGAAGCAGGAACTTTATAAAGTGCTTCCTGAAATTAACTAAGCAGTCCTATAATACTAACCTTCCTGTCGCTAGAAATATCCAAGTCGAGACTGAACACCCATGGGTAGGGGTGTTAACATTGGTTCTTACAGGAAGGTAAGGGCTCCGTACTCTAACTTTCTATGATTCAAGCTTCACCTGAGAAAATCACCTTTCAAATATAGACGGTTAAGTCCTTACCTTGATAAATATGAATGTTTTCCTTGAAAACACTGTTAGTTTACCATCCGAAAGACTATTACAGTTTTCATCAGTGAGCTTTATTCAAGGTTTTTCTTTTACACAAATGTACATGTTGAATGTGATAGACATATAATAGCAAATACAAACTAAGCAAAAAACCCATGCATCATCATATGCTCACCTAGCAGGGAGAATCACAATTATCGGTTAATGGTGTCTTCCTCTATATCACGTGTTTTACTAAAAAAGACATAATTTAACATCTACTTGTCAGAGGCTGGCTTTCACATTTCATAGCATGTTTTGAATACCTTTTTAGATTAATGAATATAGATCTACTGTGGTTTTTAATGATTGCTATGTATTCCACTGTGCAATTATATCCCATAATTTATTTTACAAATTGCAGCCATTTTAAGGAAGTTTATATTTTTAGAAGATGAGTTGATAAATAGTTAGCATGACTAATTATGATCCCCCTACTCCACGAGTGAAAAGGTATTTGGGGGGCCAATCTATTTTCTTTTTTCCCCACTGTTCACTGGTAAAATCAAGTTGCATTCTTGCTTCTTTTAAGAGTTCATGAGACCAAGACCCCCCCTTACCATTCCTCCTCCCTTGTGTTATTATGGAAAGAAAGTATGGTTTGTAATTATCTTTTGAACGTGGAATTCCTGCCATTCTTACTCAGAGAACTACTAGCTCAGAAGCCAGTTTATATCTTCCCATGGTAAGTGGTGTACTAACAGTGTTTCTTTAACATTTGCTAATGGCTTTTAAACTACCAGTTCGTCTCTCTTTCACTATAAAAAGAAAATTACACTAGTATTTTTGAAAGGCAATTCTCTCATATTTGTTAAGCAATTGATTACTTACCCTTGGTATTGAGTATAGGCATAGTTGCAAGATTTATGGTGGCAAGCCAATAGCAGGCCAGCAAATGCAGGGAAGAAATAGGAAAAATATAGGTTTTGAATAATTCCCATGTGACCAGCACTTTACACAGTCAACTCATTTGATCACCATAGCCACGGTCAGTGGTTTCTATTATTACTTTTTTACTTAGGAAGAAATTAAGTTCTGAGTATCTAAAAATAGATCCCTCAGCGTTCTGTATTAATTTCTCATTGCTGCTGGCACAAATTATCACAAAGTAGGTGGTATAAAACAACACAAATTCATTACCTTACAGTTTGGAGGTCAGAAGTCCAAAATGAATCTCACTGGCCTACGGTCAAGGTATTGGCATGGCTGTGTCCATCTGGAAGCTCTGGAAAAGTTTGTGTTCTTGCTTTTCTCAGCTCTTAGAGGTGGCTGCTTTCCCTGCTCATGGCCCCTTCCTCCATCTTCCCTGCAGCAGCACAGCATCTCTAAATTTTTCTCACGCTGACTGTCTGCCGCCTTCTTCCACTTACAGTCATACTTATGATTATACTCAGGTCACCTGCGTGATCTAGGACAATCTCTCCATCTTAAGGCCAACTGATTAGGAATTTGAATTCCATCTGCCATCTTAATAACCTTTTGTCATTTAAACTAACATATTCCAGGATTTAGGATATCTACATCTTTAGGAAGCATTATTTTTTCACCCTGTTTGTAGAAAATTAACCAAGTAATGAATTAAGTCTAGTGTCACAAAACTGGTTGAGTACACAAGGAACATTTGGAGGGAGGAAGTAAGAGAAAAAGATAGCAAAGAAGGTCATTGAAAGGGGAAGTGTAATGATGACAATTTTCATCCTAGCCTGTTACATCATTTGGCCCAGAGCTGGTCTTAGCAGTAGGACTTTTCCCTCCCAATTTAGGCATATGGGCATGTACCAACAGCATTACAACTTTCTTTGAAGTACCTTCTGAATTATTAATCCTTATTTACTACTGTCTTGTTGATACTTGACAGTTAAGGAAACTAGAATGGAGATGGAGGTTTGTCTACAGAGACGGACACTAAATGTAGTCCATTTAATTGGACAAATTTCCATTGCCTTCTTAGTATCTGCAAGCCACATTGCTTAAGGCTATAGAGCTTATACCTGTGCTGGCAAATTCTAATTGAATGCTTTATCCAAAAGCCTGTGTTTACAAATTAAGAACAGAGTAATGTAAATGAACTAAATAGAAAAATTATCTGAATCACATTCTTATAAAATCAGATGCCAGGAGGGATTTCCGGATCCTGGATCAAACCAGAGTGAGGGCAGGTGTCTGGCCCCACAGTTAAGGGGCAGAGAGTTAAACTCTTCGGTCCGAAGAAATCACCAGTTGAAGATACTGAGAAATGCTTTACAAATACTTTATAGGCCAGGTGACACAAAGACACTGAAGAAACAAGACAGAGTAGCCAGGTTCAAAGGAGAGGGGAAGAGACAGTCTGGGCAGGATGGGTCTTCTTGCCTTGACTGGGAAGAGGAGGGAGATATCACGGTGTCCAGAGAATTGGAGTGGACAGAAGGAGTCCTATTTCTAAGAAGCATTTTCAGTCTCCTCAAAGTGGGTCCTGTACTGTTCAGTAGACCATCAAAATGGAAGTAAACTGAGGTATTTCCGAGCATGACTTTTGATGAAAAGAGGCACTGTGAAGATTAAAGTAGTCATGTGTTTGGTAGCTCCAGAAGAAAAAAAATTCTTTTCAGTTGGCAATGATAGTGAAACTAAGTGGGATGTCCCTGGAACTTCAAAAGGGTGATATAAGCTGACATCAGGGGAAGGAGAATAGGAGAGAAAAGAGGCAGGAGCAAGGATGGTGAGAGGGAACCACGTCCAGCAGAGGGGCAGCCTTGGGTGAGAACCAGGAGGGCAGCAGCACCTGGGGGAGGGAGAAGCAACACCTCCCAGGTGGCTTCACAGTCAGGCAGTGCATTTGTGCACTGACGCTGTGGTCCTTAAGGCAGAGCAATCCCACAGCCTACAGCAGACCAAAGCTGGGTGTATCAGTGAAAGATCTCTATAAAGAGAATTATCAAACTTTGAGAAAGGAAATAGCAGAAGATGTCAACAAATGGAAGAACATACCATGCTCATGGATAGGAAGAATCAAAATTGTTAAAATGTCTATGCTACTCAAAGCAATCTATAGATTTAATGCAATCCCCATCAAAGCATCAATGTCATACTTCACAGAAATTGAAAAAATAGTACTTTGATTCATATGGAACCAGGGAAAACCCTGAATAGCAAATACAGTTTTTGGAAATAAAAACAAATCTGGAGGCATCATGTTGTCAGATTTCAGGTTATATTACAAGGCGATAGTGATCCAACCAGCATGGTACTAGCTCAAAAATAGAGACATAGATCTACGGAATAGGATAGAGAATCTAGAGGTGAACCCTGCTACATATGGTCATTTAATCTTTGATAAGCCTAACAAAAAACATGTAATGGGGGAAAGAATCCTTATTTAACAAATGGTGCTGGGAGAACTAGTTATCTACATGCAGAACACTGAAGCTGGATCTGCACGTCTCACCATTGACAAAAATTGATTCTCATTGGATAAAAGATTTAAATTTAAGACATGAAACAATAAAAATTCAAGAGGAGAGTGTGGGGAAAACACTTGAAGATATTGGCCTGGGAAAAAACTTTAGGAGGAAGACCTCCCTAGCAATCTCAGCAACACCAAAAATAAATAACTGGGACTTAATCAAACTAAAAATCTTTTGCACAGTTAAGAGTACCACAAACAAAGCAAAAGACAGCCTTCACAATGGGAGAATATTTTTGCATGTTATGAATCTGTCAGGCCTGATAACTAGAATCTACACAAAACTCAAATTAAACAGTAAGAAAAGTGCAAACAACCTCTTTATAAGTGGGCAAGAGATTTGACCAGAAACTTTTCTGAGGATGACAGACGAATGCCCAACAAACACATGGAAAAATGCTCATCTTTATTCATCAGAGAAATGCAAATCAAAACCACTTTAAGATATCACCTAACCCCAGCAAGATTAACCCACATCACAAAGTCGCAATACGACAGATCCTGGCCTGGATGTCGAGAGAAGAGAACACTTCTACACTGCTGATCAAATTGTAAACTAATACAGCCTTTTTAGAGAGAAGTATGGAGAATCTTCAAAGATCTAAAAGTAGACCTACCATTTGACCCTGCAATTCCATTACTAGGTATCTACCCAGAAGAACAAAAATCATTTTACCACAAAGACATTTGCACTGGAGTGTTTATTATAGCTCAATTCATAATTGCCAAGTCACAGAAGCAACCTAAGTGCCCATCAACCCATGAATTGATCAACCAACTGTGGTGTGTGTACACCATGGAATATTATTCACCCATTAAAAAAGATGGAGACTTTACCTGGATGCACTTGAAATACATTGTTGTTGGAAAAATAAATATCCAATGTACTCAATGCTAATATGAAATCAATTTATAAATAATGACATGCTCATAAGAACAATAAAACATTAATATAGTCCAGTTCGGGGGTAGAGAGGGAAGCGGGAAGGGAGAGGGGAGAGGATGTTTGGCAGAAGGAGGGGGGCATGAGGTGGGATCTCACCTCTTGTGCACATTGTTAGGGTGCATAGCACAGCTCCTGGGTGAGGGGCTCTTCTACAAATGGAACTTTAACCCTGGAAGTGAGAACAATGTAACCTAAAAATTGTACCCTCGTATTAATTTGAAAAAATTAAAAAAAACTCAAAAAAATTTAGGACTGATGAATCCAGTCATGTTGATGAATTTGCCATATTTTAATTTGAAAGCAGTAAATTAAGTACTGTATTTACTCTTGTATTTTTATGGAATTAAATATAGGCATGTTCTCTTCTGATGGTATCAAAATATACTAGTGCCAGAAATTAAACTCCTGATAATAAAAGCTTGAAGATGATGACAGTTTCCATCCTTCCCCATATATTACTTAGTACTTAGAATAAGATCTCAACCCTGGGGGCGGCGCCTGTGCCTCAGTCAGTAAGGCGCTGGCCCCATATACCGAGGGTGGCGGGTTCAAACCCGGCCCCGGCCAAACTGCAACCAAAAAATAGCCGGGCGTTGTGGCGGGGGCCTGTAGTCCCAGCTACTCGGGAGGCTGAGGCAAGAGAATCGCTTAAGCCCAGGAGTTGGCGGTTGCTGTGAGCCGTGTGACGCCAGGGCACTCTACCGAGGGCCATAAAGTGAGACTCCGTCTCTACAAAAAAAAAAAAAAAAAAAGATCTCAACCCTGGTTGGGTATTAACCTGGAGAGTTGTTAAAAATCCCAAAGCCCAAAACAGTCACAGGAATCTGGATGGCTAGTGCTGGGCCACCAGTAGTGGTATTTTTTTAAAATAATTTTAAAAAATTATAATTTTTTAAATAATTACTCCTCGAGTAATTTTTTTAAAATATTTTTTTAAAAAATAAAAATATTTTTTAAATAATTACTCCTCGAGTAATTTTAACATGCAGTCAATATTGAGAAACACTAGATTTAAGAGATTAAGTCCCCAATTCTAACTTCTCTTTTTTTAAAACACAGATTTCACTGACTAAGCTAAGTCTCTATTTCTTTTTTTAAAGTCTTTATTTCTTGAACAGTGATTCTCAAATTTTAACATGCATCAAAATACCCCACAGGGCTTGTTACAACACAGATTGTTAGGCCTCACTGGCAGAGTATGATTCAGTAGGACTAGGGTGGGGCTCAGGTGATGCCAATGCTGTTGACATGGGAGGCACATTTGGAGCACCAGTGTTCTAACAAGAAGGTGTAAAGATAATTGAGCAGAGTTTATCTCTTCTAACATTTTCTTTTTCATTCCTTTGCCTAACCTCAGATTCAATATATGGCCCAGGGTTTTAAACTCCAAATTTTAGTACTTATTTCAAAACTTATTGAAGAGTTTTGCAGAAAATTCTATGTCAAGGTGTTGAATATTTAAACTTTTAAGTGTTTAAAACCCTGTTGGATGGAGAGTGTTTCAGTCAGTTTTATCTTCAATGCATCTTAAACGTGTTAACACCGGCAGCAGTATTTCATTTTGTCAAACATGATAAGAATAATTTTTTAAAATACAGAATTAAGTGTATCTGTACTCTCTCTCTCTCTCTCGTGCCCCTGCTTATATAAAGAAAGTTTCTTTTGTTAGCTAAGCTGGTAACAGAGCTTTTAGTAAATTGGGAAGGAGGGCAGAACAAGGATTCTTGTCTGAAAAATATGTGGGAGAGTTGCTAGGGTCTTTGCTGTGTGCAGGCTGGGGTGCAGCTGCCCTTCACTATCTCCGTTCGAGAACTTCAGTAATTGCCAGTGTTTATTGAGCTGTTTCTATACCTACCCTTTATCAGCCAGGGTTCCAGGAGAGAGATAATCTGTCATACACCATTGTGTGAAATGAATTTGCTTCATGATTCTGCGTCTACAGTGGTGCTAGCTATGTGCCATTGAGTAAATAATCTCTGAATCAATTTTGCTGTCACAAACACCCTGGATAAAATAAAATGCTAAAAAGTGCATCCAAAAGAGAGGTTGGAAAATATTCTTTCTTTTTATTGTTCCCGTTTCCTTCACTACTAAAGATTGTGGCCAGAGGGTAGCTTAGATGAAAAACTTATAACTGCCCTCCTTCCAACACATGCTCCTGGTGCCCAAACTGTTCAGATGTGATATTTTAGCATAGACATATGGTTGTGGGTGGAGGAAATAAAAATATTTACCCAATATGCATATAATGAACTTATAGCTGTTGCTGCACCTTAATTTGGAATCTGACAGATGTTCCTAAAAGAGTTAAGTGGTAGTTCAGTTAATCAGTAAAACTTCTGCTAAGTTGCTAGGTATTTTAATTAAAATAGTTGAAATGAAAGGTGGTAATTGTCAAGCCTGACAAAGTAAGATTCTTTATTGACTTTAATTAAGGTGAAAACTCCCCAAAGTGTATTGGATGGTAGTTTTTATGCCTTTGGTACAATTTCAGCTGCACTCAAACAAAAATTTTCATCTCAAAAATAAAAAAAAATTCATCTCTTGGAATAAACACCTCTAAATGGTAGGTATTTAGGTTTTAGATTTCAGTCTAGGATATAGAAATCTTTACTATTCCATCTATATAAATAACTTATAATACTTTAACTGCCATGTGAGTTGTATTTAACTCACACATTTTGAGCCTGGAGCCTTGTGAAGCAAAATCTCTAGTCGTTTTATCTTGAGAACAAAAAATGCAAAATAAATTTCTGTGATGATCACAGCTCTGGTCACAGAAGCTATACTAAATTTTCACGTAACTCACAGAAAGCAATTAAAAAAATAACATTTTTTTCCATTAAATTAGAAGGGATCATTTTGCTTTCAAAGTTCTTATTCTATTTTTGTAATAAAACATCGTGACCCCCAAGAAAAAAATATTTTTTTTGTAGTGTGGCAGTCAGTGTTAAAAGACTCTTGGATACGATACTGATTTATTCATTTATTTAAAATGCTGAAAAAATACAGATTAACATTTTGCTCTTCAAATATATTTCAGTATTTTCCTTCTATAGATGAAATATTACAAGCTGCAGAGGGCAGAGGTCATCTTTTTCGGCCGTTTTATCTAGCGCCTAGCACAGCAGTGGGTACAGAGTGGGTTCCCAGTAACGCCCAGTGAGTAGATGAACGGGTACAGCCCAGGGACTCCGGAGTCACCGCTGACTCTGCATTCCTGCCCCGCCTGCTTGAGCAGTGTGGAGCCTGCCCATCGTTTTCTTTCTTCATCTTTATGTTTTGCCTCTGGTAAGAACATTTCTTAATTTTATGATGTAATTTTACTAATGGCGAAAGTAAAACAATAAAATTAGTTACATTTTTCTTCTAGTATAATTACAAGTTAATTCAAGCTTTTTATGTGCACATGGCTCAGAGGGCTGTCAGTTGCCCAATAGTAACGGTGCCAGAATTTTCAGGCAAGTCATATTTAATTTCACAAACGCCCGCTAGATCTGGTTTGGCCCATTTCTTGGATAAAGAACATAAAACAAGTAAAGGTTTAGTATATGTCTGGATCCCTGTAGTTAATAAATGGTATTTTAATTAACTACAGGGATCCAAAGAGCTTAACAAAATACAGCGTGCGGGCAGAATGGGGACCCATGACGCCATTTTTGGCAGGGCAGGGGAGGGCACTCCCAGAAAAAGGGAAAATTAAAAAGTAAGCTGAAGGAATTGGAACAAAGAAAAGTCAGCTAGTTTACTTTTTTAAGCCAGCCATTGCTAAATTTCTTATCTGAACAAGTTTCTGGCCTTCCCCGAAACTCTGGCCTGTTGGGGATACAGCTTACACCAATATCCTGCTGAGTCTGTGAACACTCTGAGGCAGATAATGGTCATAAAAGAGATTATGACAAGACCTAGAACAGATACACCTTCTGGGTTGTTTCTTGCCCGTTAAACAGACAAAGCAGATACCCATTGTGGAGATTTGCGTTTGGCTGGGGCAGAGACCAGGGGAATAGCTGCAGCCCTGAAATATAGGCAAGAGGGCTTCTATCCCTTATCGCAGAGGAAAACCCTCTGTGGTGGTGATGAGAGGAAGATGCCTCTCTCCCACCAATTCCTCAGAGGAGATTAACACCAGTGGCGTTTTACTCCACGGTGAACTAGCAGAGCTTCACACCTCCCTAGGAGTCTGTGTGTGTGACCCCAGACAGGCGGCCTCCCTGACACAGACTCCAGTTTCAGATTCCTCAAAACTGCTCAAATCCTTAAAGTTCATAATAATAACCGCAGGAGCTGATACGCTCACTCAGGGAAACTGCAGGTGTCTCTGATCCCTCCCTCAGCTTACCAACCTGGGCAGATAGATTTCAATAAAAGCTGAGTGGCACAGAGGCCACTCACCAGAGCCTACAAAAGGGTGGTGGTCTCCTGAGCTCCCACCTCTGAAAATTCTATTCTCTATCTCGTGTGCCTTTCTTTATTGTCGTTCTTAACTTTACACTTCTTCAGTCAGTCGCTCTGGTTCCACAGGTCTTAGCAGACCCTGCCCCCGGGTGGGGACTCTGACAACAGAGCACTGTGCATGTGTGTGTGTGTGTGTGTGTGTGTGTAGACATATTTTTTTGTCTACCAAGTGGTTTTCTGAATCTCTACTAAGGGCCAGGTCTCCTGTCATTGTCATTGGCAGGATTTCCAGTGTTACCACTTTTTACAAAGCAGGGGAGAGAGGGAGTATACAGTGAGTATGAGATTGGCAGTCTTCCTTTCAGTTACTCAGAAGGTCACATAACAGGGAACAGAGGCCTTGTGTTCTAGAAGAGACATCTACCTGGTAGGGCTCCCCACACTATTATTTCCATGAATATATTCTGTGAAACTCTGGGCTTGTGAATTACTCCATGAAGAGTGAGTTTCTTAGTTGAATTTGTTAGTGATGCTCAGCCCCCGTCTAGAGGGCCACAGCAGTGAGACCACCCTAAAGAAAAGAAGCTGCTAGCTCTGCATTCTCCAGACTCACCCATCACCGCACTTTTTCCAAGTAACACTAATTAGTAGCCAATGAAACTTGTCTTCCAAAGAACACAGCTTAGGATGGATGGACACAGTGGGACAGAATGATGACTTGCTTTTGTGGGCAAATAATCCTGTTTTCCTGCTGAGTTATATTGTGTACGAGATAATATTAATAAAAATAAAGCCGCATTGCTGTCCAAACAGAATGTGAATTTGTAATAGCTTCAAGAGGATATGATTTTCATTATTGCCTATCACCAGCTTTATGATTTTTAAATTTTATTTGAATAATTATTTTCACCTTTTCACCAAATGCTTGACCTAACTAGAAACATGTACATCTGAAATACATGACAGATGTATTTCTGTCATCTTCCGTCTCACTGAAGGGCTTGAATTTCACTGTCATTCAGCGTTCTTTACCAAAGGATACTTCTCTAAAGACCCGATATGCATGTGTGAGTGATTCATTACAACAAATACAGCCCGAGTGATACACAGATTGGGGCTTTCTTTACACTTTGCATAAGTGTTAAATGCGGGCTGTATCATCCCCAGAAGTTCAACGTTTGTGATCAAACTACAATAAATAGGTCCTTTTCAAAGTTGTGCAATTAGAGTGTTTGAACTTGTATTCTATATGATGAGTTAGTAACATCAGGAGAAATGATAGTCTTATCTATATTGTGACAATAAAAATGAAGTATTTTTATGTTGGATACAAACTCTGGTTTAATCCATATTTGTTAAAAACAAAACAGAGACAGCTGTCAAAATAAAGCTGTACTCCACAAAGCAGATAAGTAAGGAGAACAGTTTTTCACTTCATTTGTCTCTTTATGTAATTATCGGGATAGTTGTTTAGGAGTGTCTAAGGGGAGTGAACCCAGGAGGGTCAAGCATTTAGACACAGTCCGAGAACACTACCTTTTCTTCATGTTAAACAAACAAACAGGCATCTCCTGGTGTCCCTGAGTCTAGTAGAAATGTGAAGAGGGCTTTGCTGTAACTGGAGTTTTCTTACTTTCCATTCACTGTGCCACTGTGCTTATGGTACATTTGTTTTAAAAAAGAGTGAGGGTGGATTTGTTAAACATTTCACTACTTTATAAATTATTTGTCTTTTTGTTTATAAAGAGATTCTGCTAACCATCATTTGGTGGTAAAAATGCAAATAGAATCTGAAAACTTAACATATGGACTGTGTACGGGGAAGGTGAACATGGGGCTCTGGCAGTTTCTAAAGGACTCACACACTCGACAGAGGGATCCCCTGAGCTTTTGCTGTTCCATCAGTGTGGATCAGAATCCCATTCTGGGAGAGAGGAATGCTGGGTTGCTGGGGATTCTCATTAGGACTTGGCACTTTCTTGGAAAGACTTGCAAGAAGAAAGTAAAAGAATTATACCTGACCTCTTCCTCAGGCAGCTCCCCCTCACTCCCCATCCTTCTCCAAACCAATTATTTGCACCTATGTGTTTTGAGATGTGTTCATAGCTTTATTCTTACAAGACTAAAAGGCTTTTATTGAACTGTGATTTGTCATTGAACCAAGGTTCATTGCCTTCATTTTCTAGGTGCAGATAAGGTAAAAAACAACTCAAAATATTACCCTTTGTATATTAAAGAAGAGACGGTTCAAAGACAAGTTTTTGAAGTGTAAAATCTTGCTAAAATATACAAAAATGGATATAAAAGTACTTTTACAAGACCGCGTTTTCTAAAAGTTTTCCTGTGCCCTGGCTGACACCTGTGTCTTCACGAGGAGGCACTAACACACCTGTGGGTGCTGCCTCAGCTAAAGAATCCGTCATTTTTTTTTTTTAATTTAAACTCGATGACAACATTTAATATTTGGTGTTTGATTTCAGTTTGCCTTTATAAAAAAAAAAATTAGAGTGCCTTTTTAATGACAGTGCTCCATTCAAAATTTTAAATCTGAGAATTGCCATAAAGATGGCGAGAAAAATACTTAAGAAAGACTCTGAGACGTCTGTGTCAACTTCTAGAGAATATGGCCTGTGACAAAGCAGATGATGATGACTACCTACCTAATTAACTTTATTTTACGTAGTAACTACTTCATGTATCAAATCGAGCAAAGTATAATGACTTAAGCATACAAGTAAATTACTAAAGAGTATTATGAGATGAATTATTTTTAAAGTCTTGTGTAGATGTTGCTTGGGGATCCCTGAAATTAAAAGATACCAGTGGGAAATGGCCAAGAAATAATTCTTTGGAATGTGTTAGCTTGACCAATGGGCCGTTTATTTTTATTTCCTGAAGGAATTGGATTGTCCGTGTAGTTTATTATGTAGACGGGCTGCTTTTTGAGAGAGAAAGGGGTACACTGACGATATTGGATGTGAAGACAGTTGACTTAAACTGGGGAAGTCCTGGATAAGTAAGAAAGATTGGTCAACCCGCAGGTTATGGACTTTTGCAGGAGTGAAAAAACACTCTTTAAGAACTACATTTCATTGCTATTTGTTGTATTCAAGATGCCACGCTAGGCACTGGTAATGGACAGTCTGCTTTCCTGGAATACACCCATGTTACCAGCAGCAAGACAGACCCTAGCCCAGAGTAGTGTGACCTGCAAATAAACAGCCTCAGTTGAGCAAAGGCTATTCATGTCCATAAAAAAAAAAAAGAAAATTAAATATAAGCTTCAGTGTACAGTGGAAACTAAGCAAATAATTACAGAAAAGCAAACCCGCTAGTGACAAGAGACTCCATAAATAAACAGCATTTGATTTTTGGTAGGAAACAGATGATTCTGAATTTTCATCACCAGAGACTTCACCTTCAGCAAAACTGGTAACTGCAAGAAAAATAGGGACCGTGAGAGTGTGAATTATCCCTTCACACTTGGAAGTCGGAAATAGGGAATGTGTGTAAAGTCTAAGCTTCATTAAAAACCCTGTTATAAGAATATAACTAGATTTGACACAATTGCATGTCTTGGTCGTTCTTTAAAGTTGAAATCTTTAATGTTATTTACTCTGGGGATTTTTACTGTTGAGATTTTTACCGATCTGTTGCCTACATATCAGAGCCTGTCAGTTCAGGTTTCATATCAGATCTTGCCAAATTCCTAATTGGACTTTACCAATCTATAGATGTTGCTAATTGCGCAGAATGTGCTGCTCCTAATCAGATGTCATGGCTGTGTGCTCATTACAATTTGTGATTTATATTTACTTCATAAACTAGTTATGGCAGCTCTTATTTTCAAAATGTGCTTTTAGCCCAACAAGTGTCTGCTGAACGCCTGTTCTGAGCAGGCCCTTTGCTGGCCCTGTATGGTGATTCAAAGGTGAGCAAGACAGGAAGTGGGGCGCAAGTGAGGGAGAGCCGTGACCCGGGGTCAGACAGAACTGGGTGCACAGTCCATCGCTGCACCTGCAGTGTCCCCAGCCATGCATCACGGAAGCTTAAGGAGGAAGTCATGGAGAGGAAGTTCCAGAAATAAGAAGTCATCCTAACAAGAGCAGTAAGGGGAGATAAGAAGAAATCAATGAAATCATCCGCAAATCTCAGTGAAGATTCAGCACTGTGGCATTGTGGGAGTAGACAGCACTGTCACGCGTGGCTCTGGGAACCTGCAGAGAGCTCAGAGCCTGGGGTCAGGAGGGCGGCATCACACTGGCTTGGCAAATAGATATTTTACTGCCTTACTGGGGTATTGTTCCGTGACTCTCAGTAGTTAAAGCACAGTTAGTGGTGCAAGTGATGCTGAAAGAGGACCTTTGACGTGCACAGTACGCAGGGGGCTTCATTGTGGAGGCTCCCTTCTTGTGATTCAGAGGAGGCAGCAGGTGCTGGTGAGAAGAAATGGCAGGCAGCTGCTGGAGGCATCCAGAAAAGAGGAGGAGGTTTTGAAGGTCCAAAGAGGGAAAGAGATTTTCAGAGATGATGGTGAAGCCACCAGGTTCTGAGAGGTATTGAGGAATTAAAAAATATGTATCGATTAAAGATTGGAAACTCTTTTTTTAATTACAAAACTCAGGATAGCCCGGCAGCTACTCTTCACCTTGTGCAGAGTACACAGACGGAACAGAGCAAACTCTGTTGGAAAGGACTGCGGGGCCGTGATTTCTCTGATGATGGGACGATTCAATGAAAACCAAGAAGTGAGGATCCTAATAGATACGTCAAGGGCCTGAAATTATTGAGTAGAGATGAAAAGAGCACTGTGTTTCCTGATGATACTTACCCTGACTGTGCAGTAAACCGACATTTTCTATTCTATCTCTTTTGCTAAAATGCTGGTGGCAACCCATCACAAAGATGATTTCACTGACCACTAATGGAACAAGAGGATTGAAGATTTTGTAATTTTTTTTAAAAAGTTTTCAATTTTTAATGCATACATACCTATAGAAAACAATCTCCTTGAAACAGAGACATAAGAATACCTTTCAGTTCAAATCCTTTTCCTTTGTTTTACTGTATTCAAAAACTATGGGGCAGGAGCAGCGCCTGTGGCTCAAGGAGTAGGGCATCAGCCCCGTGTACTGGAGGGGGTGGGTTCAAACCCAGCCCTAGCCAAAAACTGCAAAAAAAAAAAAAAAAAACCTATTGGGCAAAACACTGCTGATACTTATTTTATGGAAACATAGGCTATCTGCATTTGCAAAATATCTCATATAGAACTAACTTAAATGCTCTATAAATGACAAAAACAGATTTTGTAATCTCAAGCACAAAATGTGTTTCCCTAAACAAATATTTAGGAAGTCCAATAAATAGGTTGTATAAGTTAATGAATGAAAAGCCATCATTTACGTGATAAACTAGATCACCTTATAATTAACTATTATGTCCTTAAAAAAAAATCTCATGTGCACAAACTCAATAAAAGGAACCAGTCATAAAGACATTTCAATTTATAAAAAAAAAGCAATATGTGTTACCATGTATCATATTTTTTTCAGTAATCACATATGTGTACTAAGCTTTACAAGTTCAACATAGGTTTTTGAGCCTGGCCAGAGACACAGGGCAATATGAAAAGGGAAGACCTCCATGAGTCTTTAGGAAGAAATGTGTATTTTTTTCTTTTCCATCTCTGAAGTACTTTATATATAACTAGTTAAAAGATGTTTTTCCTTAACCCTGGAGACATTTTGTGATTAAAGTACAGTTTTTACATATTGTGCAATAGCAGTTTTCAGACTTTTGGGAACTAGAGCTCCTTTTCATTCTTAAAAAATATATAGAGGCCCTCAGAGAGCTTCTGCTTAGAGTGTTTCTATCAATGTATATCATGATTTAACCTGAGAAAATGTTAAATATTCATTAAGTCATTTAAATATAATAGTAATAAACCCATAATGTTAAACAGCATTTTTATTTGCTGTAACTTTAGGTCCCTAAGTAAAAGTCTTAGATGCGTGTTAGTGCTGTATGTTTTAAGAAATATCCTTAATGTTTGGCTTAACAGAAGACAGCAGGAGTCCCATGTCTGATTTTACAGATGCTGGTGTTGTTGTTGTAGTTCACATATATTAAGAAAACCAAGCCTCACTACACTTTCCATTTTACAGAGAGTTCCTTCCACCTTTATGCTGTATTTAATTGTTAGAAATTAAGGTTCACCCTTACATATAGAATTTTAAAATTATCCCAATTTACAGCAGCCCTCATATCCCAATATTATAAATATGTGCCTTCGTTTAGCAACTGTGTGGTTGAACTTAGATAAACAGAAACCTGTGACAGCAACATCTAGTAAGGTCTGTGTTTAAAAGTGAAGTTCATTCAAGGAAGGAATTATCTGCTGTCTTTGATGGTTCACTCTGATTATATCTGTGAAAAAGATAACCACTTATTTGTCATTTCAGTTTTTATTCTTAGTAAAAAAAAAAAATTATTTTTCAAAATAGTAATTACTTGTCATCATCACTGCAGGAAATTATAGCAAGAGCTTTTTAAAATATGCTTACTCAGGAACTACTTAGGAAAACTTAAACAGTTGTTGCCGAAAAGCTTAGCATACAATAATGGAGTCCAAAATGTCTTGGTTAGTCAGAGGATAGAATGGCTTTTTAAGGAGACCCAGAAGCTGAGGTTCTGTTATCTGAAGTGCTGCCCTGAGCAGGGGAGCAAGGGAGAGGTCTGAGCTGGATTAGATGATAATGCTGGCCCTGCCTCCCTATCTGAAAAAGCCATCTCTACCCATGTTAACAGGTGACTAGGGTGGGAGCTATTCCCCTTTTCCCTCACTGACATACAGGTGCTGCTGGTGTAAAAGTTGACATCCCTGTCTCTCCAAGAAGCTGAGGGTCAGTCATGGAATGAGGGACTTGTCCAGGAGGGAAGTGGTGTGGGGCTGGGCCTTGTTGGACTGTGTCAAACCCAGCTCACTCGGCACTGTGCTAGATTGCTCTGTTTATTCAGCCAAGCTTTGCTTTGCCTCAGAAGTTCACTTAATGATATAAGATACCTCAAACCTTGAAAGGTAATTTTTAACTAGGAAGTAACCTATTGGTAAGAATGATTTTTACCACTTGTGGTTCTAACCGGCATGTGTTTCCTAGCCTTAGGGAGCCACAAAGTTGTTTCGAGAAGAAACAAATGGGGCCAAAAGCAGATGACTGGACACGGGTCTGAGAGGCTGCGTGATGGGACCTTGTTTGGAAGCATCTTGATTTCATTAAATGGTCTATTATCAAAACCTCTCTGTAACCAGGGAATGGGCATCCTTTGCAAAACGCTAGGAAAAAGTACTTATGCCATATTGCAAGATTTTATGTTTTTGTCAACATGTGAAAACTTCTTGGTGGTTTGTAACAAACTATCTCCCCCTCTCAAATGTTTATTTAGGACAGTATGTTCTGCCTACAAGGTGTTAAACATTGGTTGCGTGGTGCACCAAGACTATTTGGAGCTTGAGAATATAGATGGGGCAGACCCAAAGATTCATGATTATATCTCATCTGTTAGGAAAACAAAGCAAAGAATTAGTGGATATTACTGTTTTAAATAAATAACGACAATTGTCATGTAAAGAAGTTTGTGTTGATGCTAAAAAATAAACATTTCCCTTAGATGGAAATTCCATTAACCCATGGGTAACGTTAACTACACAGATATGTAACTTAACGTACAAACTGTTCATTCTTCCTCTTGCTCTCCTAATTCTCTTTACTTCTGTTTTCTGTCTCCAGCTTTTACTCTAAGTGGCCTCTGCATTTGGTAATCTCTCTGGGTTAAAATTCCTTACTTCCTCCCCTTCCATACTTAAAAACTAAATTCTCTTTGTCTTTTAAAAGTCAGTTTCAGCATGGAAATGGTTTCTTCTTGGAAACCATCCCTAACTAATAGGAAGCGATGTCTGGGCTTCCCAACCCACCAGAATCCTGCGAATGTGTGTGTCGTGTGTGAGATTTTCAGTAGCTGGTATTCCTGTCCGTCGTCCTTTGGGGGGCTATATCGCCTTCATTTCTGTATTTTCCATCCCTAAAACAGCCCCTTGAACCTGGTACATTTCCAAAGTTTGTTGAACAAATGAATAATCCAATTACTGAATTTCACTTTTGAATAATCAGGAACCCCCAAAGGTCTCTAAACTGTTGTTACCTTGATGCTATATGGCTGGTCTGCACATGTTTTATTCGATAGATTATTTTAATTAAAAATTGCATCTAAGATTTCTAAAGGAAATAATACAGCGTGGTTAGCATATGTCTCGGTAATATCTATGGCAAAGTTCATGTTGCTGGAGATTAGCCAGCATACATGATACTGTAGGAAAACTTTGCTTTGCTCTGTGGAGTACACACCAGTTCCAAACTACAAGTTGCAAGTTAGAACTAATGGCAAATTAAAACCAAAGGACTCTCAAGAATTCTATGAGAAAGTAAGATACAGGAGTGAAGGAGGCAGCTTAGAGCAGTGACTGATATATGACAGATGTTCACTGAATATTTATTGGAGTTGAGTGGGGGCTTGAGAGATTGCACCGTGTTTCTGGTGGACAGTTTGGTGTGATTTGTGTGCTGGGCCGGAATGGAGATGCCGAGGGGAATGGGATTGGGAAAGTTAGGAGACAGCAGATCACAAGGGAGTTGGTGTTGTTCTATGGTTCAGACTTCATCCTCATGGCAAGAGGGAGTCGGTGCAGAGTTTTTGAATGGAAAGGATGGGACATGGGCAGCAGGTGTTTTAGGAAGTTTGTTGCGGAGCTAAGTGAAGGGTAGATGGGAGGAGAAGAGAGGCCAGCGCACCTGGTGGAGAGGCAGAGCGTCATCACAGAGGCTGCGTGCGGCTGAGCTGCAGAAGCTGCTGCAGAAAAGGAAAGGGAATGCTTGGCAGAGGTGCTCAGGACGGGGGCTGATTAAACACGGCAGTCGCAAATGAGACAAGCTGGTAGGTGTCCTAGGGCTCTGCGTTGGAAGCTGATAGGAAGGAAACACTATTTTCTACAGTAGGCAACAGGAGCAGGGAAGCCGCCTTGCGGCAAAGAATATTAAGGAGTTTAGCCTTGGCCATAAGACCTGAGGTCCCAGTGTGTGTGAGACATCCAGGCAGAATGTGCAGCAGAAAGTGGGCGGTCTTGGCCTAGAAGCGAGAAAATGGTTTGGTTGTTTCTATAGATTTGAGCGTGACCTGTGTACGGGGTTGCTGGGGCCATGTGAGTGGGTACAGGTCGGCCAGATGCAGGGTGAGACCAGCAGGCAGCCTGTGGCAGCAAAGGGAGCCCTGGGGAGAGAGAAGCCCGGGATGGAGGCTGAAATGAAACATCCAGAAAGCCCAGAGCAAAACCAAAAGAGGGTGATGCCACCCTGTTAAAATCCTCAAATCCCAGGTGAGCCGCACATGGTTCCGACTATATTGCTTCGGGCTTAGTTTCCTGATTTGAAAATCTATCTCACAGTATTTATGTGAGGACTAGTATTTATGTGAGCACACATCGTAACACAGGGCGCTTGGCAGTGTCCAGCCCGTGGTACATCAGGGGTGACTGCTGTTGGTGGGGGCGGTATCGAGAGTCACAGAAATGGTACAGTAGTAATAATCACTAGAATGATTATTACATCATTATTTTATCACTATTTATACATTCTCAAAAATAATTGGGTATAATTTTTAAAACTGGCAAAAATATCGGGGAAAGAGAAAAGAAGAAAAGCACCTAAAACTGCCCGATGGATTTAACAACTTACATTTGCTTTGTGGCCTTGATAGACACAATTGTAAGGAGAAGACCTGTGCCCTGTGGACAGAGAGTTACTGAAAGAGGCAGGAACTGGGATGGACTAAGCAGATGCCCTTTTTCATGTTAATGGGGCGGAGAAAAATAGGGCAGCAGTTAGGTGCAGTGTCCTCAGCCAGGATTTCTGCTCCCCTCCGACCTGGCTCTCCATGAGCCAAATTATTCTACCTAGAGTCACTTTCCTTTGCTCATACTGTTCCCCTTCTTAGAAAGCCTGAGCCCACTGTGATCATCCTTCTCTCTAAGACTCAACCAAACTTTCAGCTTCTCCAGGGAGGCTCCTCCCAACGCCCCTGCTTTAGTGGGTGACACCTGTGAGGTCCCCAGGCCAACCGCTGCTGACAGCCTTGATTCTAGTCATCTGTCTACTGGGGAGTTTCTACCCAAGTCTCCTGGAGCGGGTCTTATTTGGTTATGTAATGCATAGCTGGGGCACAACTTTATTGATAACAACAAACTAGTTGGAACACATTAAGATATAATTTAAAGTTTATTTGCTTCCTTAAGTTAGAGAATGTGATGTTAACATCAGAATCTTACATTTACACAAATAGTTAAGATCTGAGAACACAGATAGTTAAGGTCTGAGAACATTCAGAGAATGACATTGTCTACCAACAGCTAGCAAAAGTTTATCCCTCAGTTTAGAGTGGCTTATGTTTAAGTTTCGTTTAACATACAGGGAAGATCACAATTCTTCAACTAGTCCTTTTAACCATTTGAATCCATATGGCCATTCAAAGCCAAAAATACATACTTTTACAAAAACTTTTCACTTTGTTTCACAATCTCTAAGGAAATTTTCAGTTATAATAATCTATCTTAGGATGTTCTCCATATGTTTTTCTCTAAGTAAACAAGTAATTAATTGCAATATAAGTAGTAGAATAAGCTTGCTCAAATACTGAAACTATTGAAAAAAACATTTAACATCACGTTTCATTGTAAACTAATTTTCATGTTTTAGGGATAATGTCACTTCAATTTATAAACACTGTAGGCTTGTAGGGAGGGAAAAATGTGGGAGTGAGAATAAACTGATATTTTAAACGTGCACATCTCAAAATGGGGCTTTAATAATGTATACACTGTAAGAAGCCATAGATTCTGAAGTAAACTTTTAAAAAACACTAATTATGGAGATGACTGATTGGAACCAATAGATGAATCTAATACTCACCTTGCTCTCTCTGTTAGCTACTTCATTGCAAAACAAAAGAGACGAAGAAAATTATAGTATCCTATTTGCAATCATTATTCTTCATAAGAAAAGGAATGGAGCATTCTGTATTCTCTCTAATAGCAACTGTCATGATGGAAAATTTAGTAGAGTGCTGTTGGCCCTTGGGCATCAATTAATGTTGATAATAATTAAAATTTTAATTGCAAATAGAAGCACGTTTATATACTATCACTTTGAAAAATAATTGTGTTCTCATAACTTTAAGGTTAGGAAACTTTTATTCGTAGCATTAAATCGGAAGGTTGCTCCTTCATTAGTGCTTAAAGTTTGTGGAAGACAAGAATCAAGACTTGACTTGCAACTCTTGACTCCTTCCTGAATAGTGATGAGGAAGTCAGTTTCTCAGGAAAGCAAAGAGCAAGTTTTATTATTCAACAATGCAACCCTCTGTGTACAGACAGGTCACACACACACATGCACAAAACTTTCATCATAATATTAAAGACTATGTACTGTTGCTTTACACTCACTGACTCCAAACCCTTCCCTGATAAGGTATTTATATCCCCATGGTACAAAGAAGGAAACTGAGGCCCGGGGAGATTAATTATCTCAAATTACACAGATTAATTGGCAAAGCTGGGATTCAAACTCCGGGCTATCCAATTCCAAAGCACGTGTTTTCTTCCACTGAACTGCACTCCTTTAAGGAATATGGCCACTGAGAGGTTCTGGCAGAAAGCCCGGGTGAGGGTCCGCATGAAAGAGAGAGAGGGCCAGTCCAGGGACAAAGAAAGACTTTAATAGAGGGGAAAGGAGAGTGGAGACTGACCAGGTGTCAGCCCAGCTTCCACTGTTGCAAAAGGCTTTCGTTATCCTTCCCGTGTAGCGGGGTACTGTCTGGGGCTCCTCCCCAGTGTGCTCTGGGTTATGGGTGTACCCTTAGTACCCACCTGGATTTGGATAGGGTGTTTCCAGGAACTCTGACCTTGAGGTACTCCAGGAATCTCAGCAGGGGATTGCTGGTTTCTGACCTGATTTTCTAAAATGCCTGCACTCCTGTCGGGGTTATGAGAATTCCTTTCCGACAGCCACAAAAGAGACAAGAGAGGCTCATGACCATTCAACAGTGCGTGGGGACAGTCAAGGAACCAGTGTTAGACATTCAGAAATACACAGTTTGGTAAGTGCCAGGACTATCCCATGCTCTTTTCACATATTTAAAACCCAGAATAAATACTGTATCCACCACATTACAAACAGCAGAATCTCTCCCTAATGAAGACCTTCTTTTGTACCCTGAAGTGAATTGCTGAATTCCTACAAATTGGGCACTCAGCTAAGTTTTTTAGAAAATCCACAAACAGGGACAGTAGAGATCAGCTCTTGAGGGGATCAAATGCAGTGTGTGGCAAACACCTGGAGGTACAGACCTTGCTGTCTCAAGTGAGGCACTGTAAGAAATAAGTTAAGGCGCTGGAGATAGGTGATTTTAGTTTTTTCTAAGACTTGTCACAAATCTCGGATACTTAAATCTTTAATAGCACTTTAGTTAATGGACTTGCTGATTCTTAACCTTCTGAAGAGTTGTTTTCATTCCCTCACTTGAGCTGATGCAGCCGTGTTCATCAATCCTGGGAGGAAATTAGTATGTATCTACTGCTTTGGGGGGTGTGTTTTTATGAGGATGTGAAAGTGGGAATCATTTAACCTGTGGGAAATTTCCCAAAGCCTAAGTGTGTGCACCCAGGGCTGAACTCTTATACGATTGTGAGGAGATGCAGGGGGCACTGGGATTTTTCTGATTATTACCTTTTACTGTTTATCTGTTAACTATTGACTATGAAAAAATGCATATTGAGCAGGGGCTGGAAATTGTTATGAGCAAACAGCTAAATATACATTGTGAACTATTGAACTAAAATAAGGCAAACTAGCATTTGAATTACAATGACAGTCATTTCCCCGTCTGACAACATTTCTTCCTTACAGTGCTCCTAACCTGTTCAGGGTTAAGCATCTCTGCCGGTTATTGGGACAATGTTTAGAGTTCCTCTGTAGCTTAAGTGCTTTAATGAACAATTTAGGACAGATGAAGAGCGATGAATGCACCTGTACGAGTTCTATCAAAAGATGCCCTTGCAAATCTAGCAATGAGCACATCTACTGTCATCCATGAGGCAGAATCCTCTAATTTATATGGTGCAGGGATTGTGAAAGTTAGAAATGAGGTCAGGGAGGCTGACTGTGAGGAGCTACTGGTACCGTCACTTTTGATCTTCCGGAGTCCTTAGGCACAAATCAGGTCATCTCTGGTGTTTTCTAATGGTGATTTCATTAGAAATCATTCATTCATTTCTCTGATATCCTTGCTCTGCTGTACTTGTTCATCTCCCGTCCAGATTCCAGTTGTCACACTGATTTTGCCTTCTTCCTGTTTTCTTTGGAATTATGCCCTTATACTGTTGACAGGAGTATGATTTTTGTGCAGCATCTGAGAAAGGTAGAGCTATCAATGTGTCTCCCTGAGCCTGCAGCCCTGACCTTTACTATCCTAAGACAGTTCTTTCAGAGAGTTTGGAGACTGAAATGTGGACGTAGCCTGGTTCCCTGTCTTCTCTGTTGCTAAGAATGAACACTTACTGAGTTATTGCAGCTGTTAACTAGTCATCGAGGCAGAAGCCAACACATTGTTGGTGGAAATGGCCCAATAGCAAGGTCCAAACCGGGATTTCTGGAATAACGTAGCCATTGAAGTAGGATGGCAAATACTGTTAACACTGTATGTGTCTAAAACTCTGTGTACGTAGCAAACCTACCTACATGGAACACTGGTAAGAAGGGGTGCCAAAACAAGCTGCCAGTGAACAGAATTGATGCCACAAAACTCACAACCCATCTCCCCTACTTTGCTGGTATGCCCCGTGGGGAGGGTCTGCTCTCGTCCAAACATTCATTCAGTATATATAACCCCCGTGGGGAGGGTCTGCTCTCGTCCAAACATTCATTCAGTATATATAACCCAGGGCTGCTCCAGCCAACTAAATAAAAATAAATCCCTCTAATGGAATGAATGGGGAGATGGGGGGAAAAAAGTGAACAAACAGAGTTTTCTTTTTTTGAAGGTAGGGTCCTGCTCTGTCACTCAGGCTGGAGTGCAGTAATGTGATCATTGTTCACTGCAACCTCAAAGTCCTGGGTTCAAGCTACCTCTATGCCTCGGCCTTCTCAGTAGCTGGGATTACAGGCAAGCACCACCACGCCTGAATAATTTTTTTTTATTTTTTGTAGAGACAGGGTCTCACTGTGTTGCCCAGGCTGGTTTCAAACTCACCTGTAATCACAGCACTTTTGGAGGCTGAGGTGGGATTGCTGGAGAGCAAGAGTTCCAGACTAGCCTCAGCAAGAGTGAAAAAAAATAGAAAAATTACCCAGGCATGATGGTGGCCATCTGTAGTCCCAGCTGCTCATGAGGCTGAGACAGGAGGATCACTTGAGCCCAGGAGTTTGAGGTTGCTGTCAGCTATGATGATACCACTGTACCCTAGTCGGGGCAACAGAGTGAGATCCTGTCTCAAATTAAAAATAATGTTATGTAGGAAGGATGACACAAAAATCCTGAAGTATTAAAGTAATGCCTGAATGGGAAATAGAATTTTAAGGAGCACATATGTAGTATATGGAATCTGAAATAGTGGGTATATATTTATACATTAACCAGATTTTAATCTGATTCAATTATTTTTAAATTCCTTTGAAGTATGTCTTTAACAGTATAATTATATTAAAAAGAAAAATTTACCAAGCACACTTTTTTATATTTTGTGATAAGTCTTCATAAAAATGTTCTAAGTCAGCCTGCAAAACCAATCCTGAGACTCAGCTTGTTTAAATAAATGTACTTGAACATCTATCCCATACTTAATAAAAGCTATGGATATATTGCATAGTATTAGGTAATATCATTCTTTTTTTTTCATTGTGTTTATAATGAAAGAGGTTTATAAAGGAAGAGGTACTGCTGAAAACATCAGGCTGATTCCAGTCTTTCCTCCAAGCTTTTGTTCCTTCTTAAAAAAATTTCCCTTTGTTGACCTAAAAAGGCTAGATTGTCACTCCAATCCCTATTTTCAGATTTCCCTGTATGTAAATACTTTCATTGAAAAGGGGTTTGGGGGGTCTTTTTTCTCCAACATCTCATGAGCATAGATTGAAACCAGAAAGCTGACAGGGTCAATGCTGGGCTGTTATCCATATCCTGAGAGCAGAGTTACAGGCAAAATCTGGAGTTTTCCGCCTGTGTCTGTTTGACACCCTCATTTCGGCTTCCTCCATTCCCAGCTTCCCACAGCTGAGCCCTTATTTCACCCCCAGTGCCAAATTCACATTCCAGTAGGGTCCCCTTTTAGTTCATGTCATTTCTCATTTCAAGAAGTCCCATTTCTTACTTTCATGAAAACTAGAAAATCCTGCCTCACAGCACACAGCGGAAATCCTCATTATTAGGTTTGTGAGTGCACATTTTAGCAGAGGTCTTATCATTGCGTCCATCTCTGTTCCTCTGTCCTAAACTGGTCTGTAGGCCGTCTACATAGGCACTCTAAACGCATGCTTGATAACTGAGAATTCTTTTTATGCATAACAACATCCCAATCCTATTTTATTTTTTGATAAGACTTGGAAACAAGTTAATAAGTAGAGAAACCTGTGAACAATGAAACTACTGTATGTATCCAAGCTGTGCCAATGAGAAATCTGTAGTGACGTCTAGGTGTGTGGGGTGTAAAGCAGAGTAAGGTTCTGATCAAGCTTTTGTCATAATACATGAAAATGCCCACCTTGCTGTTCACAGTGCTCAGATCTCTTTTCTGGCTGAAACTCTCCTTAGAAACGAAAGGGGCTGGGGGTGGGAAGAAAGAAGAACATCTTTCTTATGTTAAGAAAGATGAAGTGAACCAATTGTATGGTTTTATGAACTTACTGTCCGGCAAATTAGCTAAGAATAATGGTCTAAATAGGCACAGGTGATTGAAATACCCTGATTAAAATCAGGGCTGATTAAAAATGTCCACTTTGCTAGATGAATGTTTGATGTCTCAACACTTTTCACTTACAGCACATTTTGAAGGAATAAACTAATATGTATTTTAGGATGAATAATTAAGGCAAACTGCTCTATACCTGACAAACAGCATTCAGGTGAAGGAGCTTCTCCTTGAGGTGAATGGAAATTGTTGAGTTGGGTGGCTGCTGTGAAGGGAGTGAAGGCTTTAAATAACCAAAACGGGATTTAACTCCTCCACAAACAAATAAAGGCAGGGAAGAGGAGCTTACCAAGACAGCAGGTGCGCAGAGGCATCCTCTGCACTTTGCCAGGCTTTCCTGGGTCCTTGGTGGAAGCCACATGGAGTTCCAGACCCTGGTCAGGTTAGAGCCTCCAAAGTAGGGCAGGTGCATAATTCAGACCTTGCTCATAAGCCGGGACACTTCAGCCTTGTTTCCCCTGTTCTGATTCTTTTAGTAAGTCCAACTTCTAGAAGTTTATCAGGTATTTCCTTGTTTGAGTCCAATCCCACCTCGCTTGTCCCCTGATATTGAAAAAAGAGAGAAAAGAGAATAAGAAGCAGGAGAAGCAGAGGTGTTCCCCACAGTCTCATTCTCTGTTATCAGTAAGGACTCAAAGATACTCATGAGAATTTTCCCTCTTTAAGAATGCCTTATGAGGCTGCTCGGGAGGCTGAGGCAGGAGAATCGCGGAAGCCCAAGAGTTGGAGGTTGCTGTGCGTCCTGTGACCTCATGGCACTCTGCCGAGGGCGGTAAAGTGAGACTCTGTCTCTACAAAAAAAAAAAAAAAGAATGCCTTATGAGAATTGTCTATATTTTATATAGCTAAAAGATTGTTTTCTATTATTCTTTAAAAGGTACTTACGGTCTGTTTTTTTCTGTACGTGCATTTTCTCTTACAGAAATTGTCAGTTACAGTTTTCTGAGTCGTGCAGTTGAGGGGTGCGTGTGTGTGTGTGTGTACACACACATACGCCCACACACATACACAAGGGCTGTCCGGGAAGTGTCCAGCCATGTAATAGCAGAAGTAGAGAAGACAGGCGTGGCTGGATACTTTCATGACCGTGTACACACACACACACACACACACACACACATACAATCCTGTTGCCCTAAATCTGCAGAGCACTTGCTGTCATACACACACAGACACACGCACACACACACATACGCCTATCCTCTCGGATACATTCATAACACAGGAGTACGGTTAACAAATGTTCATTTTCCAACTCATTTAATTCCTCAGTCAATAAAAGGTATTTTTCCGTAGAACTTGTTAATATCGTCGCAGCAGCCAGTTGAGATGTGAAGGGTCTCCCAGCTTCCTTCCGAATTGACGGGCGCAGGGCTGCTGCGTTTATTCAGATCCTCACAGGAAGCGATGGGGTGAGGAAGAGCTGCAGACGAGGGACAAAGTGCTCTCACAAGTTTTATCTCTTTATCAGCTTTAAAGTTTATGTTGCAGCCTTATCCTCTTTCCAAACCCAGCTTAGTCCATGCTTCCCGTGCTGGTTGTTTTAATAGCGTCAGAAGCATTCTTCTCAGTAAGCCTCTAAATCCCTTATCAGAGCTGGGCAGATCATAGGTTCAAATATCCACAGGGAGTAAGATCCAACTGGAAATGGAGGCCGACACAGCTCGTTGTACAGTGTTGGAGATTTCAGCTGTGTTTTTTGGAACCGGCCAAAATCCTAATCTTTGTCTCTTCTGAGATCTGATCCCACATTTGAGTAATTAAAAAACAGGGCTGGGCACTCTACTGTTAAGCCACAGAAAGGAACGCAAAGCGTGTGTCTCCGGCAATGGCGTGTCTCTGTGGAACAAGCACACCAGTCGTCAGGAGTGTTTGCTTGAACTTAGCTTATTATTATTATTATTATTATTATTTACATTCTCCAAACTAACATATTTACTTTGCTATTTGGATTAGGAAAGGGAAGTGGTTTGAACCAGAATTGACATTATTGGCAGGGGAAAAAAGTCCCTTAATTTTATCGGATTTTGTTTCTCTAAATCAGTCGTTCTCAACCTGTGGGTTGTGACCCCTTTTTAATAATGAAAATACATTGCAGCATTAGGAAGGCTGAGAACCACAGCTCTAAATTACAAAGTATATTTTCCAACTCTTGGTGTCAAATGTGGAAATACAAAATTAGGTGACCAGAATGTGATTGATAGTCCACAGGCTCTCTGTTCATAACTGTATTTTATTTTATCTTATTTTATTTTATTTTTTGTTTGAAGCAGAGTTTCACTCTGTCAGCCTGGGTAAACTGCCGTAGCCTCATTATAGCTCATGCAACCTCAAACTCTTGGGCTCGAGAGATCCTCCTGCCTCAGCCTCCTGAGTTGTGAGACTACAGGCGCCTGCCACAACACTCAGCTAGTTTTTTCATTTTTAGTAGAAATGAGGTCTTGTTCTTGCTCAGGCTGGTCTCGAACTCATGAACTCAGGCAACCCACTGGCTTCAGCCTCCCAGAGTGCTGGGATTACAGGTGTGGGCCACCATGCCCGTTCACATAACTGTATTTTAAATGGTTTATACACAAAGCCAGCTCGTCCCAAAGTGCATGCTGTAAAAGAGAGTTTTATTGTAACACCTTAAGACATGGGTTCCCTGGTGAAATGAGATTGTGAAATACCACGTGCTCTAAATCCCTGTCTTGTCCTGCTTTGTGTACCCTCACCTACTAAAGGGCCTAGGAATTGTTGCAGTGAAGAATTCTGTTTACACACCTTTGTGCATAATATTTCTCTCCTAGTTGACATAGAGTGATGTTTTTTAAATAACAAACTAACTATGGGCAGCCAGGAAAAATAAGATTCCAAAAAAATGTATTTTGAGAAAGGATTTCCCAAATTGTTCAGTGAATAAAATGCAAAGGATTCTGTGTATTCTAAAGTTTTGGAGAGTGTTTTGAAAGTATTTTGGTACCTTTCAAGACCAAAGGTAAGGGTAAGTATGCGTGAGTGTGTGTATGGGGGAGGGGGGTTGTGTGTGAGTGTGTGTGTGTGTACACAAGCAAATGCATTTAAACATGTAGTATTACTCCATTCAACTACAAAAAGGGTATGGAAATTTGGATGCTCGTGTGCAGTGCCCAGTTTTGACCTTGGGAAGCCTTTTTACTTTGTGTGCTCATTTCGGAGATGCTCTGATGAAGCCTAATCTGCTGAAAACATCTAGGATGGAAATCACTGCCCACATATTTGAGTTCCTACTGAAATCTAACTCATGCAGACTGTATCACTCTGACACAGTTTGGTGCATTTCTCAAGATCCTTCTTCACCCTGAACGTCTCGTGAGATTAGTCATACATTTTGACAGTAGGAAAACTACTGGCTCAACTACTTCCTGCAACAAGAAAATAAACACTTGGTACCAGAAACTTTTCCATATCAAAGATGGATTTGATAAGCTCTGCATATTTGGAGGAGAAGAGAGGCAGTTTTACCATTTGATCATCTGTATTATCCATTCAATTCATAAGAAACAAATTTCCAAGGAAAATCAGATAATATGTTTATGTTAGGTTATCTGTGTTGTTACATCAGAATATAGTTAAGTTTAGGTCATGGTTTCCGAATGTTGGCGCTGTTGACATCTTGGGCCAGGTAACTGTAATTCTTTGAAGGGGTGGAGGTTGTCTGAGCCGTGGACTGTGAGGTCTTTCACCTCTACTCACTAGATCCCCCTACACTTCAGCCCTGTCTCACATTTTGACAACCCAGAGTATCTCCAGACATTGCCTAATATCCCCCCAGGGGGCAAAATTATTGCCCCCAGCCCAGGGCTCCTGACTGCACCGTGAGTTGTGAAGCCATTGTGTCTGCTTTCCTCCACACCTCCTAAAACGTCTCTGCAAGCAGTTACTATCCTCTGCAGAAATTGCTCTCTCAAACCCTCAGCATATTCACAAGATGCCACCTGCATTATATATTAACCAAATGAGGAAAACTGTGGTTTATCGTGGCCTAAAAAATGTTGTCACACTGATCTTTATTTTCTTTTTAAGCGGAGAGAGAGAGAGAGAGAGGCAGAGAACTTTTACCTGTGGCATGCATTTGGATTTTGACCAAATAGATACTTAATGTCAAAAACTCCTCCAGGAAATCCAGTTATGGTTTCTTTTTACTGCCCCCAAAAGAATATGTTCTTAGAGCACCTTCCTTTACATTTTCCTAAGGATAAAAAAAGAATTGATTAGAACTTTAAATTTTGTGTACATTTAAAAAAGGCCTGAGTTTCAGACCCCTTAGTATACAAAACACCCAAGTTTTAGATTCTTCAAGTAAAAATCTTAGGTTCTCACCTGATTTATTTTACTTATGAATAAATCCTTACTGTGAAATGTAGCAAACCGTATAGCTCATGGAAAGGAGAAGCGAGTTAGCTCGGAACACTCTGTAAAGAAACACCTGTAACAGCTTGGTAACATAACACCGTGGTGATAAGGGTATGGGGAAGGGATTCAGCTCTCCTAAGCTCGAGCTCGAGAGACAAGATCATCAGTGATTGGCAGGCTCTACATATGGGATGCAAGTAGCCAGGGGAATAGTCTGTAAGAAGCTGCAGAAGGTTTGTTCTTTCCTGGACTGGCTCACTTTGACTCTTTGGCTTCTGCTCACAGGGCATCTGTCCTGCGTCTCTCCAAGAAGACTACTAAGATTTACTCTCCTATTAAGACTGTTTCTCCCTGGAAGACTATCTTTCTCTCTCTCCCTTCTGCTAAGGTGAATAGCCCTCAGGCACCTGAGGGTAATTGTGCACAGCGGGATAATAGATAAGCCAGGCAGAGACCTGGCCAGTCCTGGGCCCTGACAGTGAAAATTACTCATAAGGTTTGGTGAGATGTTTATTTAAAAATGCTTAACTTGGAATGCCATGGGAGGATTACTGGCATATCTGAACATTGCTACTTATATAGCTTCTCATTACTAATCATATATTTTTCTTGCAGTGTAAAACAAATTTGTATTAAACAGACAGGAGAAGTGAAAATTAAACGTATAAATTTTTTCTAACTAAACAATTATTTTTCATTTGAGAGTAATCATTCTTCAGTCTTTTCAAGACATTGTGGACTTTTGCCGGAAGTCCGTGGAGGGTAGGGTCCTTCTCTCCTGACTTTCACCACAAAATTAGTTGCACAAAGAATTTTAATTAAAAAGAGGGCTCTTTAGTGTGCTCGTATGCCACAAGGCTGCATCCAGTCTGCTAATTCAAGTGTGTGCACTATCAGCTGCTTGTCATGGGCATTTTTTGTTAGCCTTTTTGTTGTTGTTTATGGGTAAATTTTAATATTCAAAGAATTCCTTTTTATTAGGGGCAAAATTTTTTATTTTTCTTATATTGCTGTTTAATATTCATTCACCCATTTGTTTCATAATGCAAGTTTTCTCTTCCACTGGCAGAAAATCTAAATGGGGAGTATTTAAGAAGGATATCTTCGACTCCTCCCTTATATTTGTCCTAATGAGTCCTTAATTATTCTTCCAATAAATTTACTTTTTGCAGTTTTATTGAGATGTAATTCACAAATAAAAATCACATACTTATCAGGTGTACTATGTGGTGTTTTGACCTATGGATACATCATGAAACGATTACCACAATCTCATTAACATGTCCGGCACCTCACAAAGCAATACCATTTTCTGTGTGTGATGAAGGCAGTTTTAAAATCTACTTTCGGCACACACTTTCGGCAGCGCAGACCAAGCAGGGGAGGCAAGATGGTGGCCATGGTCGTGGAGGTGATAAGAAGGATGATAAGAAAAAGAAAAAGAAATACAACCCTCCTGTACCAACCAGAGTGCGGAAAAAGAAGAAGAAATCAAAGGGACCAGATTCTTCAGTGAACCACCACTGGTGACACCTCACACTTAGTGCCAGATACAATTGTCAACGTTAGAATTAAAGACCATGTTCTCGTGGAGGAAGAGAATGCATTAGAAATCAGGAACGAATGAAACCCTAAGAAGAAAATCAAGAAGAGAGAAGATGGAAAGTGGATGATCTGAGGGGACCCAAGATCATTGATGATAATCACGTCATCGTGTCTATCTCTGTGCGCTCAGAGCGCTGCGTTGGCCCTTTCATTTGTAGACACGGATCTGCTGGAACCAGGCTGCTCGGTCCTGCTCAACCACACGCTGCACGCTGTGATGGGGGGCTGATGGATGACACAGATCCCCTGGTCACAGTGATGAAAGTGGAAAAGGCGCCCCACGGGGCAGCGCCTGTGGCTCAGTGGGTAGGACGCCAGCCCCACGTACCGAGGGTGGTGGTTTCAAACCCGGCCCCGGCCAAACTGCAACACAAAATAGCTGGGGGTTATGGTGGACGCCTGTAGTCCCAGCTACTCAGGAGGCCGAAGCAAGAGAATCTCCTAAGCCCAAGAGTTGGAGGTGGAAAGTGAGCTGTGATATCACAGCACTCTACCAAGGGCGATAAAGTGAGACTCTGTCTCTACAAAAAAAAAAAAAAAAACAGAAGAAGAAAAGCCCCCCCCCCCCAGGAGACCTCTGCCAATAGTGGGTGCTTAGACAACCAAATCCAGGAAGTTAAGGAACCAGTGGAGCTTCCTCTCACCCCTCCCGAGTATTATGAAGAGACGTGTATAAAGCCCCCTGAGAGGGTCCTTGTGTGTGGTCTTCCTGGCACAGGTAAACCCTTGTTTGCAAAGCAGTAGCAAACCAAACCTCGGCCACTTTCTTTTTTTTTTTTTTTGCAGTTTTTTTTTTTTTTGGCTGGGGCTGGGTTTGAACCCACCACCTCCGGCATATGGGGCCGGCACCCTACTCCTTTGAGCCACAGGTGCCTCCCGCGGCCACTTTCTTAAGAGTGGTTGGCTCTGAACTCATTTGGAAGTACCTAAGTGATGGGCCCAAACTCATACGACATTTGTTTCAAGTTGCTGAAGAGCATACACCTTCCACTGATGCCGTTGGGACAAAAAGATATGACTCAAATTCTGGTGGTGAGACAGAAATTCAGCAAACAACATTGGAACTGTCGAACCAATTGGATGGATTTGATTCAAGGGGAGATGTGAAAGTTATTAAGGCTACAAACGCCTGTGGCTCAGTCGGTAAGGCGCCGGCCCCATATACCGAGGGTGGCGGGTTCAAACCCGGCCCCTGCTGAACTGCAACTAAAAAATAGCTGGGTGTTGTGGCGGGCGCCTGTAGTCCCAGCTACTCGGGAGGCTGAGGCAAGAGAATCGCTTAAGCCCAGGAGTTGGAGGTTGCTGTGAGCTGTGTGATGCCACGGCACTCTACCGAGGGCCATAAAGTGAAACTCTGTCTCTACAAAAAAAAAAAAAAAAAAAAAAATACAAACTGAATAGAAACATTGAATCCAGCACTTATCAGGCCCAGCTGTGTTGACACGAAGATGGAGATCCCCCCGCCCTGGATGAAAAGACTCAGAAGCACATCTTTCAGATTCACACAAGCAGGATGACACTGGCTCCTGACGTAACTCTGGATGACTTGAGCCTTGCTAAAGACGACCTCTCTAGCGCTGACGTTAAGACAATTTGTACAGAAGCTGGACTGAAGGCCTTGAGAGAATGTAGAATGAAAGTAACAAATGAAGACTTCAAAAAATCTGAATAATATGTTATGTATAAAAAACAGGAAGGCACCCTGGAGGGGCTGTACCTCTAGTGAACTACAGTTGCCACCAGGAAAATGGGAGTTTTCCTGACCCCAGAGGGATGAGATTGGTGAAGCTGCCCAGAGGAGTCCACGCTCAAGTTGATTGACATTAGCAAAGATCCTCTGTGTCTTTTGGAGCATGGGGTATAAGCTGCTCCTTGGGCGGCCTTCATCTCCTGGTCACCCTGCAGCTCTCTGCTTCCCAATAAAGCCGGCTCTTTCCACAGACAAAAAAAAACAAAATCTCCTCTCTTAGCGTATTTTAGGTGTACAATACAATATTATTAACTGTAGTCACCAGGCTGGACATTAGATCAATGGTCCCCAACTTTTTTGGCAGGAAGGGACTGGATTCATGGAAGATAATTTTTCCATGGACTGGTGATGGGGGGAGTGCAGGGAGTGGGTTCGGGATGACTCAAGCACATTACTTTTATTGTGCACTTTATTTCTAGTATTGTTACATAGAAATATATAATAAAATAATTACACAACTCACCATAATGCAGAATCAGTGGGCTTGTTCCCGGGCATGTTCTTCTGCAGCTGGACAGTCCCGTCCTGAATGTGCAGCTGCTGCACCCCCTTCCAGTGAGTCTGACTCCGTAGATCCCACCTGTAAGTGACATCAGGCAGTATTTGTTTCCTGTGCCTGACCCTTCACATAGTGTGTCCTCCAGGGTCAGGAGTTCCTTCTTTTTTAAAGGCTGAATGATATTCCATTGTGCGTGTTACCACAATTTCTCTTAAAAATTTTTATTGATACATAAAAACTGTACGTATTTAAGGGAACATGTGCAAATTCAATACATGTATAAAATGGGTAATGATCAAATCAGGGTCATTGGGATATTCACGACCTGAAACATTTATCTTTTCTTTGTGTTGAGAACATTCCAATTCTTTTCTGCTATTTTGAAATACACAATAAATTATTACCTATAGTCAGCCTGCCCTACTACCCAACACTAGAACTTATTCCTTCCATCTATTTTTGTACCTATTAACCAACTTCTTGTCATCTCTCCCTTTCCTCTGCCCTTCCCAGCCTTTGCTAATTATCACTCTATTTTCTACTTGTAAGAAATCAACTTTTTTAGCTTCCACATATGAGTGACATCATATGATAGTTGTTTCTCTGGTCCACCTTATTTCACTTGACATGATGGCCTCCAGTTGACAGGATTTCATTTTTTTAAGTGCCTGAATAATAGTCCCGTGCGTGTGTGTGTGTGTGTGTATACCATGTTTCCTATCTGTTCATCCACTGATGAACTCTCAGGTGGATTCCACATCATGGCTGTTGTGAGTAATGCCGCAGAGAAGACAGGAGTGCAGATGGCTCTTCTGGCCCCTGAGGTGACATCCTTTGCATCTGTACCCGCAGTGAGATTGCTAGATCAATGCAGCTCCACTTGCAGGTTTTTGAGGAGGGCTCCATCGTGTTTTCCACAGTGGCTGCATCAGTTTAAATTCCCATCCGTATAGGACAATGTTCTTGTCTCCACAACCTTGGCGATGCTTGTTGTCTCCAAATCAATATTTCGTCTAGATTGTGTCTCTTCCAACTCCAGATTTCCTTCAGGGGCCGCCTGACTTTCCAGCTTCTCTGCTTTCCCCTTTCCTCCCCCAAGCCCTGCAGTGCCGGCTGCTGCTGTGCTGCCTTGGCTGACACACGCTCTGTCCTACATCTGTTTTCCTGCAGCTCCTCGGGCTTGGAGCAGCACCATCCTCCGGGGTCCCTCCACTGTGCCCCTTGTGCTGAGCCAGGAGGGGTCTGTGCCCTGTGGTGCTCTCCCACCCTCCTCTGAGCCCCCGGTTCTTCACCTTTCACCTACATGTCATATCATGTATTGTGTTTGGTTTACCCTACTTACCTAGGCCTATGTTTTACAGAAGGGACTGTACATGAGCCGTCTTTATACTTTCTAACCACAGAGCTCTGTTCCCAAATACACATTAAATAAAACTGCTGTAGGTTGTTTAAATTCCTTTTTCCAATACAGTCTGGTGCTCTAAGATCGCAACAACTTGTCGTTATACTTACTATGGAATTCCTTTTTCTTTTGACAGGTAAATATGTACGTAGATAGCTTTATATTAACCTCAGATCTTCAAGTTACCAAGGAGGATGGCATTGGTAGCTCTGGTGTAATTTTAAAAGGATCAGAGCAGCTACCAAAGCATTTGACTAATTAAATCATACTGCAGGTTAAGCATAAAAGCTAGCTTTGCGAAATCCTAATCTGAAATAAATGAAAAGAAAAATGTGACAAATGACGCTGTGTCAAATGACGCCGACATTGACGCTGTTCCCCCTGCTCCTGTCTTCGTATTTCTGTTTCTCCTCTGCTCTCTCTCTAGTATATATTTCTCTTTTGCTTTCTCTTTACCTCCTTCCCTCTTTCTCTCCTTCCTTTATTGATAGAAATCAATGACACCTCTTTTCTAGTTTGTCACAAGAACAAAAGTCAAGTGACTAGGTATGATTGCGTATATTTCTTAGTGTTAGGCCTAGAAATCTAAAACTTTCAAATTTTCATTTTGCTACAGAAGAAAATATATAGCTAAGAACATGCACCCAACTCGAATTTTCACAACGATAACAGCAAATTAAGATTATCTTCGGGAAGTTCTCATGAGCCCTGACTTTCTGGGATTCTGAGTTAAAATTCAGTCATGATGTTTTAATTTATGGCATGGCTTTCATGCTCCCATTCCGCTCTAACCTCTCCATCCCAGCTATCAAATTTAAATTTTGGTAATAATGGGAACAGGTTAAACATTTTTTTTTTTTTTTGGCAGTTTTTGGCCGGGGCTGAGTTTGAACCCGCCACCTCCAGTATTTGGGGCCAGCGCCCTACTCCTTGGCGCCACAGGCGCCGCCCTCAACATTTTTGTTACTAACAGTCAGATTGAGGCAGTTCTGTTTCATTTTCCTCTTTCCTATTTTTGTGCCTAAAACCCATTTCCAAAAGATAATCCAAAATACAGTCCAGACTGTCATCTGCATTAATTGCAATGACAGTGTCTTCCCCTGAGGGCGGTGGCACTGTTAGACGAGGAATAGGAATCAGAAAACGAGCTCACTTTGCAGGGAGTTCACTAAAAGGTGCTAAACCGGTCGCTGGAAAGAGAGGTGTGCACGGCCCTGCCTGCCTGTCTCTCCGAGCCGCGGGGGTGGAGGGAGATGTCTGGCGCCACAGAAGGAATTAGGCTCTGGTTTGAACAGAGACCCGAAGGCTATTAAGTTTATTTTAAGAATGTGTTGCTAGAGATCTAATAAATCTATTTGTAGCCTCAGGCGGTGCGCCTGGGAAAGCTTGCTGTACCAGGTGTGGTGTTTTGTGTTTATTCCTCTCCCAGAGGGAGAGCAGGGTGTGGATCTCCTTGGCAAACTTAGCTCTGAGTAAAGCAGTTATTGTTTTTCTGAAAGTATCGTGTTGTTTTTTTAATGTCTTGATTCTTTTTGTAAATGGGTAAAAGGATAAAAAAAATTGGGAGGCCGCTTTAAAGAGAAAAAATCCCCCCAGTAATATATATTTATATATAATTTCATATAATTTCAAATATAGTTTTATCATTTTAGGCTTATGAACAGTATTGGAGATTACAGACTATTAAATGCAGGCACCACTAAAGCTGGAGGGAAACCTCCTGGGGAGTTAAACGGCTTTATAATCTCATTCAAGTCCCAGCCATTCTGATCTTTGTACAGTGGGGACTTGAGGGAAGATGAATTGCAGCTCCATTCTGCTCTGAGGTGCACGGTGTCTGGATCGATATTACTCAGCCACAACATGATTTCTTGAATTAGTTTGTGTTCTCACTGAAAATTGTGTTACATTTCCATTAAAAAAAAAAGAATTCTTTAGTTGCTCGCATTGCAGAGTTAAAATGACCGAGTTAGTTCATAATGGAGACTTCAGGTAATAACCTAGTAAGGTGTGTGTTGTAAATGAGGCCCCCTTGCAATCACACATCTGCTTTGTCCTTTGTCCCCTGTGGATGTGCACCTGAATGCCTTATCCGAGGCATGCCTACCAAGAGTAAAGACATTCCTTCCACTGGGTATAAGCTTCTAATTAAGAAAGTAAAATGTTAACCTCATTAAAACTGGTTTGATTATGGAGATATGCTTTAACGCTAGGGAAGGGGAGTAAACTTGTGGTTTGCCTCTCTGTCTTTCCTTTCTCTTGCAGCGGAAGAAAATATACACATTCTTTCTGTTTCCTTCTTGGAATGGAGTTGGGGTGGGGGCTACACTTAGAGAAACACAGAGGACCCTGCAGGCTCAGGCTTGCAAACTCTGACCCAGCTGCGGCCAGAGCACAAGTCATTCATTCTGCAACAAGGATTTTCCCTCTAGATTCCCCAGCTTTGGGCTTCAAGTTCATTCATCAAACAAAAGGGTCTTAACTTTGGGTTTGTGTTAATTTTTCTATAATTGTATTTCAAATATTTGGTATCATTCTTCCTTTCATCAGTGTTTGCTGATGGCAGAGGGAAACTCACTCGCTCAGAAACTCGGACAGTAGCACTAATTTATCAATTAAGCTAAACAAATTAGAATTAAGCCAGAGTGGCCTGAAAGAACAGTGACCTAAATGAAGCAATCTGGCTACTCAGAGGAAATAGAGAAAGAATACTAGCAGGCTGGATTTGAATCCCGAGTCTGCCATGCACAATATCTGTAGGAATTTAAAGTGAGTACTTTACGTTAGCCATAGGATGTGGAAAAATGCCTGACTGGCATGGTTGCTGTGAAATGCATCAGAAATGTGCATATTACTAAAATCAGCCTGATCCTGACCCTCAATCTGTCCAGACCCCCTCTCCGAGCATTTTCAGGGTCCCCCAAGGCTGAATTCAGCCTGTTTACACCAATATTTGAGTACCAAATGGTTTTGGCAAGTGTGCCTTGGTTTTTGATTATTTGGGGGAGGGTGTTGATTGGCCAATGCCTGTGTCATGCCAATTCTGATTGGTCAGAGTCACCAGTTGGTCAAAGTTATTTTTGATATCACTTCTGTCCAAGGATGACTGTTATCTGTAATAAGCCCGATCACACAATGTCAGCTCTGCCGGGAACCCCAGCAGCTATGTATCCCTGGGTCCTCCACAGCGGGGATCCTCCCTACAGACCCACGAGCTGTGTGGTGATCTTGGCTGTTACTCTGTATTGAAGAAAGAGTATCCAAAGAGTGCTGCTTGGACCCTGCATGAAAAAGGGATTAGTTCATTAATCTCTCTAAATTTCCACTTACAGTGTTCTCTTTCCCTAGAATTCAAACATTCATCCAGGGGCCTTGACAGGAGTTAGAGACAAGTCAACTTAGACTACACTTTCATCAATCCCTGCTCTGCTCTGATGTTTTCACTTTGTGTGGAGCCCATGATTGTGCCTGAGGTCCATTTCCATTTTAATCAATTCTCTTTCCAAAGGCTTCTTATAGCCCAAGGAAATCAGCCTGCAGGAGGCCTGGAGGACCCCACAGAAGCATGACAGGCATGAACTCCAGCTGAGGGGAGAACTGAGAACCTAGAATCAATTATCCTAAATTTTTTTTAGCTGGATCAGAAGTGACTCTGCCTTAGAATTTATTCTACATATGTTACTTTCCTATAGGCTAACAGCAATCCTATAAATTCTCTTTCTGTGTTCTCAAATTACAGCAGGTACCCGTCCGGGAGCCAGCACACCCTTGGCCCGTGAGCCACACCGGGGTGTGCATCCTAGTGCCATCGTGGCCAAGGGCAGATGGCCGCAGGAAGCCAGGGCTGCTGCCCATCTGAGAGTGCACTGAGGGTTCTTTTCAGCTCACACTGCTGAGCATGTGCCAGGGGAAAGGCTGATTCACGGGAGGCAAAACGAGTGTGGGCTGGAACACATTTCTACTTCCTATGTCCCCAGAGAATAACTTATTGGGACTTGTACTGTACCAGTGAAGTTGTTTTCATTATTCACAACAGTTGTGTTCTATAAAGTCATGGTGAATACTAAATTAGCAAACGGTGAAGCATTGTTCCTAGGGGAAATAGAGGTTTAGGTTCCTTTGAGCCTCTGCTTACTACACTTTCGTCAGCCCATCAATACATAGCTTTGTATTCTGTGTGTTTCTGTTTCAAGGCACCATTTTTGATATTTGTGGTTAATTCATTGACACTGCAATCACAGCCAACAGCTTTATATGAATAACTCACACATGAACAAGCTTATCTAACTTAGTTTCTTTGTGAGACATGTCACAGCCTCTTAGGTGCAGGAACTCCAGACAGTATTGTAATTGGGGCCATTTTAAACAGCAAAATTGCCAAGAAAAAGCAGAAAAACTGTTAACAATACGGCACTACATAGACCATAAAAAGAACATTTGTTTATAGTGTGAAAGTTGAAATAAGTGCCAGGCAATGCAATTTTTTTTACCCTACCCTGCACGTGTTCAAGAATGATCACAGAAGTAACACAAAGAATAATTCAGGACATTTCAAATAAATTTTCAGGAGTAAATAAATTGGTAAGTATGGAATCCGGGAATAATGAAGATTGACTATATGCTAGCCTCTGGCATAGTAGATAAGTAGGAATTTCAGTCTTTGTGACCTAATGTACAAACACTCTTTATACAAGGTCAGATGATTAAATTCACAACTTCATCCTAGAAAATGACCTGCTTGCCTCGTTGCTGAGTGTCACTATGTCACCTTGGAGGTGCTCCCCTGGGAAGCCGTGCACTGACGCCAGCACATAGTTCACCCTTCAAACCAATTGTGAAACTTTTTCTGGAATGGCCATCAGAGCTACCATAGTACGAGGTCTCCATGAACTCATCCTAGAAAAATTGCTTTCAAGGGTGGCGAGGTGCTGGCGTCAGTGATACGGTAGTGATATTCAGCAATGAGGTTTACAGCACATTCTCTAGGATCGGTTTGTGACCTTAATTGTCGTCTCTCCTATGTACACGTAGTGATGTGGATTGTGATACTCTTGGCTTCTAAAGTGAGTAATAGTGTATTTATCATTCCCCATCTCAACCCACCATCTGGCAACTTACATTCTACAGAAGAGTATTGAGCATGACCGTGAACTTGAGCTCAGTGCTGTGCAGTGCAGGGGACAATCCAGTTTCATTCATTCCCCTAGATAGGAAGGGTGTACTGCTCACGTATGCCTTTCCTGACAAGGGCTCCAACATCGCCACAGAAGAATGTGTGTCCAGCAGAGATTCGTGTGTGCCAGGCCTGACCTCCCCACCTCCTGGGTCCCTATGGTGCTGTTCCTCTCTCTACACCTTTCTTTACACAGTCTCCATAGTTCCCCATGGATCTGCTCCCTGGTGTCCTGCTGTCTGTTTTTTGGAACGTGTAAGGCAGTGGAAATGGTGGGGTGGGAGTGTACAGTCAGAAGGAAGAAAATGATGTATCGACTACCAAAAGTTGCATGGGGCAGAGATTCTTCAATACCTTACTTAGTGCAATAGAAATTTTGGTACTATTGAAATAAATAGCCACTGAAATCATTAAGGTGTCTACAAAGTTATAAAACCATGGACAGTTTCTGCGGGTCTTTCTCCAGCATCTTGGGGGCTCCACGGGTCATATGAGGGCACAGCTGCTCTTGTGATCACTGGGTCTCTGGGATGCCTCAGGGTCTCTGGGACGCCTCTGTTCACCCCAGGGCGTATTTTGGACAAGTCTTTGTCTCTAATATCCAAACACTTTAAGAGGGAAAAAAAAAAAAGAAAAAGGAGGGAATAAATATTTAGTAAGGCCCTGAGCACCTGTGGAATTGAACTCTTTGAAGTTCTTGTTTTACTGGATTCCTTATCACTGTTCCTATACTTGATCTCCAGGAGTCCTTTCCCCTCCATCTCTCTACTGCCCGTGGCTCCCTGCCCTTGGCTTGGCTCCCCTCAGGCCACCGTGCTCCTGACTCTCCTCAGCCCCCACAGCTCACCATCAGTGCCCCCTTCATAGCTCTCGCCAACCTCTGGTCTGCGCACCCTGCCTGTGCTGTCTCCCGGAGTTGGTGCCAACGCCCAGGGCGGGGTGAGAGGCAAGTTGGCTTTGACTTTAAACCAGGTGGTTTTCAGTAAACAGCAGAATCAACCTGAGTTTAAGAACCAGAGGGCTGGTCCCACCAGCTTGCGGAGATTCTCTTCTGGAAGACTCTGTATGGAGGGCAATGTGGAGTTTCAGAGAAGGTCATCCTCGTACAGGAGTGGCTGTGTACTGAACCCCTTATTTTAACTGAAGTTTTAGATTCTCATCATCATGATTAACATTGACTCTGATGGTAGTTGCATAGTTGCTTATCATTGTTTTGCTCTTAAGAGAACAAGACTTTTAAAAAATATGCTTAGCATCCAATTATCTAATTTCCCTAATAAACTAAATACCAGCATTATCTTAATCTTTTCTAATATAAATATCTACTTCTATTGCTGATTGAAAGAAATATGTATATATATATTACAATTACAATATTGTATTACAGTTACAATACATTACACATATATGTAACATATATATATATATGTGTTGATTTCCAGTTCAGCTTCCACACTGAACTTTTTTTTCAGCAAATGAAATTTTACCAAACTGGAAAATACCAAGCACCTTCTCTAATTAACTTTTCTCTAAGAAGAAATTGGATGTCAGAGTTCCATGGGCACTCCCCTTTATCAAGTACAAGTCAGAGTTATGACACCACTTTCATGTTATTGAAGAAAAAAATGCTTTGTCTTTGCAGGCATCAGGCAGCCCTGTGCTTTTAGGAAGGGCTAATTGGAGACTGGGATTCTTTGTTATTCTAAAGAAAGTATTGAGTTCAAATGAAAAAGGAAAATGAAGACGTCTAAAGGCCAGCTGGAAAAGCTCAAAAGAAGCCTTTTCATCCAAATCTTAATGGCTTTAGTGTCAGGATTTGGGGACAGAGTGCTTGGGAGTATGGTTATCAGCTGTCGGGCACCTGTTGTGTGGACTTATGACACGGTTATGGACTTCCATTTGTTTCCAATGAGATGTCGAGACTAGCTCCTCATGCACCCTAGATGACAGAATCTATTTTAGAAATGCAACTAATCACATTTAAGTACAAATTTGTCAGTTTTTTAAGTTGTGTATCTAAAATTTCACGTTCAGTAAACTATAGTTTTTGTTAGGTGACATTATTAATCCCATTTTTGAGGTTTTAGAGGAGTTTACTTGGTGTGTAATAAATGAGTAAATAAGGTTTTTTCCCCTTCTTTAAATAAAATACAGAGTTCAATTAATGCCACATCACAGTTTTAATAAATGGAGTTACAATAATCCACAGCTTAGTTCTTCAAATCCCTTTATCACTCTTGCATACTAAGTGAGGAGCTAAGATTTACAAATTCTGAAATGAAATATGATTCATATGTGCCTGCTTTGGAAGAATTATGTAGTATTAAATTCTATTGAGTTAAGCTTTAGAGACTTAACTTCATATTCTCTCATTAAATATTTACTTAAAAATCTCATTTTTAGAATGAATTCTAAGTTTTTAAGCTCGTTATCCTGGACCCTCTCTCTGTATTACAAAGCAATTTTTCTTGGCTTTTATTTCAAATAAACTCTCAAGCTGGTAGGTAGATGTATAAAATACTGGGCAGATGGTTCAGTTTTTGTCATTCAAAACCACTGATTAACCTGGCACATCCTCCTTCCAGAACAGAGGCATGAACCTAAAAATAAGTTTTACAAATGCGTAAGTGGAGATGAAATTAGATATCCCCATGATCATCTGTGCTGCTCCAGAATGAAGTGGAAGGGAAGCAGCCCCTCAGTCACTAATAATCCCAGGAAATGTCACTGAGATAAACACAAATTCCAGTAATTCCCATTCATAGGTAATCACTTTAAATCTTTACATGGTGTTCAGGAAGTAAACAGGACATTTTAGAGAAGGTGTCACTAAAACAATTACCAAAAAATTGATTAGAATAAAAGAGCTAGAGAGTGCTAGAGTTTGCCTTGGGGCTTACTGTCTTAGAAAGATTGGAGAGAGAAGACCTTCAATATTCCTTATTATTGAAATACATCATATTTAGAAAGTATTTCCAGAATATTTCAGGCAAGAGTTAGAATCCAGTCTTAAAATTAGCCAAAAATTGTCAAAATTTAGAGAGGTAGAGATCACCACAAGGATGAGGGAAGCTCAGGGTATTCTGGGTGGAGCCACAGCATGTGGCAAACCCACATCTTTGTTCAGAAAACTGCGAGGCTGGACGTGGCTGGCTACTCCTCATCAAGGGTAAGTGAGGAGATATGAAGTACAGGTGTTAGAATGGACAAGAAATGGCTTGGCGTAGCACAATGAGAAGTTTGGAATAAAACCTAGGCTTGCTGGAATCTCAAGGGGACAGAAGGGTGGCAGAAAGTTATTTTCATATAATAATTTGGTTTAGAAATCAGGTCATTTTAAATTTGTGTCAGTTTAAGACAGAAATTCATTTTGTACTCTGCCCTTATGAACTTTGTGCCTGGCATGCTCTGGACCCTGAGCAGTGTTCTGGAGGGCAGAAGCCCTGACCTAGGAGGGCTTACAAGTTATTCTATTTAATTGCTTACAAGTTATTCTATTCTTTATTTTCTATTACTTTCTAGAAGATAGTCTAAGGAGTAGAACATCATTTAAAACAAATATTTTTAAAGATAAGAAGACCAAGTGTTGGTGCTAGTAACATAGATACTCTGTATTTCTGACATAACTTAGTACAGTTAGTAAATTAGTATAATTGAACGGTATGACAGGATATCAGCTAACGTGCTCATTTATAAAGAGAAATCGGGCGGCGCCTGTGGCTCAGTGAGTAGGGCGCCGGCCCCATATGCCGAGGGTGGCGGGTTCAAACCCAGCCCCGGCCAAACTGCAACAAAAAAATAGCCGGGCGTTGTGGCGGGCGCCTGTAGTCCCAGCTACTCGGGGGCTGAGGCAGGAGAATCGCGTAAGCCCAAGAGCTGGAGGTTGCTGTGAGCTGTGTGACGCCATGGCACTCTACCGAGGGTGGTACAGTGAGACTCTGTCTCTACAAAAAAAAAAAAAGAGAAATCAACTAGTGAACAATTGTGAGTCACAAAGAGAGGAGAGGGTGGGGGCAGCTGCAAGAGGCTTCAGGCAGGAAATGGATAGAGGAGCATTAAGGAGTGGACAGTGTGGTCAGAGGCACAAGAGAGCCACATTTTAGGTGAGAGTACAAGGGTGACAGGAAGAGTGAGGGAGGCAAATCCCTGGAGCTGCAAGAACGTTGGCCAACCACTGAGTGTTGGGCCAAGGTGAGGGGCCACGGGAACACTCAGGGCAGGGCAGAGTGTTCTGGAAATCTGCACAGATTTGAGTTGAACTATCAGTGGGGGATACATGAAAATGTGTTCACATTTACTAGACAGATCAATCCAAACTGTTGTCTTGATATATGCAAGTGCTAAAGGGAAGCGGGCAAAGGAGACGAACTCAGGTGCGCACCAGGCAGACAGGCCTCGGTGGGCAGTGGGTGCACAGGGTGGTCTGTGCATGCGTGGGGCAGGGCGCAGTGAGGGCAGGGTTGCATCAACGTATGTGTGTCTGTAGTTATCTCACTTAATCCTTGAAGCAGTCACAGGCAGTGATTCAGATCACTCTCACTGGATTCTTCAGATGAGAAATCAGAAGTCTAGAGAAGGGACTTTCTCGAAGTCGGAGAGCAGAGGAGTGAGAGGGAGAGGCCTTGGACTCCAGGTCTGAGGACCCTCCTAGGTCAGGGCTTCTCCCCTCCAGAACACTGCTCAGGGTCCAGAGCATGCCAGGCACAAAGTTCATAAGGGCAGAGTACAAAATGAATTTCTGTCTTAAACTGACACAAATTCCTCCTCTCCAGGCTATGGATATTTTATATTACGAAAGTAAGTAAACGTTGAAAGGGCTATAATCCCATCCATTCAAAACACTAAGCAGCCTGGTGTGTGTAGCTATGTTCACAGGACTGGTATGTACCATTTGTTTCTTTGTTGTGAAGTGTTTAGGAAAAAATTTCATATTTACTGTTTAGCGGTTGGATAATATTTCATTTACTTTATGTACCCCAACAGCGTAAATCCAAAGGTTTTAAGCTTTGGGATCATTCTAGAGAATATTGCAATCACTGATTTCTTACAAATATATTTTTGCTTCTCTTGGAGCTAAAAAAAAATCTCACCAAAGGACTTACAAGAGCCAATGATTTCAACAGTTTTTTGTCTCTTGCACACACAGCCACAAAGCTGCCCAAAAGGCTTGTGCTAATTAACAATTCAAACAGTAATAAAGAAGAAAATCCATTTCCTTACCCAATTCCAGTTGAAGGGGAAATTTATTTTTAATCGTTAGTATGTGTCAAAATGACAGCTCAACATTGCTGCAGTTTTGATTCTTTAAAAAGTTCTAGCAAAGATGAACGTACTTTCAGATTTGTTTCCCTCCATGTAGATTTTTTGCTCTCGGCCTGTTCCAATCTTAATATTTTCCTGTCTCTTTTCTTTTTCTTTAGTGAAGCTCTGTCTGTGTGAACTCAGAGAAACAAGTAGAATTAAAATCGTGCCTGTAGCTGTGTTTATTATGTGGGCTTTCCCCTCAGTCTTTTCCAGAAAGACTTAAAAGGCATTACTGATGCCTTTGTTTATAAACCTCACCTTACTCTGAAATAATTGGTGTAGATCAAAAGAAGTGGAAGGATGCGTGCAGAGTGATCAGCTGATAGCCATTTCTCCTTTCATTTACCCAACACAGGAGCTTTCACATAAGAGAGATCACAGGCGAGGTTCATTTTCCCCTGATAGGGAGCCAGCTCCTTTTGGGTGGGAAGGTGGGAGGAGAGAGCCTTATCTCCAGAGCAGAATGGAAATCAATGAAAAGAGCTGTCTGTTTGCTGTAAGGAATGGAGTGGAATATAGCGGGGAAGGGAGGCAGAGAAGGGATATTTGTTTTTCCCTAAGTGGTTATAATTAAAGCCTTCCACCCAACTGCTCTGTGAACCAGAAAAAGGTATTTGTAAAGTGCGACCCTCAGCACAAAGGAGCCTTAAAGCCTCGCTGAGGAAAACTTGCTCTCCAACGGCACCTTGTGGCCTGTGCGTTATCCTGCAACTGGGATATTAAGTTTCAAAATCAAAGTGCATTGCTTCTGGTAGCTGGGTTCTACCTCCCTCACCCACCTGCCCTCCCGGAAAGCAAGGGATTTATGAGGAGTCATGCCAGCTATTGAATTTCCATATAACAATCACTAAATGGTAAGCTGTATTTCCACGTACGTTTTCTAGAGTTGTGGTCAGGTCAAGTAGCACTAGTGATTCTTTAACGATGCATCCTTAAAGTAGTACATGGATTATTCAGGTCATTCATTCAAGAAAGCACTAATTTAGAGCCTTCAATTTTTATTTTCAAGGTGGAAACAAGTTAACCAACCAGAATTTTCGTCTGAACTGGGCATGGATCTCCTTTGAAAAGGAATATTACCTGGTCAACGAGGACTCCAAATTTCTAGATGTTGTTCTTAAACGTAGAGGTTACTTGGGAGAAACTTCCTTTATAAGTAAGTTTAATGTTTCCTTTTGTCTCAAAATTTTCTTTTATAGCAAGGGTTATAATTTTACTTGAGTGATTAAAATATCAATGTGGTTCACTGACATGGAGTTTTTTTTAAAGATTTAGGGAGATGTTGACATTTAAAGGTTCTTTAACTGCTAAAGAAACCTGTTTGTGTCAAGGTTGCTGGTCTTCATTTCTCCTACCTAAGTGTGATCTTTTACCGATACAAAATAACTTTACAAAGTTGCCAATCACTCATAAGTTAAAAAATAAAAACAAATGTCACTAGATCTTAGAATAGGCTTAAATTTGTAATTTATCCATAAGATGAAAGTCTTCTGAAGCATCAGTGTAAAAATATGTGACAGCTACTTTACTAAGTAGACAGAAACCATTCAGTAATTTCTTAGGCAATGAAGTGTAATTTGTTATGTGTTGTATTTGAGCACTCTCATAAGTCACTAAAGGTTCCATTAATATGCCAGTGCGCTACATGAAAGATCTGCCTTGTGACTCTTCTCTGTAACCATCAGCAAAGTGTTAAGTACTCATTATTTTCTACAGCTTTACTTCCCGTAATAAAACTGGGGGTCAAAAGTAAATGAAGAAAACCTTTTATTCAACCCCAATTAAAGCTGATATGCATTTGATTTCATATAAGCATCAAGCAGAGAAGGTAGGTGGTATATTGGTCATTTTAATCAGTAATATAGTTGGCACAAAATATTTGGTATGTTGGTGGAAATGGCAGCACCTCAGTTATATTATTTTTGGTACCATCTGTTTTATGGACATCTAGGCTGATAGAATTTGCAAGGGGGTAAAAGAGTTTTCCTTGAATGAGATTATCGCCTCAGGTAGGAATCTAGGAAAGTGTTAGCAAGATAAAAAGTAACCTTGTGTTTGTCTCCAAAATGATTATTTTGAGATGTTAGTCCATGAACTTCAGAAGCCTTAAAAACTAGATCCCTATTCACAGAAACACACACATAGAGTCGCCCCAGCACCACCATTGACCTTGCCTCAGGTCAATGATTTTGCCCCACTATGATTTCCCCTGACATGTTTGGATTCTGGATGTAAATTACTTTAAAGGTACATTATTTTGATGTTCTTTTTTTTGTTTGTTTGTTTTTTGTAGAGACAGAGTCTCACTTTATGGCCCTCGGTAGAGTGCCGTGGCTTCACACGGCTCACAGCAACCTCCAACTCCTGGGCTTACGCGATTCTCTTGCCTCAGCCTCCCGAGTAGCTGGGACTACAGGCGCCCGCCACAACGCCCGGCTATTTTTTGGTTGCAGTTCAGCCGGGGCCGGGTTTGAATCCACCACCCTCGGTATATGAGGCCGGCGCCCCACCGACTGTTTTTTTAACTTTGGAAGGCTTGTTTTTACTCTGTGCTCTCCCTATCCCTGGGGATACTCTGCTACGAGGAGCCGGTCTACCTGCAGACCCAGCACCTCTGCTTCCGTATTTCTTATTTGCATGCTCCTGTGCGTGGCTGTCCTAAACCCTCTGTTTTTGATCTTCCAGGACATAGTAATGCTGCCGTCACGCTCTCTTATGCACACATACCCTGCAGATCCTGTCTTATTGCCAGCGAGCGATTAGTCTTAACTGTGCTTTGTGCTTGAAAATATACCAAATAAGTCATAGGGAAAATGATAACTAAAAACCAGAGCACCTTAGAAATTATAAAGAATTTTTATCTATTTGTTTTTTTTTACTTGAATTCCTACTCCTAGTGAGTCTATTTAGTTATGCACAACTAGCAGATAGCATTGAGAAAGCAAATATTTGAAAAAGATTTTAGTACCTTTTTTTTTTTACATTTTTCCCTCTACTGCCTTTTTCCTCTTGAGCTGAACACTAAAATGTCGAACAAGAACGCTTTTTGTTGTTATTCTATTTTCCTATGGAGATACCAGCAATTCGATGAAGGCTCTAAAGCAGCGGTTCTCAACCTGTGGGTCGTGACCCCTTTGTAAGAATGAAAATACAAGGTGTCATTAGGAAGGTTGAGAACCACTGCTCTAGAGCTTCCCTCTGTCCACCTCACACAGGAACTGGGTCGTGACAGAAAACTGGGAGGGTTTCTGTGTATGGTCTACATCTTCAGTTGCTGAAGATGGGGATGCTGTGCTGGAACGTGGAGTGAAAGGTAGCCTCATAGAAGGTCTACAATGAATATATTTTATGTAGCTGTTTCCATGCAATCTTCTTTGTTTATGAACTTTTACAGTGAGATAGATTGCATTATAACAAAAGACAGTATCACTTATAGCTAAAGAGAAAAAATATCACTTACAGCTAAAGATAGTGTTACTGGTAGCTAAAGACAAAATATCCCCTGAGCACAGTTAAGAAGTCATAAATTACATGAAATTTGTAGATGTATTTTTTCAAAGATGATTATCTATTTCATAAACCTTCTAGCTCATTAGTAAACTAAATATTAATATGCATTTGTATTTCACAATAATATTTGTTTTGTAAAGATCTTATGGCTACTGGTTATTGAACATTTACTAAAGGCAAAATGCTTCTTTAAGCCCATTAAATGCTTTTTCTCTTTTACTCCTTTCAACAACCCTTTATTCATTGACTCAAGTGATATTTTCGTGAGTGCTCATTACTTGGCAGGTGCTGCATGAGGTTACAGGCTAAGAAGTGATAATAACAGCTAAGGTCTACTGAATTCTTATTACATGCCAGACCTAGTTCCTGGTGGTTACGTAAGTCAACCCTCATGGAAAGAGCACCCTTATAACCCCCCATTTTACAGGAGAGGAAGCAGAAGGGCTGTGATGTACCTGAAATTACACAGCTAGGAAGGGGCAGAGGTAAGATTTGGCTCCAGAGCCCAAACTCTTAACCACTGCACCACAAGCTTCTTAAATCTCCAACAATTGGTGATTCTACAATTGTAGAATTCTCCACAATCTACAATTCCAGAGCTGTGGCCAAGATGGAATAGAAAATCATTTTCTCTCATTCCACAAGTACCTTGCATAAATTCCATGTTATTTTTCCATGTCAAAGGAAAAGATGCAATGGAGTTTCCTTTAACAATCAAAGTACAGGAATCACGGTGTTTCTTCCAGCAGTAGTGGGACTTGGTGTTGCAGCTTGGTTTATGTCGGGATGGACGGTTGACTGTTATGCAGAGAGGATGACTAGTTGGAAGGGGTGGGAATTCCTTGTATGATCCTGATTCTGTCTTCATTTTTAACGGCCTTTTGAATCTCCAGGAAAATAATGCATTGCTGATAAAACTGAACGAAGTGGTAGAGCAGGCAGTAGCTGTCAGAGGCAGATTAGCAGATTTTTGCCCCTGGGAGTAGCTGGGTCAGTGAGCAGCACGTGTGATCTGGAACCTCAGGAAGAATAATTCCTTCCCTCGGGGCCTCGCAGTGAATTATAGAGGAGTCAGGAGGTGTTGACAACCCTTCTGTGTGCCTAGGAAGCAGAGGGTTGGCTAGAGGTCTGCAGCATTCAACAAGGTACACAGTGCTGTGATTCCTGGTTCCGTGTCCTTGTTTCTCTTGCCATTAAATAATTTGTGTTTTACCTGATGCTGAAAAAAGAACACTATGGCTCGGCGCCTGTGGCTCAAGCGGCTAAGGCGCCAGCCACATACACCTGAGCTGGCGGGTTAGAATCCAGCCTGAGCCTGCCAAACAACAATGACGGCTGCAACAAACATAACTGGGTGTTGTGGGGGGTGCCTGTGGTCCCAACTACTTGGGAGGCAGAGGCAGGAGAATTGCTTGAGCCCAGGAGTTGGAGGTTGCTGTGAGCTGTGATGCCACGGCACTCTACCCAGGGGGACAGCTTGAGGCTCTGTCTCAAAAAAGAAAAAGAAAAGAAAAGAAAAAAGTACAATACAACCCAGTGTTTATGTCAGTTATCTATCTGAGATATGTGAAGACAGGTATATTTTTAATAAAGCCTTCGTTCTCATCCTTTTTTTAAGATTAAACTAATGGTCACTGACATATTCAGATAAAGAAACAAATATGCAAATTAATCTTGTATAAGCACTACAAGGCAAAGATTTTTGTCCATTTCATCATTTCATTCTCTGATGACAGCCCTGGCTTGGGCCGCAGGGCCTGGGACACAGTTAAGTACTTGATAAACATTTGTGGCTGAATGGATCTTGATCCAGTTTCATTTGTAGTTTGAAAAATAAAAGGAAGTGTCCAAAACCACCACAATTTTTTAATTAAATGAGAAATGTTGGAGATAATTTATTTTCAGGCTTTTAAAAGTTCAACAGTCACATGACTTTATTTTTCTAGCTTTTCAATCTGTCTGTCCTGGCTTCTTCTCTGATAATGCCCATGTGTGAAAAACTACCCTATCAACTTGACTCATTAAGTGATTCTGATTCTATACTTAAGGGTACAAGTACAATTACTATAGTAATTTTATAATTTTTCTTTAACATTGAATTTGTTCACTGCTTTTCGGACACCATCCCTATGGTTGGAGTACCTAACGTAGTAACAGTGACAAGACCATGTTGCAATGGGGTTAGTGACTCAGGGATTCTTCAAGATTCCCTGCTAACTGAAGTTGAACTTGAATGAGTAAGCAAAGCATACTGCTCGTAATAACCATATCTATTTGGCTCTTCAGTTCTGCTCACATGGTTCATGGAATTCTGGGTGCTCCACAGAGATCTATCTGGCAGGGACCGTTTTGACAAACATTGAATTGGATGCTTTTAAGAGTCCTAGTTCCATTAAGCCTTTAGGGAATATTATAACTTTTTATTTTTCTGCTCAGTCAGAGGTCCTCAAACTTTTTAAACAGGGGCCAGTTCACTGTCCCTCAGACCACTGGACTATAGTTTAAAAAAAAAAAACTATGAACAAATTCCTCTGCACACTGGACATATCTTATTTTGAAGTAAAAAAACAAAACGGGAACAAATACAATCACACCACATCATGTGGCCCACGGGCCACAGTTTGAGGACCCCTGAAAGAGAATCCTTTGACTCACAGAGTGTTTCTCAGCCTATATTTTCTCGTTAGAGAATTTTTCTTAGGCTTTAAAAATACACGGCAACACCTGATCCAGTCAACACCAAGCATGTTACAACGAAGTGAACTTGTAAGAATAAGGACAGTGGATACTGTGAACGTGAATGTTCTCAATCTTCCTTCACAGGAAGCTCTGACACAAACTTAGCCCAAAGAATATATGACCAAGACACCATCAGGGCAAGAAGCAGCAAAATCGTAAACTACCCCACTCCTGCAGTAGAAAGCTTTCGTCTTCAAACCCAGCTAGCCGTTCACAGGCTGAACGCAGAATCTACTTTGCTCTCTGCAGGATAAAGTGACATGCAGAAGCGTCCCAAGGAAAACCTTCATAATCCAAGTGAAAGTAAAACTAGGAATGTGATGTTATCTTTCTGTGAAGGTATTGGCACCAGAGACGGGACAGCCAAGAAAGACAGAGACTTCAAGGGCAAAGCGCAGAAGCAAGTGCAGTTCAACCCTGGCCAGAGCAGAGCGGCGTGGCGAGTGCGGGTCCTGGGCGATGGGCTGCACGAGCGGTCCGAGACCTTCCAGGTGGTGCTGTCCGAGCCGGTGCTGGCCGCCCTGGAGTTCCCTGACGTGGCCACCGTGGAGATCATCGACCCAGGAGACGGTAAGAGCTCTTGCCTTGGAGTTTTGTAACAAAACGCCTTACAGAGGAAGTTTTAAATTCAGTGTTAGGAGTTTGTGTAGAGAGAACTTTCTGGATCGATGGTTCAGTGTTCTCAGGTCTGCTGAGTATCAGGGACAAGGGAACCAAACAGTAAGGAAAGGAAGCTATGTTTTTGTCAAGTAAATGATACAAATGTTCTTTCTGTTGTTCTAATGCTTTTTTCTATTAAATTGTGTTTATATTTATCTGACTGTTACTTATCATTGAGAGATTTGTTTGTTTGGGGTTTTTTTTTTTTTTTTTTGTGGCAGAGTCTCACTCCGTCACCCTGGGTAGAGTACCATGGCGTCACAGCTCACAGCAACCTCAAACTCTAGGTCTCAAGTGATCCTCTTGCTTCAGCCTCCCGAGTAACTGGGACTATAGCCACCCACCACTATCTCTGGCTAATTTTTCTATTTTTGGTAGAGACAGAGTCTCACGCTTGCTCAGGCTGGTCTGGAACTCGATCCTCCCACCTCAGCTTCCCAGAATGCTAGGATTATAAATGTGAGCCACCACACCTAACTGTTATTATATAATTCTATCCTTTAAAACACCTCCTTTTCCTTGAATTAACTCACCATTTTAAAGTCCTTTGAATTTTTGTTTTGTTTTGAGACAGAGTCTCACTTTGTTGTCCTCACCCTGGGCAGAGTGCCGTGGCATCTTAGCTCACAGCAACCTCAAACTCTTCGGCTCAAGTGATCTTGCCTCAGACTCCCAAGTAACTGGACTACAGATGCCCTCCACAGCACCTGGCTATTTTTAGAGATGGAGTCTCACTCTTGCTCAGACTGGATTTGAACTCATGAATTCAGGCGATCCACCTGCCTTGGCCTCCCAGAGTGCCCAATGTTCTTAAATCGCTTTCAAACAAATGGTTTGAATATTAGACACTTTGGGGATCCATTTTTTTCCCTACATTACATTTAATTATTTGCATTTTCTTTATATATTTACCAGCCAAAAATTTTCGTTGGGCCATATGTTCACATTTGTTCATAATATCCACCCTCCCCACCCAGTCCACCCCCATTCTGTTGTGAACACTGTCTTGAATCATTGTTCTTAATTTCTATTAAATTATATTTTCATGACAACACCTTTGGCTGATGTTGGTAAAAGTGGACCCTTAATGTTTTTGTGTGTAATTTGACCTTTTTCCTCCCGTGCCATACTTTATATAGTCGTGGCTTGTCTTGATGTAGTCAGGAAAGAAAGAAAAAAAAAGTTTGAATGGCTTTTTGAGGACTGGCATTTATACAAACCTGGTAGAGACTTCTAAAGCTGAACTCCTGTCAGAAGGCAGACATGACTTTTCTTTTAAACTGCCAGCCTACTTCATTTAGTCAATCAGAAAACTCTTAAATGGTCTGCAAATATACAACCTACTGAGTACACGAAATGGAGACCCGTGGAAATCCCAGTGTTAAAAGACGGAGCATAATTAGAGAGAGTGGGTGAGAAATCTGGAGCCCTGAGGGCATTTGTTGAAGGAACAGCTCTGCCTTTAGTTAAATGAGGAGTTCAACTGTGTAACTTTCATTAAAGAAGTTAGCATTCAGTTACATTTAATGTTACCTGCATTATCTAGGGATAAATAATCAAACTTTCTTCTAGACCTGAGCTTTGGGTATGTGCTTGAATAATAAAGCTTTGCTCTTTTAAATGAGCCCTTGACAGCTTTCACACCTACGAACTGGTCTGTCAGTTAAAGCTGGACGTCACTTCTTGGTGTTTTATTTGCCAGTTAGTACAATCGCCACACTCCCCCTGAAGGAATAAGGAACTGCAGCTCCTTTCTGTCTTCCTACTTGGAATTCCAGAGTGACTGTATCCATGATGTATCTCAGCAGTAGGATATTAAAACAAAACACACTCAGATACAAACAGCACACGCAACCCTTCATCACATGAAACTCCGGCATAATTTCATCTCATGTAAGGATCATCTAAGTTGTCTTAGAATTTTCTGGATCCAGTCCACCCCTAATTATTTCAAGCCATGATCACCCTTTGGTAACTAACAAGCATTCCGTACTGCCTGGTGTGTTCCACGTCTTGTTGAAGACCATTGGTCTTGAAATTACAAGGCCTGGATTTAATTCCCAGCTCTGCTATTTCTGGTTACATGAGCTTAAATCAAACATTTGTTATTAAGATTTAGTTTCCTAATGCACAAGATAGGAACAATTACTAATTCTCATGCAGCAGCATTCCTGTGAACACGTTCTATAAAGCCTAAAGCAGGATACAAAAATAATGTTAGATTTCCTTTTTAAAAATTAAATAACTTTTTCCCCACAGCAAAGCTGGCTCTCCTATCTATTTCAAAATTTTGATTGTTTCTGTACTCTCTCTCCAGCTTTTTACATATAATAGATGTATAAAAACCTCACTGGCCCTGGGAACCACTAACCTGTGAGCTCTTCCTTTGCATATTCGTTTTGAACATGTCATGAGGGATGTTTTTCCTGCATAACAAAAGTATCCAGCTCGTATTTGTGCTGCGTACAGCCCTGTATATTGAGGAACAAAGATAACACGATACAATTCCTTATGTCGAAGACGTGGGAGGTTAGAGGGAGACCCGTGCGAATGAGTAATTGAAACAGAAAATGACGTGGTGCAAAGAAGCCTATTAATTTTCTTAAATGTCATTTTCATTCTACCACATGGGAATAGCCGTTAACATTTGAAAAGATAACACTACGGTCAGTTTTTAACCATGGCCTCTTCCTGGTGGGAGTCTACTAGTTCTGTAATGTAGCCCCCTTGCTTCAGCTCTCAGGAACTCCATGTGTGCTCACAAATCATTTTAAGGCTAATACAAAAATGCCACCTTTAGGACTTTTCGTCTTACAGAGCTCTGCTTACATAAAGCAGGCTGCGTATACAACATCTCTGTGTATAAAGTGAAGCTGAGAAAGAATGTGAACAGCAAAGTCACCAGAGAAGACCGTCTTTGTCTCTCTGAAGCCCTGTTCTGATTCCCCCCACAGACGACACGTTTCTTATAGAAGTTAGGTCAACAGAGTACCTGAACTTGATCCTGGGCTTGTTTGGTATCTGTCAGATCAACTGTAGGAGTGAATTCTAGAGCAAAGGGCATGGCCTAGACACCCAGTTTTCTTTTTTATATATAATTCAAACTTGCTGGCACTGGCAAGAAGTCCCACCTTGTTGAACCAAACCTACCTGGATCACAGGAATGGAATGACCATGGAATAAAAACTCAGGTACTTGGAGCTTTAAATCTTAAAGGGGGCTATTAAAATCCCAATATGGAATGTTTCTGAATAACTTATTTGAAAAACACTGGCCAGTATAAACTAGCAGTATGGAGTAAATATATATAATCAACCCTGACTTCATAAGCTTAGCTTCTATAACAAAGTATCATAAACTGGGCTTCCTTAAACAACAAACATATATTTCCCACAGTTCTGTAGGCCGGAGAATCCAAGATCAGCTGCTGGTAGATTTGGTAATTGCTGAAGTGGCCTCTTTCTGGCTTACAGATAGCTACCTTCCCAGTATATCCTCACAAGACTTTTCCTCTGTGCATGCTCAGAGATCTCTGTCTTCCTGTTCTTATGAGGACACTAATCTCATCTTAAGCACCCCACCCAGGTGACTTCATGTAACCCTAACCACCTCCAAAGACTCCATCTCCAAATACCACACTGGGGATTAGGGCTCCAACACATGAGTCTATTGGTGACAACGTTTCGGCACATAATAAACCCTAATACAGAAATCAGGCTTTCAGTAATATTTCATGCTAATGTCATGAATTCCAAGACCCAAAGAATGCCAAAACCTAGATGATATCAGAGTGAGTTTCCATAAGTTAATAAAAAGAACCTCTCAATTAATATTTTCACTTGAATATTCCTCAGCACTCACTGTATTTTTTGTAGTGGCGTCTGTGTTCACTCATCTCTTTATTTTTTGAATTTGCAATATAAACCACATTGTATTAATCTACCCATGAATTGATGGGCACTCAGGCTGATTTCACACCTTTGCAATTGTGAATGTGCTGTAGTAAACACTCAACTACAAGTGCCTTTTGATACAATGACTTCTTTTCCTTTAGGTAGGTACTCAGAAGTGGGATTGCTGAATCAAACGGTGTGTCTATATTTAGTTCTTTGAGGAATCTCCACAGAGATTGTGCTAATCTCTAGTGCTCCATAGAGGCTATACGAATTTGAAATCCCACCAACAGTGTAGAAGGGCTGCTTTTCATTGCACCTGTGCCGACATCTATTATGTTTGACTTTTAAATCATGATCATTCAGACCGGATAAGGTGGTATCTTGTCATGTTTTTTAAATTTGCATTTCCCTGATGATTAGTGATGTTGAGTATTTTTCTATAGATTTGTTTGCCATTCATCTGTGTTCTTTTGAAAAATTTCTGTTCATATCTTTTGCCCCCTTTTTAATGGTATTTTCTCTTGCTGATTTGAGTTCTTTACAGGTTCTGGATATTAGCTCTTTATCAGCTACACCCTTTGTGAATATTTTCTCTCATTCTGTAGGTTGTCTGTTAACTCTTTTGATTATGTCCTTTGTTGTTCAAATATTTAATTAAACCACATTTGTTTATTTTGTTTTTGCTGTATTTGCCTTTGGAGTCTTAGTCATAAATTCTTGGCTTGGCCTGTATCTAGAACAGATTTTCTTATGTTTTCTTCTAGAGTTTTTATGGTTTCATGCCTTACATTTAATTCTTTTATCCATCTTGAACTAATTTTTACATATGGTGAGATAGAATGATTCTGCCTCATTCCTCTGCCCATGGCTAACCAGTTTTCCCAGCACCACTAATTGAATAAGACCCCTTTTCCCCAGTGTATATTGTTATCTGCTTTGTCAAAGATCAGTTGGTTGTAGACAGAGAGACATTTCAGGATTCTCTATTCTGTTCCCTTGGTCTATGTCTCTATTTTTATGCTGTTTTGGTTACGATAACATTATAGTATCATTTGAAGTCAGGCAATGTGATGCCTCCAGATTTGTTGGCATGATCATTTGGGAGTATCAAACAGGTTCTGGGGTTGCTTTTTTTTTTTTTTTTTGGTTTTTATTTTTTTGGGTTTTTTGTTGTTGTTGCCTAAGATTGCTTTGGCTATTTGGGATCCTTCATGGTTTCAAATGAAGTGTAGAATTACTTTTTCTGATCTGTGAAACACAATGTTGGTATTTGGATGGGGATTGCTTTGAACCTCTAAATCGTTTCAGGTAGCATGAACAGTTCACCAATGTTGATTCTACCTTCCCCTTCATGGGTAAGGGAGGTTTTTCCATTTGTTTGTGTCATCTGTGATTTCTTTCATCAGTATTTTTTAGTTTTCCTGGTGTAATCCTTTGGTAATGTCAAACAGCTTGGGGTATTTTTGTTTGTTTTGCCAGAGTTCTTATTCTGGTTCCTGCTCTTCTGAAATCTGTTCTCTCAGCTCCAGACGGCCCTGCAGTGCCCCTGTCCTCTCCTGGGAACTCTCCTCCTCCATGCAGAGAAGAGGAGGCCCCTGGAGGGCACCCCCGTGTCTTCCTCTGGAGGACAGATGGGCACAGATGGGCAGGGGCACAGTGAGCCCTCAGCGCTGCTGCTCTCATCTCCGGCCTCGCCTTTGCCCTGAGGTCGTCCCTGGCACTCCTTATGTTGCAGAACAAGAGCATGGCCCACCTAGTTTTGCCAGCAGCAGCAACTGTCAGCCTCGGCCAGCTTGGGAGCTGCTCCACTTGAGAGCCTTTGAGTCTTTGTCAAAACCTGATGATGGCAGCTGACTCTGTTGCTGTAGCAATTGCTGAATAAGCAGCCTTTGCTGGTTCACATCCTATTGGGCAGTGTTTGTTTATTTCCGTATCTTACTGAGTAACTCGTAGCCCTGAGGGGTGATCTGCCACCCACCCCACCACCGTGTCTCTAGCCTCATATCTCACCCTCTCCTCCCAGCCCAATTTGCCCCAGCCTGACAGCCTCCTGGCTGTCCTTGTGTACATGTGGCACAACCTTGCTGGGGCCTTTTTAACTTACACATTCTTTGCCTGGACTTCTTCTCTAAGTTATTCCCATATAACATCTTATTTCTGCCTTCCGATGTCAGCTCAGGGATAACTTTCTCAGAGAGATTTCCTGTGACTTTTCTGTGTGGCACAGACCCCTCCAGCCTCACGTGCCAGTCCCAGCACTCCCTGACACCCCAGCACACTTTATTTTCTTCATATCTTTTTTTGTCTCTTGATACACCATGTATTTTCTTGTGTGTTTATTTTCTTTCTCTTCCCCACCCATGAGCTAGAATGAAAACTCCATGAGGCCAAGACTTTGTCACTTCTCTCTCCCCTTTGCCTAGTACAGTGAAGAATTGAAGTCAACTAATCGATACTTGATAAATAATTAGTTATAAACACTTACGTTCACAGATTTTTTAAAATATGTTTTTTTTTTTTTTTGAGACAGTCTCATTTTGTCGCCCTCAGTAGGTGCTATGGCGTCACAGCTCACAGCAACCTCAAACTCTTGGGCTTAAGCAATTCTCTTGCCTTAGCCTCCCAAGTAGCTGAGATTACAGGCACCTGCCACAGCACCTGGCTATTTTTTTTTTTTTGGTAGTTGTCATCGTTGCTGTTTTGCAGGCCCAGTCAGGGTATGAACCAGCCAGCCCCCCAGTGTATGTGGTTGGCTCCCTCGCCACTGAGCTACAGGTGCCAAGCCTAAAATAGGGGTATTTTTAAAAATAAGTTTATCAATCAGAGTTCGGAGGGGGGTGGAGAATAAAAAACAAATGACATACTGAAAATGAATAATCTAAAAATAATTTAATCACATGAATATTTCACAAAGGTGAGAACACTCTGTGAACCCCCAGGCGTGGTAGAGTGTTCCCTTTGCTTTACCAAAACCCATTACTACAGATACAAGCCTGTTGGGTTTTGTTTGTAGGAGGGAGAGAGAACAGCACCACCACTACCTCGAGGCCCAGGGACACTGGGGCAGGAAGCTGGGTGAGGGTGCAGAGTGAGCTGGGAGTGCGCCCAGCTCTGAAACCTGAGGGGCACGAGAGGATTAAATGCCTGACCTGATCGCTCTGTTCCTCCCCTGTAATCCCTTTCCTGTATTCCCCTCTGGCCCAGCCAGAGGCCAGAGCTCGAGGGAAATGGTAGACGCAGTTCAGTTCATGCTAGCCGGCTCCTGGGCGCGCAGTGGGTGGAGCAGGGTGCGGTACCAGGGCGGTACCCACTGTTCAGCAGTCTTGTATAATCATCAAACATACTGGGGGCAGCTGTTTTAAAAATAATCATGAAACATTTTCTGTGTGAGCGTGAGACTATCAGTGAAACAGATTCCCACATCCCAGAGCCTGTGTCTGGGTTTTGCAACCAAACTATTGAACTATTTATAGACAGTTATTAACAGTTTTACACAGTGACTGCATTTTTTAAGAATTTATTTTCATTTCTTGGTGTTCAATTCGATTCCAAGTGTCTATGTCTCTGTTTTTGTGCCAATACGAAGGAAGTATGGAGAAACCTCAAAGCACTCAAGCTAGACCTCCCATTTGATCCTGCAATCCCATTACTGGGCATCTACCCAGAAGGAAAAAAATCCTTTTATCATAAGGACACTTGTACTAGACTGTTTATTGCAGCTCAATTTACCATTGCCAAAATGTGGAAACAGCCTAAATGCCCACCAACCCAGGAATGGATTAACAAGCTGTGGTATATGTATACCATGGAATACTATTCAGCCATTAAAAAAAATGGAGACTTTACATCCTTCGTATTAACCTGGATGGAAGTAGAAGACATTATTCTTAGTAAAGCATCACAAGAATGGAGAAGCATGAATCCTATGTAGTCAATCTTGATATGAGGACAATTAATGACAATTAAGTTTATGGGGGGGGAAGCAGAAAGAGGGATGGAGGGAGGAGGGTGGGGCCTTAGTGTGTGTCACACTTTATGGGGGCAAGACATGATTGCAAGAGGGACTTTACCTAACAATTGCAATCAGTGTAACTGGCTTATTGTACCCTCAATGAATCCCCAACAATAAAAAAAAAAAAAAAAAAGAATTTATTTATGCCATGTTTATTATTTAGTGTACCTTTCAACTACATTAAAAAATGAACCCTTGGGCGGCGCCTGTAGCTCAAAGCAGTAGGGCACAGGCCCCCTATGCCAGAGGTGGTGGGTTCAAACCCAGCCCCAGCCAAAAACTGCAAAAAAAGAAAAATGAACCCTTGAGACGTGTGGTAATATATAAATATAATGTGCTACTGTCACTCTGCTGGGGGAAGAGGGAAGCCATGAAAATATTCCTTACAGCTGATAAATAGACTTATAAATTCTAAAGGAACAGTTGTTTTATAAAAGTGTTGAACAATGTATTATTATACTTTTAATCATGATTTGTCCAAAAGGAACACATTTGGGGTGGAATAACAATTAAGTAAACATTTGCAGATGTGAATTCTCATCTCCACTCAACCAGTAAAGATCATTAGCAAATAAGTTTATGAGTCTGAGCAGTCTCATCGGAAAGTAAGAGGTGGGACAAGATGATTTCTGAGGTCACCTCCACTTCTCCAATTCTACTTCAAGGGAAGGTATTAATCTTTGTAAAGAAAAGAAAGTTGGACTTAACAGGGACTGTGTCAGCAGCACTGATTAATTGAAGAAAAAAGCAATTACTATAGAAAAAAGCACGTGGGGTTTTGTTTCTAGCTTTAAAACTTCACTGGCCCAGGGCCTCCATACGCTTATCCATTTCTTTTGCCCTCCCGTCCATCCCACCTTTTCCTCACACTGTTATTCTGAAAGAATATGCAAGAGGGGGGAAGAAAATCATTAGCTAAAGTTAATTGCATAGATTGTTTCTGAGATAAGAAGCTTGGACAAAAATAGTAGTCATCATGATTGTGTTTTCTCTTTAGAATCTACCGTATTTATTCCCCAGTCTGAATACTCCATTGAAGAAGATGTTGGTGAGCTGTTCATTCCTATCAGGAGAAGTGGAGATGTCAGCCAGGAGTTAATGGTCATCTGTTACACCCAACAAGGTAGCTGGATATGCCAAAAAATATATACTATGGGGGAGGGAGGCGGGGAGGAAGAAAACCCAAAATAGCCCTCATGACATAAGAGGCTCTTTTTTGTTTTTTTTTTTACATATACATGTGTTTATGAGGTTTCAACATTTTGCCTTCACAGAATTAAAAAGGCTGAAAATTTAATAACAATAACAATGTTTAAGATAAGGACTAGAAACAAAAACCTCATAAAGAACCAACAAAGATAAATACATTCAGAAAAGAAATCAGACGATTGCTGCATCAAAATATTAAGCAACAATAATAATAATGCTAAGAAAGTAACATTCACATTGTCAGATAAGAGTATGTCTCTTATAGAAAGCTTTGACTCCGAAGTTCGGTATGGAGTCATCATTTAACTTCCTCTTATTATTTTTTTTCCAAAGTCTCAAAAAATAGACAACTAATATTTATAAATAAAAGTAAAAGATAATTTCAAAAAACAGATCATGCCGAATCTTATAGACAATAGAAAAAGAAGAACTACTTCATCTGGATACACCTGATATTAAAATTGGAGAAAATATATCATTATAAAGGGGAAATTACAAACATATTTCACTTATAAATGAAGATGCAATATAACGACATATTAACGAGTTGAATTAAAAATTAATGTTTAAGTAATGTACTTTGGTCGAAAACACAAAATAGCCCTAATGATATAAAAGACTCTTTAACATTTTAGAGCCATTACGCTTTGACATAAGGGGTATATGTTACTATTTTTTTTAAAAAAAGAACATGGATCCGTAAGTCTTTCGTCAGAGGGCTTTGAAGGCTCCTTCAAGGGAGCCTGGAAGGCCTCTGCCGCTGCTTACCCCAAACGTTTCTGTTGACACTCGAACACTTACTGTATTACTCAAGTCTTTTTTGGATTGCAGGGAACTAAAGCCCACCCAAGCTTGCTCCAATAGAAAGAAGTTATTTAAAAGAAAACAGATGAAGTGATGCTAGTTTGAAACTCCTTTCAAAGAAATATCAAAATATTTGTTTTCCTCATTAGTATCTATCCTATGAAAGGTGATTTTATGTAATAAAAAATTATATTACTATGTAATATTTATTAATATACTAAACACCTTTCTAGCAAGTAAGTAGATTTTCTAAGAATGCAACAGAAAATGTCAGATACCTTGTTGCTATCTGAGCAGGCTTTCATTAAAATTCTCATTCATATGTTTGAAGGTCAGTACAGAGTAATGATTAAAACCGGATTTCAGGGTCAGCCTTGGGCTGTGAGTCCAGAGCAAGTGGTCTGATTTCTGTACATCTCAGCCACCAGATCTGAAAAACAGAGTAGAGAGTTTGAGAGGATTGACGAGGTGAGTCTGTGAAGCTCTGGGCAGACTGCCTGTACCTGGGAAGCGTTTGAATGGTAGGAGGTATGTTTTGTAATGTTCTGCTGACCTAAAGGTCCAGTGGCAGGAGGGACAGGAGAGAACACTTGAAATCCAGTATTCACCATAAGCTCGAGGTGAATTCAGAGTTTTGTTCTGAAGTGGGCTCTTGACACTAGGACAACATGCAGTTGCTGTCAAACTTATGGGGCTGTTCACATGCAGGAAGCGACCTTTAAAATGCTGAGTTTCTGGACACACCCCTGTCATATGTCCTACTGAAAACCTTTTGGATTCTCTCTGCCTCCAGGAACGGCCACCGGAACTGTGCCCACTTCAGTGTTGTCTTATTCTGATTACATATCCAGGCCTGAGGACCACACCAGTGTCATCCGCTTTGACAGAGATGAGCAGGAGAAGGCTTGCCGGATAGTTGTCATTGATGACTCCCTGCATGAGGACACGGAGACCTTCCACGTCCTTCTGAGCATGCCCACGGGAGGGAGGATCGGGGCCCAGTTCCCCGGGGCTCTGGTGACGATCGTGCCCGACAAAGATGATGGTAAGGACTCCTTTTCCTGCAAATTCTTCTTACCAGAAAGATCGACACCAGAGGCAACTTTCTGGACAGAAGAACGGGAGTCTGAAAGAATTATAACATGTACATTTATTTTGTGCTTGATTTTGTGGTGTGATTAGGGTTCCACGGTTGGCTGCCTCAGTCAATTTGTCTTTCTTGACTTAATGTTTCAACGGGCAAAAGTCACACTTGTGACAGTTTCTTTCTCCATGCCTTTTACCATTATGTGATGAAACTTAAAACTTCGTGGCGAGGAACTGAAGTAACTTGGATAAGCCTCATTTATTTCCTTTTGGTTTGGTTTGGTTTGATCTCCTTTTGCTATTTTATTTTGCTTTTAGAAGTTTATACTTTGTGACTATTCTCAGTGTTTGAATGTGTTTTACAAAGTGCTCCATCAGACAAGGCTGTTAAATGAATTGCGAGTAAATACAAGGAAAAGTAACTCCAACGGGCAGCTCCCAGCTCCAGAAAAGGAGTGGGGTGTCTTCTACATCACTTTGCCCTCAGGGAAACAAAATTACCGTGAATTAATCCCTCTGTCTAGAAGAATAGAAAAAGGAGCAAAAGTATCCTGATCCTCCCAGTTTAAGAAGTGGCTTGTGCTTTTCTTTGAGGATGGAGAGAATGAAAGAAAAGAGTGTAAATTATCTTGTGAGGAAGGCAGAGAGCAGTCAACTGAGAGATGGGATTCCCCAACACTGGACTAATTTTCTCTCTTCCTTAAAATGTTTCTCATGGGCCGGGTGTGGTGGCTCACGGGCCTGTAATCCTAGCACTCTGGGACCCTGGTGGATTGCCCTGAGCTCAGGAGTTCAAGACCAGCCTGAGCCAGAGCAAGACCCCATCTCTACAAAAAAAAGCTGGGCGTTGTGGCCGGCACATGTCATCCCAGCTACTTGGGAGGCTGAGGCAAGAGAATTGCTTGAGCCCATGAGTTGGAGGTTGCTGTGAGCTATGATACTACAGCACTCTACCGAGGGCCACAAAGTGAGACTCTGTCTCAATAAAAAAAAGACAGAAGGAAGGAGGGAGGGAGGGAAGAAGGAAGAGAGGGAGGGAAGGAAGGAAGGAAGGAAGGATTTCAAACTAAAACAATTGAAAACGAAATTCAAAAATACCAGAAAAATTTTTCAAAAATGTTCCCCATGGTGGATGAGAGAGGAAGACACTGGGCAATGTGTCTTTAGTTCAGACGGAAGCTGGAGGACAAGCAAAACATGTCATCCCCAGTCATCTTTTTTTTTAAAATTTCAGATTATTATGGGGCTAAAAATGTTTGGGTGACATGAATTGCTTTTTTGCTTTTGTACACTTCCAGTCCAAGTTGTAAGTGTGCCCCTCACGTGGGTAGTGTGCCCTGTACTGTTGGGTCTGAACGAGCCCCCCACCTGCTTCCATGACTGTCACTGCTCAACGTGTGTGTGAGTGTTAATCGGTTAATTCCAATTTAATACATTACATGTGGTGTTTGTTTTTCTAGTCTTGCTGTACTTAGAAAACTGGTCCCCAGTTCTATCCAGGTTGTTGCAAAAGATACTAGTCTGCCATTTATTATTATTTTTTTTATGGCTGAGCAATCCCAAGTGATCTTAAAACTCAGAAAATTGAAAATGATCTAAAAGTCTTTGATATTTCAGTGACAGAGAAGCAGGTGAGAGGGAAAGGTCGTCAGGCATCACAGCACAGCCTCTGCCAGGCACGGTGCTGGCTCACGTGCATATCATTCTTGTCTTTTCCTATCTTTATTGGCTCTTACTATTTCTTTGAATTGTCTATTTATACATTGTTCATGTTTTCTTACTGATTGACAGTAGCTTTGAGAATAACAGACATGATACCTTTCTGTGTGTATTTAAGGCTTCTTTTCATTTTTTGCCATTTGTTTTTGGTGTTGTTTCTTGTTTTAATGGGAAAAATCATAACTGTACGCATTTAGGATACCTAAATGTACATACGCATATAATTGTACATATTAGTATGTAGTGATGTTTTCATACCTGTGAGACACAGCAGCCGGATCAGAGAGCAAAGGAAGCAGCTCAAACGCTTGATCATTGCTTTGTGTTGGAAATGGTCAGCGTCTTGCTTCCAGCTGTTTGAGACCTAATAATGTGTCATTGTTAACTGCAGTTATGCTAGGGTGGTGTAGCACACAAGAACTTAATCCTCTTGTCTAGCTGTGCTTTCGTGCCTGGTAACAAATCTCTCCCTGCCTCTCCCAGCCTCTAGAGGTCCTCAAACTTTTTAAACAGGGGGCCAGTTCATTGTCCCTCAGACCATCGGAGGGCCAGACGATAGTTTAAAAAAAAACAAACTATGAACAAACTCCTATGCACACTGCACATATCTTATTTTGAAGTAAAAAAACAAAACGGGAACAAATACAATCACACCGCCACATGTGGCCCACAGGCTGTAGTTTGAGGACCCCTTGGTATTCTATCGTGACTATTGCTCTAATAAGCCTGTGAAATGTATAATAATATCTTTTTTGACTGAAAAAGTTGAACAACATTGATGATGAAAATTAAAAATGATCTCATGACAAGGGTATTGCAAGAAGTCTTGATTCAATCTTAAAGTTGTATAATTCCCTACATGTGTAAAGTACTCTACGATTTTTAAATGTGGCTTTAGTTTATTAGTTTAACAATATTTATATTATGTATTTAAATGAGTATGGAAACTATGTTTTAATTTTATTCAATCTTAGATTAAGTATTTTGAATATTAGCCAAAACAGATCTAACAGTCTACAATAAATGCTATTTACTACCTAGATACCTATCTATTCCTTTTTTTTTTTTTTTGAGATATAGTCTCAAGCTGTTGCACTGGGTAGAGTGCTGTGGCTTCACAGCTCACAGCAACCTCCAACACTTGGGCTTAAGCAATTCTCTTTCCTTAGCCTCCCAAGTAGCTGGGACTACAGGCGCCACAAGGCCCAGCTATGTTTTTTGTTGTTGTTGCAGTTGTCATTGTTGTTTAGCTGGCCTGAGCCAAGTTCACACCCTCCAGCCTTGGTGTATGTGACCAGCACCCTACCCACTGAGCTACAGGCACTGCCCTATCTATTCTTATAGAAAGAAAGAGATAGGAGTAATTTTAAAAAGGAAAATGTAATTAATGATTAATTTAGTTCAGTAAAAAGTTTGGCAAAAAGTTTTTCCCAGATGGCTGTGGGAGGTAACATGGGGAAAAAAAAATGTACTTATTGGGTGCCAGGCATTTTCATATATATACATACACACACACACACACACACACACACACGTCTCACTGAATCTTTTCCCAAATGAAATATGACGTCATTATCCCTGTTTGACAGGTAAGAAGCCTGAGATTTAGAGAGACTAAGTGACTGAGTTGAATTTGCAAAGCTAATAAAGCTAATGCAGAATGAAGTCAGTATCAGGGCCCCAAATGCATGCCTCTGCTTCCTTCCTTCCTTCCTTCCTTTCCTTCCCCCCTCTTTCTTTCATTTATTTATTGAGACAGCATCTTATTCTCTTGCCCAGGCTATAGGGCATTGGCATCACAGCTCATTGCCACCTCCAACTCCTGGACTCAAGCAATCCTCCTAGCTCAGCCTTCTGAATAGCTAGGACATGTCACCATCCCCAACTATTTTCTTAATATTTTTTTGACTGAAATGTTTTGAAAACATTGATGATGAAAATTAGGAATGATTTAATTAGGAGACTGAAGAAAGTCTTGATTCTACCTTCAATTTATGTGATTATATACATTTACATGAATTGAAGATAGAATCAAGACTCACTGTGTTGCCCAAGCTAGCCTCAAATTCCTTCTGCCTTGCCTCCCAAATCATGGGACTGCTGGTATGAGCCACTGGGCCTGGCCTTTCACTCTGCCTTTGAAACACATCCCTCATGGTGATAAATGAACCATTTGTAGGGTACTATTATTATAATATTTGTATAACATTTTATTATTGTCAGAGCTTTGTCTAAGCTTTACAAGTCCATGGTGTGGACAGGACAAGTGGTATTATGACTAAGGTAGCTGAAGCTCAGAGAGTTGTTCGCCTCACAACCCAGGGGTCGTAAATTTTGGTGCCGTGGATTTTGATTGAGCCAACCTGGGAACAGCATTTTCAGGAATGCTGTCAGAGCTGCTCATCACTCCTCCCTCATTCACCCCGCCCTGCTGAATCCATCTGAAGCTGTGCGCAGGTGGCTGTTTGCTCCCACCTGTCTTTCCCTTCTACTTTCAGCACTGCTATTCTAATTTAGAAGCCCCTTTCTTCTCAGGTATAGACGGCAATAAACTCCTCACCAGCCCACAGCCTCATATCTCTTCCCACCCAAAACTCGGTTCTCACTGGCACAAATTTATTCTTTCCTATCCTCAGACCAGGCCATTCCTCAGCAAAAAACCCAAATCTGTTAATAGCAAACTTGATCATCAGAAAGATAGGTACATTCCACCTCCCCCAGTCAAGAGCCAAAATGCACAGCAAAAAACCCCAAATCTGTTAATAGCAAACTTGATCATCATCAGAAAGGTAGGTGCATTCCACCTTCCCCAATCAAGAGCCAAAATGCACAGGAAAGAAAAAACAAAGTGTTATTTAATCTTCTCTGTTGGTGTACCAGCTGGGAAGCCTATAGACATTAAGAGTGTTTCCTTATACAGAGCAAAAATTATTAATGCCATTTAACAAATATTTCAATTATTTTCTTAAAAATGTGATGGCCAGTTTAGTCTCGGAATAAGGAAAAAAGAGAAAGAGCACAGAGGAATGAAGGGGGAGGCACATGGGTCTCATGAGAGCAAAACAAAGGTTGCTGAGGAGTCAGAACAGGACAGTGTAAGAAACTGAGAGAGGGGCGGCGCCTGTGGCTCAGTCGGTAGGGTGCCGGCCCCATATACCGAGGGTGGCGGGTTCAAACCCGGCCCCGGCCAAACTGCAACAAAAAAAATAGCTGGGTGTTGTGGCGGGCGCCTGTAGTCCCCGCTGCTTGGGAGGCTGAGGCAAGAGAATCACTTAAGCCCAGGAGTTGGAGGTTGCTGTGAGCTGTGTGAGGCCACGGCACTCTACCGAGGGCCATAAAGTGAGACTCTGTCTCTACAAAAAAAAAAAAAAAAAAAGGAACTGAGAGAGAAAATGAAAGAGCATCACGTCCAAAGAGGAAAGGAGAGGATGGTGCACAAGAGAGGAGACGACAGCGAGCCCAGCAGAGTCTCTGTGCCCATCTGGATGCTCATGCTCTTTCTTTATAGTTCTTTGAAATATCATTAGCAAAAGAAGTGCTGTGTATAGCGCTCCAAGGGCTTTAATTTTAAGTCTTCAGCTGTGAGGTTACTGTGACCTCCCAGGAGTGATTCCTGGGACCACGTAACACGGCCGATGGCACAAGCTCAGCCCGAGACTTGATCTCCTCCCCTGGATGTTAAAGTTGCAGGTGTCAGCCTGGAGGTCAACTCGCTGAAAGAGAGCTCTGGGTCCTCTGTCACCTCCCCTCTATTGTGATGCTACTGTTGGTTTCTTCACTTAGATCCGGAACATTTGCTTTCTAACTCTGGAAGTTCCTGTGTTAGGTGAATCGATACTGATATTTAGAGTTGTTGCCTCATTGTTGAAACTCCCTTTTCCATCAATAATGAGCATCTTGTGGTGTTTTTTTTTCTTTACCATCACTGATTTAATGAGATTACCTACGTCTGCTCACCTGTGGCTTCCATTTGTGGGGGATACTATTTCCTGTCTCTACCTTGAGTCCTCGTGACTCCTTGCAGTTTCGATGTGTTTCTTGGGAGCATATACCTGAGGTGTGCTTTCCGTCCGTTCAGCCAGTCCATATCTTTTAAGTGGGGCATTAAGACCATTCACATTCAGTATTAGTACTGGTGTGTGGGATACAGTTCTGTTCATCATGGTGGGTAATATCTGGTTGTTCTATTGGCCTGTTTTGTCATGCCGCCAGAGTTCTCTGCCTGGTATTTTCTATCAGAAATTTCTCAGCTCAGGGCAGATAGGTTTGCAGCACACCTGTTCCCTTTTGCTAGGAACTCTCCTGTAACACTCAGTGAGGAGCAGTGGTCTCCGGGTGGCACTTTGTGACCTCCTCTGGAAGACTGACGCCACAGGGAAGACTTGGGTGCCCTGAGAGCGGGAGTGCAGCGGTTCCGGGATTATCACAGTCCATGTGGCCCTGGATGGTCTTCGTTCACGTGGGGGTCTCCCTTGGGCACTGTTGGAATCTCACATTGAGGGCGGGGTGAGACCCTCGCCATGGAAGCTGGTGTGGTGGGAGATTGCGCTGCCTGAGTCTCCACACAAAGGTGATGTGACAGCTGGGCAAGGCTATCTAGGCAGTGCTCATAGATATATGCACTGTGGGCAGCTGCTTCACCTGGGTCCAGGCTCCATGGCAGCTAGAGGCTCCTGGGTTCCTGGTGGAGTGTTGAACCAGGGGCACAGTTCCAGCCAGGTGGCTGGTGGGAGCCTCAGGGGCATGAGGGCTGGGGCAGCACCTGTGGCTCAGTGGGTAGGGTGCCAGCCCCGTATACCGAGGGTGGCGGGTTCAAGTCCGGCCCCGGCCAAACTGCAACAAAAAAATAGCCGGGTGTTGTCGCAGACGCCTGTAATCCGAGCTACTCGGGAGGCTGAGGCAAGAGAATTGCCTAAGCCCAAGAGCTGGAGGTTGCTGTGAGCCATGACGCCACGGCACTGTACCTAGGGTGATAAAGTGAGACTCTGTCTCTAAAATAAAATAAAATAAAAAAAAGAAAGAAAGTACTGGGGCTTAGAGGGTGGGGCTTCTTAGCCTGCCCATACCCAGGAGCCTCAGAGAAGAATCTGTGGGGTCCTGGTGGCATCCCTGAGCCCTGGGAGAAAAGCCACAGCAGCAATGGAGCCGCAAACCAGAACCACAGGGCCCAGGGTTAGTGCTGGAGCCTTGCGGGCAGGGCCACAGGGCCCAGTGGCAGTGGGGAGCCTCCAAATCGGGCCTCTGGCTTCATGGCAGTCCTGGAAACTTGACTGTGGAGCGGTAGGGCCCTGCTGTACATTGGAGTCTGTGGGAGGGGCCACAGGGCCCAGGGACCGGGTTGGAGCCTTGGGGTGGAACCGCAGGCCTGAGGCAGCATGGTAGCTGCAGGGGCCAAGCTGCAGGATCAGACAGTGGCGCAGGGACCACCTGGCAGAGCCCTGCAGTGGAGGGGGTCAGGGTGGGACAGCGGCACAGTGACCACCAGACAGAGCCCTAAACGGGAGGTAGAGGAGGGGAGCATGGTGGGACAGCAACACAGGGACCACCCAGCAGAGCCCTGAAAGGGGGGGGGGATCAGGGTGGGACAGCAGCACAGGGACCACCTGCTAAAATGAGTTTGGAAGCATTCCTTTCACTTAAACTTTTTGTCGTAGTTTCTGGAGGATTGGTTTTAGTTCTTCCTTATGTGTTTGGTGGAATTCCATCGGAATCTATCAGGTCCTGGCTTTTCTTTGTTGTGAGACTTATTCTCACTAAGTCTATCTTGCTCTTACTAGACTGTCAGGTTTTTCTGTCTCTGCCTGATCCAGTGTTAGCAGCCGGCACGTTCCCAGGAAGGTATCGGGTCCTCCAGTCTCTACAGTCCCCAGCATGCACCTGCTCACACCACTCCCCATCACCTTTGCTGTTTCCGTGATGTCAGTCCTAATGTCTCTTTCTTCTTTTCTGATCTTACTTATTTAGTTCATCTTCTTTTCCTGGTTAGTTGACCTAGAGGTTAGTCCATTTGTTTATCCTTTTGAAGACCCAACTTTTACTTTTGTGGAACTATGTATTGTTTTTTTGTCTCTATTTTGTTTAGTTTTGCTCTGATTTCGTTATTTCTTTCCTTCTGCTAATTTTTTTTTTTTTTTTTTGAGACAGAGTCTTACTTTGTCACCCTCCATAGAGTGCTATGTGTCACAGCTCACAGCAACCTCAAACTCTTGGGCTTAAGCAATTCTCTTGCCTCAGCCTCCCAAGTAGCTGGGACTACAGGCGCCCACTACCAGCTTTTTTTGTTAGAGATGGAGTCTCGCTCTGGCTCAGGCTGGTCTGGAACTCGTGAGCTCAGGCAATCTACCTGCCTCAGCCCCCCAAAGTGCTGGGATTACAGGCATGAGCCACTCTGCCCAGCCCTCCTTCGGCTAATTTTGAGTCTAGTTTGTTCTTCTTTTTCTCCTTCCTTGAGATACACCATTAGGTTGTTTATTTAAAATCTTTTTACTTTTTTTTTTTTTTTCTGAATCAGAGTCTTGCTGTCACCCAGCTACAGTGCAGTGGCGTCATCATAGCTCATACTGTGACCTCTAACTTCCAGGCCAAAGCTGTCCTCCTGCCTCAGCCTCCCGAGTAGCTGGAACCACAGACAAGCACCACCACACCTGACTAATTTTTCCTATCTTTAGTAGGGACAGGGTCTTGCTGTTGATTAGGCATTTATTAATATAAACTTCTCTGTCAGAACTTCTTTCGCTTTACTTAATAAATGTCAGTATTTTGTAGTTTTCATTTGTTTCAAGAATTTTTTTCTCCCTTAAATTTTTTCTTGAACCAGTGGTCTTGAAGGAGCATGTTGTTTCATTTCCATGTATTTGTACAGTTTCCCAAGTTCCTGTGTTTATTGATCTCTGGTTTTATTCTATCAGGGTCTGACAAACTACTTGATATGATTTTATTTTTTAAAAATCATTGACACTGACTTTGTGCCCATCCCATATATTCTGTCCTGGCAGGACTCCATGTGTAGATGAGAAAAATGTATATTCCGGGGTTATTGTATAAAATGTTCTACAAATGCCCATTAGCTCTTTTTTATCTAGTGTCCAGTTCAAATCCAGTTTCTTTGTCAATTTTCTTTCTCAATGATCTGTCTGATGCTGAGATTGGGGTATCGAAGTTCTTCACTATTTCTTGTATTAGACTCTCTCTCTCTCTTTAGATCTAGTAATATTTACTTTATGAATCTGGATGGCTCCAGTCTTGGGGAGATAGATAGATAGATGGATAGATAGATAGATAGATAGATAGATAGATAGATAGATAGATAGATAGATAGATAGATATTTAGAATTGTTATATCCTCTTGCTTTATTTATTTATTTATTTATTTATTTTTGCAGTTTTTTTGGCTGGGGCTGGATTTTAACCCGCCACCTCTGGCATAAGGAGCCATGCCCTACTCCATTGAGCCACAGGCACCGCCCCCTTGCTTTATTTTTATTAGGTAGTGACGTGGTCTCTTTTTGTTATTTTTCTATTAAAGTGTATCTGGTGTAAGTACAGCATTCCTTCTACATTTGGCTTTCATTTGCATGGAATATCTTTTTCCATCCGTTTACTTTGAATCTGTATGCGTCTTTGCAGGTCTGGGGCTTTTCTTGCTGGAAGCTTATGGTTGCATCATGTTTCTTTATCCATTCAGTCAGTCTGTATCTTTTTAACAGAGACTTTAATCCATTTTCATCTGCGGATATTATTGATATGTGAGGTTTTATTACGGTCACACTCAATGTTTGTATATTCTTTGTTTCTCAGCTTTTCTCTTACTGTTTGTTATTGTGATTTAGCGTTTTACTGTAGCAACACCATTTGAGTCTTTCCTCTTTTGTGTGTTTGATTTACCAGCAAGTTTTACACTTTCTTGTGTTTTCATGAGAGTAAATACCAAAAACTTTTGCTTCCAAGTTTAGAATGCCCTTGAGTGTGTCTTGTAGGGCCAGTCTAGTGATGATTAATTCTCCAAGAGTTTATCTGAGCAAATCTTTAATTTTGCTGGATATGCTATCCTTGGGTGGTAGATTTTTTTCTTTCTAACACTTTGAATATTCCTTCCCATTCTTTCCTACCCTTTAAGGTTTTTGCTCAGAAATCTACTTCTTGTTGGATGGGGGTTCGCTTATAGGTGACCAGACACTTTTCTCTCGCTCTGTTTAATATCTTTCCTTTGCTTTGACTTTAAACAGTTTGACCGTAATGTTCTGTAGAGACTTGTTTGTGTTATACCACTGATCTGTTTGGGGATCTTTGGGCCTCCTGTAGATGTCTGGGTACGTTGACTGACTTGGGAAATTTTCATCTAAAATTTTTCATCTAAAACCTAAAAACAGGTTTTTCAATCCTTTTATCTCTCTTTCACCCTTAGAAACATGGATAGTTCAAATATTCAGTCACTTTATGTTGTTCCAAATTTCACAAAGTCTCTGCTAATTTTTTAGTTTTTTATTTTAATTTTATCTGACTTATTTCAAAAGACTTGTCTTCAAGTTCTGAGATTCCTTCTTTTCCCTGATCTAGCCTATTGTTGAAGCTTTCAAATGTATTTTGTATTTCATTCAGTGAATTCTTCAGTTTCAGAATTTCTTCAGTTTCAGAGTTTCAGAATTTCTGTTTGGTGTCCTATTTCCTTGAATTTTTGTATTTTCTGTGTCCTCGTGTTGGTATGTGTGCCTGTGGTGTAACGGTCACTTTTCCACTGTTTTGATTTTGCTTTCATAGGGAACAACATTTTCCTGAAGAAGTGTTTATGGCAGGGGTCCTCAAACTTTTTAAACAGGGGGCCAGTTCACTGTCCCTCAGGCTGTTATAGGGCCGGATTATAGTTTAAAAAAAAAAAAAACTATGAACAAATTCCTATGCACACTGCACATATCTTATTTTGAACTAAAAAAAACAAAATGGGAACAAATACAATATTTAAAATGCAGAACAAGTAAAGTTAAATCAACAAACTTACCAGTATTTCAATGGGAACTATGGGCCTGCTTTTGGCTAATGAGATGGTCAATGTCCGGTTCCATATTTGTCACTGCTAGTCGTAACAAGTGATCCAAGTGTGCATCAGTTAGTCTAGATCTGGTTGGAGATTTCAGATGTTTCATTCTGGAAAAAGTCTGTTCACAGACATAAGTGCTACCAAAGATGGTTGCCATTTTCAGTGCACAGTTCCTGAGATTAGGATATGTCTCAGAGGGGAGAGATGCATAGAAATTAGGAATGCTGCTTGACTTAAATGTGTCTTTCAGATAGTCACAATTCTGCAGTTCAGCCAGTTCCATTTGGTAAATCGTATCCACCTGTTCAATGTCAATAGAAAATGGGTTATGGAAAAGCCGTATGTCCTGTTGATGGAGATGAAGCTCTTTAAATCTAAATTGGAAATTCTTTTGCAACTTTTCCAGTGAATCCACACATGTTTTATTTGGGAGTGCAACCAATGGATTTTCCACTAACAGATTTTGAGTTGTGGAGAGATGACAGAAATTTTCCTCCTTCACTTGTTTGATGAGGAGGCCTAATTTTTTTTTTTTTTTTTTTTTTTATTGTTGGGGATTCATTGAGGGTACAATAAGCCAGGTTACACTGATTGCAATTGTTAGGTAAAGTCCCTCTTGCAATCATGTCTTGCCCCCATAAAGTGTGACACACACCAAGGCCCCACCCACCTCCCTCCTTCCCTCTTTCTGTTCCCCCCCCATAACCATAATTGTCATTAATTGTCCTCATATCAAAATTGAGTACATAGGATTCATGCTTCTCCATTCTTGTGATGCTTTACTAAGAATAATATCTTCCACGTCCATCCAGGTTAATACGAAGGATGTAAAGTCTCCATTTTTTTTAATGGCTGAATAGGCCTAATTTTACTTCAAATGCTTTCACATGAGATTGCATATCACAAATGAGCTTCCCCTTTCCTTGAAGTTGCACATGGAAACTGTTGAGTAGCTCTGTTACCTCTGTCAGAAAGGCAAGGTGCCATTTCCATTCTGCATCATTGAGCTCTGGTACTTCTTTGTTTTTTGAAAGCAGAAAAGCTGTAATCTGTGTAAGTAAGTCATAGAAATGTTTCAAAACTCTCCCTCGACTCAGCCAACAGACTTCTGTGTGGTATGGAACATCTTTACAGGCAACATTTAACTCAGACAGAAATTCCTGAAATTGTCTGTGGTTTAGTGCATTACCTCTAATGAAGTTAACACAAGATACTACAGTTTTCATAACAGAGTTCCATTTCAATGATTTACTACACAGTGCTTGTTAGTGGATGAAGCAGTGTATGGCTATTAGATGAGAATGGTTATGTTTGTCCATCTCTTAGTTAATGCGAACAATTACTCCTTTCTCAGACCCCACCATGCTAGGAGCACCATCAATTGTCATACTGGCTAGTTTTGCCCAGTCCAGCTCCAAAGTATTCACAGTTTGGCAAACCTTTTCATAGATACCCTCTCCGGTAGTTGTTCCTTTGATGTTTTGCAGTACAGCAAGCTCTTCTGTGACTTCAAAATAGTCATTCGTCCCATGAATAAAAATTAGAAGTTGTGCAGAATCACGAACATCATTACTTTCGTCGCGTGCAAAGGAAAAAATAGGAAAGTTTTTTTATGGAGTTTTGCAAATGCTGATGCAAATTGTCTCCCATTTCTTCAATCCTTCGTGTAATTGAAGGAGGGTCCTGAAAGACTCACTGTACTAAATAAATTGGCCTTCTCTGGACACATCTCCTTGACAACAGAAAGAAGGCATTCTTTAACAAATTCTCCCTCCACGAATGGTCTGCCAGTGCACGCTATTAGCTTGGCAACTTGAAAACTTAATCGCAGTGATGAAGTATTTAGCTGTTTCTGCTTCACAAAAGTATTTTGCTGAGTTGTCAATGTATATTTCAGTTTTAATATTTTATCTTTTCTCACTTCTCCAACCAACCAATCATATTTATCTTTATGTTTAGTTTGATAGTGTCGATGCAAATTGTATTCTTTGAACACAGACACTATTCTGGCATATCAAACACACAGCTCTTTCCTTGTACTGCATGAAAAAGTAATCACAAGTCCACTGTTCTTTGAATATCCTATACTTTGAGTCCATTTTTCTCTTTCTTGATATCATTGTTTCCTAGGGATTCCAAATTGCTATTAGTAAAATACCAATATATATATACAGCGCTGCAAAAACAATATACCAACAATAACTTTGCCCACACAGAGACATATAGACTGTACTGCCCATCAATGCAGTCTGATCAGTGCCCATCAATGCAGCCTTGCCAGTCCACATCACTTCAGCCTCACCAGTGTCCATATGGTGGAACTCTGCTTTTACCTCAGGTTCACACTGGTGTGGTGTGGGAACAGGCACAAATACAGAGCCAGTTTCTCCACCACCATTCCAGTTCACACGACCCTGTGAGAACTGCACTGCGATCTGTGAACTCTCACAGGAATCTGATCACATGGGTCTTCTCACTGCAGGAAAAAAGAAGGCACATATGCCTTTTTCCTTCCAAATCTAATGCGAGTTCAGCCATGTGCAAGCATATGGCTTAACTCACACTGCTCAGAGATCACAACAGTGTGAACTGGGGCTTACACAGCACACAACATACAACATCATACACAACTGAATAGCAATCAGAATATAAATGCACTTACTTTCAATTAAATTGGGTTTCCTACTCCTCGGCTGTCTGCAGAGCTGGATTAAGTTCCCACGGGGCCCTAGGCAGATGACCAGTTTGGGGCCCCCATGCAATAACACTGAGCACTGACCATTTGCATTAACACTGACTGCTGACCATTTGCATTAACATTGACTGCTGACCATTTGCATTAACACTGACTGCTGACAATTTGCATTAATACTGAGCACTTACAATTATCATCACCACTGAGCACTATTTGCATTACCTCTGAGCTCTGACCATTTGCATTAGCACTGAGCACTGACTATTTGTGTTATCACTGTGATGTAACCCCTCTAGAAATCACCCCCAACCAACTAACCAACTTAAAAAAAAAGGCTCTCCTAACTTCAAGAAAAAAGGTGCCCCCTATCTGTAAAAAAAAAAAAAAAAGACCTCCTAACTTGAGACAAAAAAATAAATCCTAACTTGTTCTTACCTCGGTCCTTAGGCAGCAGCAGGCTCTGCACAGGCAACCTGGTGACTCCTCCAATTACACCAGAGACTGAGAAGAAGAGTCGGAGAGTAGGAGGGGAGTCAGAGAGTGTGGGGCACATTCCACACTTGCGCACTGTGGGCCTGAACTAGTGGGCTGCTAAGCAAGACGGCAAAAAACACTCAGCAGGGAGAGACAGAGAGAAGGAGCGGAGTCAGAGAGTTGGCACACATTCCACACATATGCACTGCAGCTTGGGACAAGTCGACTGCTAAGCATGACAGGCAAAGCGGCAAAAACACCCGGTGAACTGGGATGAGTTGGCTGCTAAGCATGACAGGCAGCTGTGGCAAAAACACCCAGCGGGCTGGATAAATATCCTCGGCAGGCCGCATGTGGCCCACGGGCCATAGTTTAAGCACCCCTGGTTTATGGTGTTGGTTGTTTGGAGTACTTTGGCTTGGATTTGGGCACGTTCGGGAGTGTACTCTCTGTATGATTTCTTCAGTTGTAAATAGCACCAGTTGTATCTGTGATTTTTTCAGTGGCTTGGGTGAAGATATTAGTGGAGGCTGTGGTGAAATTTTGCTGGGACTAGGATGCCGGGGACCCTGTCTCCAGGGAGGAGATGCTGGGGAGCCTGTCTCCAGGGAGATGCTGGGGAGCCTGTCTCCAGGGAGGAGATGCCGAGGACCCTGTCTCCAGGGAGGAGATGCTGTTTTCAGGGAGGAGATGCTGGGGAGCCTGTCTCCAGGGAGATGCTGGGGAGCCTGTCTCCAGGGAGGAGATGCCGAGGACCCTGTCTCCAGGGAGGAGATGCTGTTTTCAGGGAGGAGATGCTGGGGAGCCTGTCTCCAGGGAGATGCTGGGGAGCCTGTCTCCAGGGAGGAGATGCCGAGGACCCTGTCTCCAGGGAGGAGATTCTGTTTTCAGGGAGGAGATGCTGGGGAGCCTGTCTCCAGGGAGATGCTGGGGACCCTGTCTCCAGGAAGGAGATGCCGGGGACCCTGTCTCCATGGAGGAGATGCCGGGGACCCTGTCTCCAGGGAGGAGATGCCGGGGAGCCTGTCTCCAGGGAGGAGATGCTGGGGAGCCTGTCTCCAGGGAGATGCCGGGGACCCTGTCTCCAGGGAGATGCCGGGGATCCTGTCTCCAGGGAGATGCCGGGGAGCCTGTCTCCAGGGAGGAGATGCCGGGGAGCCTGTCTCCATGGAGATGCTGGGGAGCCTGTCTCCAGGGAGGAGATGCCGGGGAGCCTGTCTCTAGGGAGGAGATGCTGGGGAGCCTGTCTCCAGGGAGATGCTGGGGAGCCTGTCTCCAGGCCCCAGTGGTGGTAGCAGCAGGCTGCGTCTGCCTGCTCAGGCTGCACTGCAGTGGACACTGGCACCAGTGTTAGTAGGTCAGGAGGTCAATGCTTGGGCTCCCAGGTGGCTTGAATGGATGTTGGTAATGGCAGCAGTGGCCTGGGCACGCGGGAGGGCTAGTTTCCCTCAGCGCCAGTTACAGTGGAGGTGATGCCAGTAGCAGTGGTGGAGCAACCCACTAGAACCCAAGAGGTCTATGGGGATGTTAGGAGTGGCTACAGAAGGCATGGGCCCGTTCTCTGTCCCACTGGTGGTGTGTGCCCGTGGGTGCTGGCTAGGGTGGTAACAGCCAAACCTCTAACCCTGAGGGGAGTGGAAGGTTCAGTTACCAGCACCAGTAAACTGGGCTGGGTGATGCTCAGGTACCCGGAGGATGAGACCGGGCTGACAGAATTGTCTAGCCCTCTGGAAGTGTGTTCATGCACTACCCATGATAGGCAGGAGCAGGTTGGTCTCTGTGCCGCCAACAGCATGCCCAGGTGTGGGCAGTGGCAGCCAAGCTATGGGCCCATCCCCAGAACAATCGGGGCTGCTCTGAGAGGAAACAGGGAGGCAGGGAGCTGGGGATACACTGTTTTCTCACACCTTGGTCCCGCAGCAGCCCACAGCAGTGGCAATGGGATTTGTCCTAAGAATACGAGTGCCCACCCTTCTTGCTTCGGCCTGGCCAGGTGGCGCTGGCCTCAGGGCAGGATGAAGTTCTCTAGGGCCTGGTGCTGAGAATGGCACACAGCTGCAGCTGCTCAGGGCTCACAGTCAGAAGTCGCCCCGAGTGGCTTCCCGCTCTGGAGCAGTATCTCTGTGCAGTCTCAGGGTAGTGCCCCAGTTTAGTCTCAAGGCCCAAACGGGCTGAGAAATTCTCCCTTAGCTAGGATCTTTAAAAAGTGCGGTGGAAGTGTGGAGTCCTGGGGGCTCTCTGGTTTACCCTTTCCCTCTCCAGCCTCCAGCCCTTTGCGGTCCTGCAGGCTGCCTGGCTTCCCACCACTTGTCTGTGGACCCAGCCTTCTCTCCTGGAGGTCTATTCAGAGTGTGAGTATCCAGGTGCTAGTTGGGTTCTTCTCTTGGAGGAGGCACAAAGCAGCATGTCATCACCTATCTTGAACTCCAAACTGCTCCCTGAACCCCCACTTTGTAACTCTGTAACTCGGGGCAGTCTGAATTTTAAAAAGCGAATTGATCCTTCAAAGCCAGATTATTTCTCAGTGAAATTATAGAATGATGTTTTTATGCCTGCAAAGTGGACCCCTAGTAACATCCCTCAAGTGCAAATATCGGAAAAGCCTAGCTGGGTCCAAGGGTTTTGTGAGTGCTCTTAACTTCGTGCATGTGGGACACGGGCTCTAGAAGTACAGAGACACATATTAATGAAGTTTGTGGTGCATCTTTAAGAAACTGCTGAAATTTTCATTGTGTTTGGAAGAGGGCAGCGTTTTATACATGAGCAACACAACTAGGGTTAAGAATGATGCTTTCATTTTAAGTAGATATCCTAAACCTCTTACAGCAGTTTCTTCAGTAAGGTTATAATTTAATACTGCAATATTGGTTCATTAGGGCGAGCATTAAGTCGGTGCTAGTGAAGTTTCCCTAATCGTTGCTGTCAGTCTTTGGAAGGTAATTAAGGAACATTCAAGCTAAATCTATTCTCTGCTTTTGTGTGACAACCTGCAGGGGTTTTAGCTGAAATGACTGGCTTCCTTGACCACCCTGGAAAAAATTACCATACTAGATAGAAGCCAGGGACATTTAAAGGGCAACATGGTGAACCCTGGGGTAAATATAACTCAGTTCAATGCAATTCAAAAGCTTATTGACATCAGAAAAGCTTTCTCAACAGCAGGGGTGTCTTAGAAAAAAAAATGTTGCTAAAGTCAGAAAAATACATCATGGTATGGTGGGTGTGGGGGTGAGATAGTTTTTATTCATTTGTGCTGAACTGAAAGACCTAATTGCCATCTTTTTTCATCTTGAGTACAATTATGTGCATCAGCATAAGCTCCAATTAAGTAATTCTAGAACAGTAAGGAATAGCCAGAGTCAATTAAAGTAATAACTTGTATTTAGTTTGCTTGAGTTAGAACAATATTAAAAATCAAGAAAAATGAGTTTCTAATGGCTCAAGATATTAATACGTTGCAGCCACTAGGAGATTATTTAATATAGTTGACACTGTTAATGATTCAGTGAGAGCTAATGGATGGTCAGTGAGTCCTCGCTCTGGAAAGCATTGCAGGACTTCACAAATAATAGAAATTCTCCAGTTTTTCCTCATGAGAGATACTACAGTGATGTAGATATTAAATTATGAACACTACAATAAAGCATCGTGTAGAAATTTTATTGTCACCCCCAAAATATCTATAACGTCAAATTCCACACACATGCAGCAAATGTTTCTCGTTCACTCACTAAATATGATACATGGGGGATGCCAAGACATTTAAAACAGGCTGAGACCCCACAATACTTACAGTCTATTTGGGAGAAAAAAACTAAGTACATAAAAGGTTAAATAAGAATAATTTATTTTAATAAGAATTTGAAGCAGTAAAAAGGAGGCTAAAAAGACAGAGTGTGATTAAAAGCAATGGTATGAATCATTCCTGAGTTAGAGGAGGAGGAACTGAGGAATCTTCACTAGATGAACAGGATTGAGATGAATGGAGAATGAAGCCAAGTATTTTGGGATTGTACCAGTGAAAGGGCGAGGGAGAGGAAGGCTCTTGGAAGCAACAGTGGGCATTACAGTCTGGCCAGACTTCCTTTGCATTAGAAAGGTTTGATGCCCAGCTTCTGGATTCTAGAGTTAGGAGTCCTGGTCTATCAATAGATTTTTTATACTTTCTAGTCAACAACTCTTAATCATCTACCTTGCTTCTTCAGTCTCTTTTCTTTTCTTTTTATTTTTTTAATGAAATCATAGCCGTGTACATTAATGTAATCATAGGGTACCATGCGCTGGTTTTATATACGATTTGAAATATTTTCATCACACTGGTTAACATAGCCTTTCTGGCTTTTTCTTAGTTATTGTGTTAAAACATTTATGTTCTACATTTACTGAGTTTCACATGTACCCTTGTCAGATGCACCATAGGTGTGGTCCCACCAATTACCCTCTCTCCACCCATCCTCCCTCTCCCCTCCCTTTCCCCTTTTCCCATATTCTTGGGCTATAAGTGGGTTATAGCTTTCATATGAAAGCTATAAATTAGTTTCATAGTAGGGCTGAGTACATTGGATACTTTTTCTTCCATTCTTGAGATACTTTGCTAAGAAGAATATGTTCCAGCTCCATCCATGTAAACATGAAAGAGGTAAAGTCTCCATCTTTCTTTAAGGCTGCATAATATTCCATGGTGTACATACACCACAATTTAGAAGCATGAGCATGTTATCACCTGAGTCTCTTGCCTTACAGAATTTTTGTGAGGACCAAATAACGTGATCTGTATGAAAGCACTTTACCAAAAAAGAGAAATAAGCAGCATTGACATTGGAGTCTGGAGTGATGGTCTGTTCATATTGAATGAATAAGGGGGTCTAAATGTATTCCATAGGGGGCACCTCGATGTTTTTGAACAAGACAAGTGAAATAATCAGAGCAACTTTTGGAGGCTGTAAATGACATAGCCATGTAAGTGGACAGAAATTGGAACATTAAAAAAAGAAAAGAAATTGGAAGTATAGAGTAATAAGGTGAGGATGGAAAGAAAACAAGTCATCCTGCGGTCTCAGCCTCCAGAAGCCACTGGGATTACAGGTACTTGCTGTGGCACTTGGCTAGTTTTTGTTTGTTTGTTTGTTTGTTTGTTTTTTGCAGCTTTTGGCCAGGCCTGGGTTTGAACTGGCCACCTCCAGTGTATGGGGCCGGTGCCCTACTCCTTTGAGCCACAGGCACCGCCCTCGGCTGGGTTTTTCATTTTTATAGGAGTTGAGGTCTCACTCTCGCTCAGGCAAGTCTCAAACTCTTGAGCTCAAGCAATTCTCCCTCCTCAGCCTCCCACAGCATTGGAATTACAGGCGTGAGCCACTGCGCCTGGCTAAATATTGCCTCTTTTAAAAATAATCAAAAACTGGCCAGATGTGCTGGCTTGACCCTGTAATCCTAGCACTCTGGCAGGACAAGGCAGGTGGATCAGCTGAGCTCAGGAGTTCAAGACCAGCCTGAGCAAGAGTGAGACGCTATCTCTACTAAAAATAGCCAAGCGCTGTGGTACACATCTATAATCCCAGCTATTTGGGAGGCTGAGGCAAGAGGATCATTTGACTCTAAGAGTTTGGGTTGCTACGAGCTATGATGCCACAGTACTCTACTGCGGGTAAGAGAGTGAGACTCTCTCTCAAAGCAAACAAACAAATAAATAAAATAAAAATTAAAAAAGATAAAAAATAACTGAAAATCAAAATATTATGTGGTTTCATTCTATCGTTTTGTAAATCCTTCCCATTTAAATTTAGAACACTTTCAGGTAAAGAGTCACTTCTTAATCGTAATGGTTTTAAGAGAAAGGTTTCAAATTATAGGATTCATTCATTTTTAACAAACACATGAATGAGAGAGGGTAAGAAGAAAGAGAATTTGTGAATGTAGTGAGTTATTCACTAAATATGGGTAGAAGGGTCCAGAGAAGTGAGACTTCTCCAACTTTCACCTTTGGGAGGGCCTGTGGCCCCAGATGTCCCAATTTATACCCCTCTCCTAACTTAACTCAGGACTTGGACTTGGAGCCCACCGCTGTTAATGGACAACAGCCCCACAGTTGGGGGAGGCAGAGTTTTAAGAACAGCCCCACAATGGGGGCAAGCAGAGTTTTAAGTAAAGGCAAATTCTAGCTTCTTCAATCTGAGTGTCCATATCTCTCCCAATGCTTGGGAATCTTCAACTATTACAGACATACCTTGGAGATGTGGGTTTGGCTCCAGATCACTGCAATAAAGCAAATATCATAATAAATCAAGTCACACAATGTTTTTGGCTTTCCCAGTGCATGTAGAAGTTACACTTACAATACACGATAGTCTATTAAGTGTGCAGTAGCATTGTGCCTACAAAAACAATATATATTATTTAAAAATAATTAAAAAATACATTATTTTTGAAAAATGCTCATGATTATCTCAGCCTTCAGCAAGTTGGAATTTTTTTGCTGGTATAAGGTCTTACCTCTTGACTGATGGCTGCTGTTGGATCAGGGTTGCTGAAAATTGGGATGGCTGTGACAATTTCTTAAAATAAGACAGCAATGAAGTTTGCTATGTTGTAGGAAACCACATAACTCAAAGGAAGGAGAAGCGAGAGTTAAGCGCTGAATGCTCTATAACTATAAGAAACGCCTGTGATATAACATTTCGATAACACCTTGGTGATAAGGGCATGGGGAAGGGATTCGGCTCTAGCCACAGGATCACTTCTATAAGTAGCTGCAAGAGTGGTTAGTCCAGGTTCATTCATTCTCTCACGGACTTGCTCACTCTAACTTTTTTGCTCTGCCTGCTCAGCGCCCTTCTATGAAGACTGCTAAGATTCACTCTCCTACTAAGATTGTTTCTCTCCCTTAAAAACTGTTTCTCTGTCTCTTCTGCTAAGACGAATTACCCCCCACACACACACCTAAGGGGAGTTGATCCTGAGCAAGGTAACACAGCGGTCTGCGTCAGACAGTTAGATAGGCTGGGGCCGGAGACCTGGCCAGTCCTGGGCCCTGACACTATATCAAATGACTCTTCCTTTCAGGAAAGATGTCTCTATGGTGTGCGATGCTGTTTGATAGAATTTTACCCACAGTAGAACTTCTTTCAGAACCAGAGTTAATCCTTTCAAACACTGTCACTGCTTTGTCCAGTAATGTTCAAGGCATCATGACAAGGAGTAGATTCCACCTCAAGAAACCAATTTCTTTGCTCATCCATGAGAATCAACTATTCATTTCTTAAAGTTTTATCATGAGATTGCAGCAATCCAAGCTCTTCAAACATCTTCAAGCGCCACTTCTAATTCTGGTAATCTTGATATTTTCATCATATCTGCAGTTGCTCCCTCCGTTCATGTCTTGAGCCCCCTGATCATGAGGGTTGAAATTATCTTCTTCCAAACTCCTGTTGTTGGTGGTATTTTGACCTCCCGCCATAATCACATGTATTCCTCATGATATCTAGAAGGTTGAATTCTTTCGGAAATGTTTTCAAATGACCTTTCCCAGATCTGTCAGTGGAATCACTATCTGTGGCAGTTACCACCTTACAAAATGTATTTCCTAAAAAGATAACACTTGAAAATTTCCTTCATTTCCACCTTCTACCTTGTCCAGGCCCCTTTCTTTTTAACAAATTACATTAATATGACTGGAAAGTGAAAGATTCAAAGGAATACACAGATTTGGAAAGAAATTTATTTTACCCACATCAAATAATTTGGCTAATTTCATGAGTGATTCACTGCCAAAAGTTGTTTTCTCTGCAACTGTTGTCTTTACTTTTGTCTTTTAAAATAGATACTATGTTGACTAAACACATTGCTTTTGCTAGTCTTCCCAAATAATTGCACTCATAATCTTAAATTTAATGACATATATTATCTCTGCAAAGACCTAGAGCAGGCGTCCTCAAACTTTTTAAACAGGGGGCCAATTCACTGTCTCTCAGACCGTTGGAGGGCCGGATTATAGTTTAAAAAAAAAAAAAAACTATGAACAAATTCCTATGCACACTGCACATATCTTATTTTGAAGTAAAAAGCAAAACAGGAACAAATACAATTCACACCACTTCATGTGGCCCGCGGGCCGCAGTTTGAGGATGCCTGATATAGAGGATGCCTCCATCTGTATTCTTAACCACAAAGAATGACTGGAATTTTAATCTACTCAAAAAAGGGGACCTCCAGGTATGAATAAAGCATGTTGATATATAGATACTCTTTTTTTTTTTTTCTTTTTAAGACAGAGTCTCACTATGTCACCCTTGGTAGAGTGCTGTGGCATCACAGCTCACAGCAACCTCAAACTCTTGGGCTTAAGCGATTCTCTTGCCTCAGCCTCCCAAGTAGCTGGGACTACAGGCACCCGTCACAACGCCCAGCTATTTTTGTTGTTGTTGTAGTTGTCGTTGTTTGGCAGGCCCTGGCCAGGTTCAAACATTCAGTGCCCTAGCTGCTGAGCCACAGGTGCCAAGCCTATAGATACTCTTACCCAGATAATTATAAAGAAAACTGTCATATGAGAGTGCTGGGAAAGATAGTAAATGAAGGTAAGGAGAATGACTGGGTCAGAGAAATCTGTTGGCAGTGGCAGAGTGACCAACTATAAGCAGTCGAGATGACCAAGCTGGACATTGCCCAGTCCTTCACTTGGATACCATCCTCCTTGAGTATCAGCTTTGTCGTTCTATTTCTGAAGCTCTTCTTGAATCTGAATTCTCAACCTTTCCACTTCTAGCTGCCCTGGCTCAAGACTTCACTGACTGTCCCCTGGGGCTGGACTTTCTCTTAAAGGGTCCCCCAGCTTCTAGTCTAACCTGGGTTCAATCAGTCTGCCAGGCTGCTAGAGTTCTTTTGTACATATCAAGTTCTGATTGTATCACTTCTAATCTAAAAATCAGCAGTGATTTCTGTAATTCTTAGCATGTAATGCAAAAATTTGCTCAGCCTGGCTCTCACCTTACTTTCCTCTCTGGCCTTTTTTCCTTTCCCAAGTTTCCTACACGGCAACCACACCACTTCCCAATCTGCTGTGTGTTCACCCCTTTAGCTCTCAACACTTTCTCCTTTGCTGCTGTGCAACCCTGCCCAGTCTGTAAGGTCCAGCTTACATTTTCTCTTCTCTGAGTGTCTGTCCCTTGCCAGCCCTCCCTCTGGGAGCCCCTGCACTGCAGCAGCTATCAGCTGGTGCAATTGCTGTCCCCTGCACCCTCCCAGACTAGCTGCTGGAGGTAACAAGTGATTTTCAGCCTCCAGTCTGCACGCATTCACCTCAGACAGTTTAAAATCTTTGAATCCTAGAAATTTCTTTTTTGTTGATTTCAGGTGGGGGGGGTCCCAGGAATCTTCAGTATTTTAAGAAATAATATATCAGATTTTATTACATGTCATAAGAATAAGTTTTATTACTTTTTTGTTTCTGGTCTTTTAAAATTTAAGATTCATATGAGGGCACAAATGATTAGGTGACATTGTTTGCAATGTAGGTATAGTTATGTATCACTGAATGACAGGGATAAGTTCTGAGAAATGCATTGATGCATGTGGGGTCCATCATTGACCAAAACATTATGTAGTTCATGATTGTACTTAACGTTTGTATATTGTATATGCTCAAGGTTGTTGCATATCTTTGGTTTGAATTTAAAATTCAAAACACTTGAAATCATATCAGGTATCTTCTTTGCCCACAGTGGAATAAAACTAGAGATCAATAAATAGCAAATGAAACATTAGAAACCACACAAACACTTGGAAACTAAACAATATGCTCCGAGTAACCAGTGAACCAAGGGAGAGATAAAGAAGCAAATTTTAAAATTTTCAAAACAAATGAAAATGAAAACATAACACATCAAAACCTATGAGGTCTGGAGAAGTAGAACTCCAAGGAAAGTTTGTAGTGGTAAGTGCCTACATCAAAAAACTCAGGAAGCTTCAAATAAACCACCTAAAGCAGCATCTCAAAAACTAGAACAAGAGCAAACTAAACCCCAAATTAGTAGAAGAATAGAAATAACACATATCAGAGCAGAACTAAGTGAAACAGAAACCCCCAAAAAACAATACGAAGGAGTACCAAAACAGAAAGTTGCTTCTTAAAAGAAGGGAAACAAAATTGGTAGACCATTGGCTAGATTAACCAAGGAAAGAAAACATCCAAATATTCAAAATCACAAATGAAAAAGGAGACGTTACCGTTGATAGCATAGAAATACAAAAGATACCAGAGACGTCTATGAACAACAATATGCAACAAACAGGAAAACCCAAAGGAAAGTAATAAATTCCCGAAAACATTCAAACTCCCGAGATTGACCACGGAAGAAATCCAAAACCAGAATAAGCCAATAATAAGTAATGAGGTAGAAGCAGCAATTAAAAAGTTTCCCATCAGAGAAAAGCTCCCAGTCAGATGAATTTACAGCTGAATTCTACCAAGCATACGCAGAAAAAGTAATAGAAAGCCTCCTGAAACTGTTCCATAAAAGCCAAGAGGAAATTCTTCCTAACTCATTCTACAAGGCCTGCATACCAAAATGAGACAAAGGTACAACATTAACAACAAAAGAAAAAGGAGAAAGAAAACTACAGGTAACCATACACACAAAATTCCTCAATAAAATGCTATCAAATCAAATACAACAGCACATCAAAAAGATAATGAAACCTGATTAAGTGGTTTCACACCACAGCCTGGAGGATGGTTCAGCATACACAAATCAGTAAAAGTAATACATGGCATCAACAGAATGAAGAGCAAAAAAACATCTGATCACTTCAACAGATGCAGGAAAATTAAATTCACCATCCTTTCATGAAAAGAATTCTCCACAAACTCGACATAGAAGGAACATACCTCAACACATTGAAGGTTACATACGACAAACCCACTGCCAACATCACACATAACAGGGAAAAGTTGAAAGCCGTGCATAGAATTGGAACAAGACAAGGATGCTTTATTTCACCACTCTTATTGAACGTAGTGCTGGAAGTCCTTACCAGAGTAATCAGGCCAAGGAAAAAATAAAAGGCACCCAAAGTAGAAAAGAAGACGTCAAATTATTTTTATTTGCTAATGAAAGGATCTTATATCCAGAAAACCCCAAAGACTCCACAAAAAATTAAAAGACTCTTAGATCTGATAGATGAATTCAATAAAGTTTTAGGATATAAAACCAGCATACAGAAATCAGTAGTCTTCCATGTATTTATTTATGTGTGTGTCTGTAGTAACTACTTATTATCCTGGGTAATGGAACAGGAACTAAATAATACAAGACTTTTCTGGAGGGTATCAGGCACATTTCAACTTTATGTGTCAATATTAACAGAAGGCATTTGAAAGGATTTTTGTGGTGATTTGGAACCAATGTTTTCCATGACAATGGCAAATTTTGTAAACTACTGTACAAAGATGGTTCTATTATTAGAAAGCTTTCTATTTCATTCAAAAGTCGATAGTTAATATATAAAACGGGGTAAAATAAGATGCTAGTATGTTAAATAATTTATAAACATTTGAAATTACAGATATCTTGCAAATTTTTATGTGATAAAAATTATTTCTTCAAACAAGAAGTAAGCACAAACATAGTACAAAATGTGTTTTGATTAGCATATATTAGCCAAGAAAGGGGGAGGAAAAAAGTCTTACACTTGAAATCTAATAGCTTCATAAAATTAAGTATTCCTAATTAAACTTTACATACATTTTTAACACCAAAATATGTGCAATATGGAAATTTTCAGCAATTCCTAATTCCTTATTTCTTTTTTTTTTTTTTTTTTTGTGGTTTTTGGCCGGGGCTGGGTTTGAACCCGCCACCTCCGGCATATGGGACCGGCGCCCTACTCACTGAGCCACAGGCGCCACCCCCTAATTCCTTATTTCATAGAAACAAATTTCACGTTGTTAAAGTTTGGTGGTGTGTTAGAGTCCAAGGACATTTGAGTTCACTCATCACATCCATTCTGCTCACAGCATTTTCACTGGACAAGACATGCCATGAATTCATTCATTCAAAAGTCAGCACCCAAGGCCCTGCCACAACGTCTAAGATTCATTTATGAAGGGAGAGCATGTCGATTTTGTTGCAGATGTTGTCTGAGTCTCCAATGATAAACAGTTCTTGGGATATGGTTGCTATGGCAGTGTTGTTGTCAGGATAACAACAACAATACGATTACAAAAATAGTAACCCACATCATTGTCTTTCTTACTTTGCCATGATATTTAACATATTTTCCAGTTTCTTCCTTGGCAGATTCTACATAGTCTGTGGCATTCAGACATTATTTCTGGTTTTGACTATTTCACCCTGGGTTTCCAGGAAAATTGGTCACGTCCATGAATAGGTGGCGCAGCTCACAGGTCCTGGTCTCTGGCCTCATGATGTCCTGTGACCCAGACTCGGTCTCACTGAGAGTTTGTCTAGTAATCTGTGGATCTGATATAACGTTGGGGGTGAAGACAAAAGAATTCCCGCTCTCAGCATGTCTCCCAACTTCTCCTGCAGTGCTGGTCCTCCCAGTTACTGCCAGCTGGCACTGTCAGCCCCTTCTCTGCGTCCCCCAAATAGTCACTGAAGTCAGTTGTGCTCTGCCGTGGCCTCCACAAACATCTGAGACTGCGCCCAGTGCTGGGTTCTTTGCATCCAAACCCATGTTCAGTTCCCACTTTCATCCTGATCAAAACTTGGTTCAATGGACTTTAACCTGACTTAAATTTTATTAACTGTTGGCCGGGCGTGGTGGCTCACACCTTTAGTCCCAGCACTGTGGGAGGCTGAGGCGGGTGGATTGTCTGAGCTCAGAGGTTCAAGACCCGTATGAGCAGCCGTGAGCCAGAGTAAGACCCCGTCTCTACTAACAACATCAAAAAACAGCCTACTAACAACATCAAAAACAGCCAGCACCACCAGAGGAAGAAGAAAATCAACAAAAAAGGAGTACTTCAAAGAAGAATGAACAAGCACACTGAAATTAAAAATTAAAAAAAAAAATTTTTTATTAACTCTTTTCTTGATTTCTTTGTTCAGATCTGGGTTTTCTTCTGGGTTTACTGCAGAAAGAATGATGCTGTGGTTTTTCTGTACTTCTTCACTCTATTGACCTATTTTACTGATCCTGTTTCTAATACAATCCTGGTGGAAGAAATCATAAAAAATGGGCCTCTTCAATTACAATAACTGTGTCTCCATCATGGTTTTTCCTATAGGCCATCAGGTCCTTGCTAACCAGGGAGCCACCTGCTGCTCAGGCATCCCCACTCTGCCGGGGCCTTCCGTCCCCGCCTGCCTCAGACCCCTGTGGTCCTTCCTGGCGTCCAGCCTGCGGGTTCCTATACTGAGCCAGCGCTGCCAAGACCCCCTGGCCGTGCACTCTGCCAATCAGTAGTGTTTCTATACACCAGGAATAATCTGAGAACCAAATCTTCTGAACCACAAACTTCTGAACAAAATCCTTTCAAATCCAATCCAACATCACACCAAGACCACAACAGGGTGCAGTGGCTCGGCCTGTAATTCCAGCCCTCCAGGGGTCTCATCAGAATGAAGAAGCAGATGAGCCTCGCCCGCCAAGATGGGACCATAGCTGGGTCTGGGGGCAAAGATCATTGTGCTTTGGGGGGATTCCAAAGAGTAGGTCTTTCACTCCCACGTAAAATGACAGTTTCAAAGACTGGAGGTGGTATTGGAGATCTGTGGGTCCGCTTAACCAAAGGATGGGACTTCAGCAAGGGCTACGGTGGAGCTCTGGGCACCGACAGAGTGGAGGATGCCCTGGTGGTGGCGCTGCGCCCGGCCGAGAGGCGGGTCCTGGTGGTGGCACTGCGCCCCGGCGTGAGGTCTGTCCTGGTGGTGGCACTGAGCCTCGGCCGAGAGGCAGGTCCTGGTGGTGGCGCTGCGCCTCGGCCGAGAGGTCGATCCTGGTGGTGGCGCTGTGCCCCGGCCGTGAGGTGGGTCCTTGTGGTGGTGCTGCGCCCCGGCCGTGAGGCCGATCCTGGTGGTGGCGCTGCGCCCCTGCCGTGAGGCCATCCTGGTGGTGGTGCTGCGCCCCGGCCGTGAGGCCATCCTGGTGGTGGCGCTGCACCCCTGCGGTGAGGCCGATCCTGGTGGTAGCGCTGAGCCCCGGCCGTGAGGCCGATCCTGGTGGTGGCGCTGAGCCTCGGCCGTGAGGCCGGTCCTGGTGGTGGCCCTGCACCCCGGCTGTGAGGTCGGTCCTGGTGGTGGCACTGAGCCCCGGCGGTGAGGTCGATCCTGGTGGTGGCACTGCGCCCCGGCCATGAGGCCATCCTGGTGGTGGCTCTGCGCCCCAGCCGTGAGGTCGGTCCTGGTGGTGGCACTAAGCCCCGGCCGTGAGGTCGATCCTGGTGGTGGCGCTGCGGCCCGGCCATGAGGCCGATCCTGGTGGTGGCGCTGTGCCCCGGCCGTGAGGTGGGTCCTTGTGGTGGTGCTGCGCCCCGGCCGTGAGGCCGATCCTGGTGGTGGCGCTGCGCCCCTGCGGTGAGGCCATCCTGGTGGTGGCTCTGCCCCCGGCGGTGAGGCCGATCCTGGTGGTAGCGCTGCGCCCCGGCCGTGAGGCCATCCTGGTGGTGGCGCTGCACCCCTGCGGTGAGGCCGATCCTGGTGGTAGCGCTGAGCCCCGGCCCTGAGGCCATCCTGGTGGTGGTGGTGCTGCGCCCCCGCCGTGAGGTCAGTCCTGGTGGTGGCTCTGCGCCCCGGCGGTGAGGCCGATCCTGGTGGTAGCGCTGCGCCCTGGCCGTGAGGCGGATCCTGGTGGTGGCGCTGCGCCCCAGCGGTGAGGCCGATCCTGGTGGTAGCGCTGCGCCCTGGCCGTGAGGCCGATCCTGGTGGTAGCGCTGCACCTCGGCCGAGAGGCTGATCTTGCTCAGGATGAACCGGGAGCCCCGGCTCACGGCGCCCCGGCCGCTCCCGGAAGCTAGTGGAGACGCAGGTCCCCCCGCCGCCCTCCGCACGCGCGGGGCTCAGTGGAGCCCCTAACTGTCGCCTAGGACCCCTGGTGGCTGTTCCCGCTCCCCTCCCCAGCCTCCCGCCCCCAGCTGCTCGCGAGGCGCCCCAATCCGCATTTTAAAACTACTCCGGGACCTGCAGTGTAGAGACCACCTGCAGGGATCATTGCCGTAAAGAATCACGTCCAGGGAATCATAAATTGCAGCCCATTGGGGTGAGAAATCTCTTGGTAGGTCATGACTAGTTTTCCTTCTGCCCCCTCACGTATGGAATATGGTAACACGTAGGATAGGAAAAATATTGTATAAAGTTTTTAAAACTCTCCCCTAAAAAGCAGGAAGCTCAAGGATATTTGCTGAATAAAGAGTACTCATGTGTGCCACACCTTTTGGGGGCAAGACACAATTGTAAGAGGGACTTTACCTAACGAATGCAATCAGCGTAACCTGGTTTCTTGCACCCTCAATGAATCCCCAACAATAAAGAAAAAAAAGAAAGAAAGAAAGAAAAAGAAAAATACGTATAAGATACCACCAAAAAAAAAGAATACTCATGAAATGAAGCCTCTCACCCGCCACTGGATGTTGGAAAATTTGGGTGACAGTGACATTTAAATTTTATTTTAAACTTGTGCTGACCCTCAAAAAAGGCAAGAGTGGAATTTTTAAGAGTCAGACAGGATTGACAGTAGAATCCCTGATAACATTATCTTTTTGGAGAAAGGCTCGCTATGTATTTTCAACTGCAATCTTGTGAAGAGTCAGTCCTTAAATTATCAGCATTCTAGATATGTACTGACTTCACTTTATTCTCCCTGTGAAAGTTATAGTTCGCAAGAAAAAGAAATGTCAAAACATGCCTTTAAAATGATATATACTTTCGAACTTTCCCTTTATATATACATTTGCACTTTAATTTTTTAACAAGAACTTTGAAAATGCTTTTTAAAGACTAGACATAAGGTCATTCTTAAGAATATGTGTTTATATAAAGTATTTCTTGAAAGAAAAGTAGGGAAAGGCCTAGTTAAAATCATTTAAAACTAATTTTTTAAAGATATTATTAATAAAAGGTAGTTCATCAGGGATTTTTTTTCCTTTCTTTGTTTTTCCTATTTGCAAAACAAATAGATGCTACTTAAAAAATAAACTTGTGTGTGTAATGTGTAATATATATAAGAAGAGTATCGCAAAAGAGGTGAAAATGTCTTATAATTCACCCTGCAAGGAACCAGTAAGCAGTTAGACACACAGTCTTACTCATTTTTCTATATATCAATGATATATGCACATGCAATTTAATAAAATGGAATTGTTTTAGGCATACCATTCTAAACTACAGTGTTCAAAAATTCATTACAGAAAAGTACAAAAATAATAGCATAATATATGCTTTGTGTAAAATTAACCACGTTACTGTTTTTCATAGTTGCTACAGATCTCTTAAAGGTACAGACATTGTATATAAAATTTTGTTAGTCTCCACTAGCAGCTTTCAACTGCCACAGTCCCCAAGAGTAGTAACAGCCTTATGAATTGCGTGTCTCTTTCAAATTGCTTTTCTTTAAAAAATCAACATTGTATTTTGAAAATCTAGTGATTTTGACTCATTTGGGTGAGTTTTAATGATCCATTATTCACCTGACAGACATTGGATTTTCCTCTAGTTTTGTTCAGTATAGATGTCACATTGAACGTACTGGCACGTGTGTTAGTGTGTATATATATATATATATATATACATGTATGTGCAGAACGTCTGTAGGCTAATACCTAAAGGTAGAATAGCTGTGTCATACTGAATGTACAACTTCAATTTTACCAGATCTTGCAAAATATCTCCAGAGTAATCGAATCAATTTATATTTTCACCAGCACATTCTGAAAATGTCTGTTTGCTCTCTGTAGGTTTTGCCAATCTTATGAGTATTAAATAGCATCCCATGGGTGTTTTAATTTTCATTTCCTTGCATCTTCATAAAATTATCTGAATACAACAATACTAGTTTCTCTTCTGAGACTTGCATGTTTATATACTTTTCTAATTTGCCCATTTGCTGATAGACTTTTTGTTATGACTTTATGGAAGTTTTTATTTATTCTGAATACTAATCTTTTGGGATAGGAATATACATACATATGTTAGACGAAGCTCATATTATAACTTCTTAATAGTCTTACCAAAAGGCTCTGCTCCTTTATAAATTTCTAAAAGTCATAAAATAAAAAGTACATAATTGTAGATTAATGTTTTTCTGTATTTATGTCCATTTTTGCTTTATTTTTTCAATGCTAATTTGAGATCATCATATTATTTTGGTGGGCTGTCTTTTTGTATTATGTAGAATTCCTCTTTATTAATGCTTTTTGCTTTAAGTTAATTTGGGCTTTTAAGACTGCTGTGTCAACTTTTGTTTTTCTTGCTCTAATGTATGCTTTTTACATTTTTGTATTTCCACATTTTTCTGTAGTTTTCGTGTAGCTGTCTTTTTATTGCTAGCCGGTAGCTTTGTTTTTTAATCCAACCTAATGAACTGTTTCAAATAGGAAAACTCAATTCATTTAAATTTATTCTACTTATGGAGACATTTGTCTTCTTATTTGGTTTGCTTTCTCCTTTCCAGCTTCTTGTTATGTTGAGAAAGTCTTTCTTATGCTTTGCTGTTTTTTATTCTCTGCTGGTTTCTGTCCTTTTGATGGCAACTCCCATTATTTTAACAAAGATACTTAACTGGCTAACAAAGTACATGCTCTTGAACAAGACAAGGACATTAAGATACTTTCGCTACTCGCTGGACTTCTGTATTTTTATAACCTGTTTACTAATGTCTCAGTTTTTAATTTTAGCATTAAATTGAAACTATCAATTATAATTATTATTATCTGTGCTTTTTCTTGGTAGTTCCCTCGGTTTGCCAGTATATTTTAATATCTATCGATTTCATTGCTCAACAGAGTTTCCTGCATTCACAGTCCTTTGAATTTACTTTTGTTATTCTTTTAACAATTTTTCATCTATGCTTCTATAAATAAATGAGACCTTTTCATCTTTGATGCCTGAAAAAATCTATGGTTTGCCTTTTCTCTTGAATCGTGTTTTAGTTTGGTTTCCTATGACCCCCTCCAGGGTGATTCGCTGCCTGTGTCCAGACTTAGGGCCCTGCAAAATCACACAGCCCGGCCCTACTTGTGAGGTTGTGTTTCATTTGTACGCCACGGGGATGTTTGTCTCGTGTTGAGCGTACTCTTCTCCTTCCTTATCAAATGTATTAATGATAAAGGGAAAAATCTTCAAAGCTACCAGAAAGGAATGACCAATTACCTTTAATTTTTAATGTATCACTGATGAAGCCAAGTAGAGAGTATAAGATACAGATTCACAAAGACAGACTTAACATCAATATCTCATTTGGGTTTGGTTTTTTTTAACCTGGGGGAAAATACACACACACACACACACACACACACGGTGTCAAAATAATGTATACACATTTTAAGAAAAAGAAAAAACGGTATTTAATTTCTAATACTTAAGTCACATTTGACTTCTGCAATTATAAGAGGTGCTCAATATGACTTGTGTTCACCTTTTATTATCAGTACGCATTATTACAATTTTAACACTGTTTTTTCCTTTTTCAGTGTTTATACATTTTTTGGCACCCTCTGTATATCTGCTTTGTAGCTTAGTAGAACATTTTATAAAAACAGTGTAACACCGTAATTTAACTCGTTCCCTTCTAATAGATTGGAGGTTTATTTCCAATTACACCCTAAAACAAATGAAGTACAATAAACATTCTTTGTATGCATTATTGCACACTCACGTGAGCGTTTCTATGTGATAAATCCCCGTATATTGAATTGCTAGGTAAAAGTCTTGCCCCTTAAAATGTTGTGAAAATCTTTTCCTTTCTTGCTTTCTTACTAGTTAAGGGCTTAGGCTTTATCTTGATAGGAATCCTAATTCCACCATTTCTCTGATGTGCAGCATAACTTAGGACAAATCATTTAGTCTCTCTAATCCTTGATTTCCTTATCTTTGAAAACAGGATTAGTATAGTAGGCACTTCAGAGGATGGTTGTCAGGATGAAATAAAATATTGAGGCTGGGCACCTGTAGCTCAATGGGTAGGGTGCCAGCCACATACACCGGAGCTCAGAACCCAGCTCAGGCCTGCCAAACAACAGTGACAACTACAACAACAACAACAACAAAAATAGCCAGGCGTTGTCATGGGCGCTTGTAGTCCAAGCTACTTGGGAGGCTGAAGCAAGAGAATCACTTAAGCCCAAGAGTTTGAGGTTGCTCTGAGCTGTGATGCCACGGCTCTCTACTGAGGGGGACATAGTGAGACTGTGTCTCAAAAAAAAAAGAAAGAAAGAAAATATTGAATTTAAAACTAGTGTAGTATCTAACAACTGAGTTACCATCGCTAAAGACACTGATATGAGTTTAGAAAAACATGCAGATTGCTGACACCAAGTTGCTTGCCCCTCAAGGTTTTGAAGAACACTAGTACCCTGTGTGTGTAGAGGCAGAGGACTATCTGCCTATCTCTGTATGTATCTTTTACTCAATTTTACTTTGAACCTACAACTGTCCTAAAAAAAAAATAATAATAAAGCCTATTGGCAAACAGACTGCCACTGATGTCTGAAAACACCTGCTAGAGGCTCTGATTCCATTAACTGGAGAGGAGGCCCCAGCATCTGTATTTTTAAGTCTCCCTGGGTAATTCTAATGTGCATTGAAATTGGGAACCACTGGAGGAAAGTCCTTAAAATGAAAAAAAAGGGAAAGAGGAAGCCCCTTCTCTTTGAGTTTGTTGTGGTTGACTTCCCTTTCCCTGGTCAACTTTCGTCCAGATGCAGAGGGCAGCCAGGTGGGCCACTGTCCTGCAGAGACAGCCACTTGCTCCTTCCCCGGGGTGTCACCTCTCTTGCTAAATGCTCTCTTTAACTCAAACAGCATGAGGATAGACATTTGCCATACCAAGTGAATAACCCTGCTTTGCTTGACGTTAATTCATCCTAGACATGCTTACTGACTAGGCATTTGTTGCATTGATTAAGCCAACTGTTGGGGAAACAGTTGAATGAAGGAAGCTTGATTCTCCCCTGGGAGACCTCAGGGACGGTGGGTTGCACACATGCAATGTCAGAAGAAGGTGAGTGAGGGCTCGGAGAAGAGAAGGCAGGGTATTTCCCACCCAGGTGACTTCTCCACAGGAGCTGAGAATGAGCAGAGTAGCCGTTATCCAGATGAGAATAAGGCAGAGGGCTCAGAGCAGGGGCAGTGACACAGCAAAGGCTGGGAGGGGCACATTGAAGACATTTAAGACCCCAGATCACATCAGAACAGAGAATCCAGAGACAAAATTATCCTCACATCCCCATCAGATTTTTGACAAAAGAGATGAAAACATACAGTGGGGAAAGGAATCCCTGTTCAATAAATACTGCTAGGAAAACTGGATAGCCACATGTAAAAGACTGAAACTGGATCCACACCTGTCATCACTCACAAAAATTAACTCACTTAAACCTAAGACAGGAAACTATAGGAATCCCAGGGGAAACAATGAGGTAAAACTCTTATAGATATCAGCCTATAAAAAGAATTAATGAAGAAGACCCCCAAAGCAATCACAGCAACCCCCCAAAATAAATAAATGGGACCTAATCAAATTAAAAAGTTTCTGCACACCCAAGGACACAATCAAAAGAACAAATAGACAACCCACAGAATGGGAGAAAATATTCTCATGCCGTACATCTGATAAAGAACTGATAGCCAGAATCCACAAAGAACTCAAATCAGCAAGAAACAACCAAACCAACACCATTAAAAACTGGGCAAAAGGCTCGGTGCCTGTAGCTCAGTGGCTAGGGCGCTAGCCACATACACCAGAGTTGGCAGGTTTGAATCCAACCCAGGCCTGCCAAACAACAATGACAACTACAACCAAAAAATAGCCAGGTGTTGTGGTGGGCACCTGTGGTCCCAGCTACTTGGGAGGCTGAGGCAAGAGAATCGCTTAAGCCCAGGAGTGGAGGTTGCTGTGAGCTGTAATGCCATGGCACTCTACCCAGGGTGATACTGTGAGACTCTGTCTCAAAAAAATAAAAAACTGGGCAAAAGACATGAAAAGAAGCGTTTCAAATGAAAATATACCAAAAACCAACAAACTCATAAAAAATGTTCAACATCTCTAATTATTAGAGAAATCAAATCAAAACCACGTTGAGATATCGCCTAACCCCAATGAGAAAGGCTTGTATTAAAAAGTCTCAAAACAACAGATGGTGGCATATCCAGAGATATACACTGTTGATAGGGCTGCAAACTAGTGCAGCTTCTATGGAAAATTATATGAAGATACTTCAAAGAATTTAAAGTAGACCTACCATCTGATCCAGCAATCACACTGCTGGGCATATACCCAAAGGAAAAAAGGTTATTTTATAAAAAGGACACCTGCACTGGAATGTTTAGTGCAACACAATTCACAAAGATGTGGAAACAACCCACGTTCCCACCAATACATGACTGGGTTAATAAAATGTGGTGCGTGCATTTCATAGAATGCTCCTCAGCCATAAAAAAAAAAAAATTGGCAATCTAGTATCTTTTGTGACAACCTGGATGGAACTGGAAACCATTCTTCTAAATGAAACATCACAAGAATGAGAAACCAACCCCCGGACTCTATACCAACCTAATCTTTGGGGACTGATCTTTCAGTACTGAAGTGTACACACAGAAGCAAATCTCAGGGAAACTCGAGCTGGGGCAAGGGGCAGGAGGACGAGTAAATTCACACCTATCAGGTACAGGGCACGCTGACCGGGGGAAGGAAAACAAAGTGTGCGAACAAAACATGTACCCCAATATGTATTTTGAAATTAAAAACATTCTCATTTAAAACAAAATTTTTAAAGACACTTTTTATGAAGTAGGAAGGGGGCTAGCATGAGGTTGAAACGGGACCGAAAGCCAGATGTTGCAGGGTCTTGTAGACCATGTTAAAGAGTTTAGGAATAATCCCTAAAAGCAGTAAGAAACAATGGAAGGTTTTAGGCAGAAGGAACAGTTGCCATGAGGAGATTTGCTCTGAGGATAGCCACGTGCACAAAGAGTCTGATGAAGTGGTTGTTGGGAAGATTCAAATGGCAGGCGAAGCTGGCCACACTGGGATAGTGACAGTGAAACAAAGCGAAACCAAGGGAGGAGTTGGGGTGGGGGGGACTCTGTTGACTCTGTTTTGGAGAAGTTTGCTGAGGTGTCTGTGTGAGGTAGCTTGAACAGGCAGTCATTTTTTTCAAGATCCGAAGCGCAGAAGAGAAATCTCAGGTGGCAACAATTTGGGGAGGTTGCTTCATACTGTTTTCAGCGCTGAACCAAAAGACAGCATTAAATGCTTTACTTCATTCAGTCCTAAGCAAACGTGTTGGTTAGCTCTGCGAAGCCTGCTTGACTGATGGTCGGTGTACTTGTGAGTAAATAAGGACTGGCTCCAGATCGCAATTATCACAAGCACCTCTCCCTTTCATCTCGTGAGACACAATGAAATTGTAAACATCTATCTAGACACTCAAAAAAAAAAAAAAGTTCATTTTTTCCCTCTGGGGAAAAAAATTATTTTTCCTTTGTCTTTGTTGCAAGTGTGTGTGCTGTCTCACTTGCCAAGCCTCCTCTTCTCCTACGTTTGTAAGAAATAAACGTGATCCTATCTGTGCCCTGTGTAATCAAAGTCTTCCCAAGCTCACTGCTTTGATCTGTGCCCTTTCCTTAAAATTGCAAGACCACAAGGATAGAGAATTGAATTTGGCTTCTCTTATGAATTTCACTCTTTCACTTAGGCCAGTTTAAAACTTCCCTTGCACTGCTCCCAGACAATTTGGATATAACTTATCTTTCCTCTGCAGAGGGAAAAAAACACATCTTCTAGAGCGTCATCTGAGGGTGGTGGATGCTGAAGGATGACTGCTTTATGATATTAAGCGAGTGTCAGCTGAGAGATGGAGGGCTTTGCATGATCACCCTTTCACCCAGGTGACGGTAGCAGCCACTGACTGTCTCCTCCACGAAGTTTATGAACTTGAACACAGTACAAGGCACAGTGTGCATTTAAGAGCCAAATTACAAAATCAAATAGGCTTTTTCTAATTAGGTTTTAATGTAAGTATTTCCATAAGTAATCTACAAAGATCGTTGATTTACTTAATTTAAAAAAAAGTTCTAGGCAAAAAAAAAAAAAAAGTACCCGAGAGAGACGAGTTAAAAATCTTACTCATAAATTATAATAATTTGCTAGGACAACCTATTATTCTGGATTTTGCAAAGGTGTCCTTCAACCGTTGACAGCCTTCATTCATTTTTTCTTTTATCCCTTCCATTCTTACCATTTTTCTCGAGTGACACCCGTAACTCAACTCCCTGCTTAAAAGACCATCCATTAGGTAAGGTTTTGTGCCAATGATAATGATTATAAATCATGTTCAAATTTTAGAGATTTTGAAAAGACATTGAGAAATTAAAATTCAAATAATCATCACTCCTTTTGGTTCTCATTCATCAATACTGCAAAGATACACAGGTGCTCATATCTAGCCATTTCCTTTTATTTGTGGCTCAAGAAACTAGAAAGTGAAAAAGATATTTATTTCTTACAGAAACCATTGAATTATCTTTTAGTCTCATAATAATAGCTTCAAACTTTGCGGTGATTGCAGTTATTTGACGAATTTTCCAATCATTGTAAGTGGAGCACAGGGAGGGGGAGAAATATTACAAGTAACTTAAAACTACGATAAGCAAAAGCTTTCTTTTAGGGAAGTAGTTGGTTAACTTTTTGAACTCCTTGTATTAGCTGCTATAGAAAAACTGCAGGATTTTGTACTAAAACTCTGTTTCCATTCCCCCTCCTTCTTTCTACTAGAGGTAACAATTACCATGCAGTAGGCATATGATGCTATTATTTGCATTATTTATGTAGCTCTTTTTATGGCGTTGATAACATGTGCCATGCTGTCCCGGTCTCTCTCTTCCTTTCCTCCCGGGCACATGTACAAGCCCACACACGCATAGAGAGCACATGTGTCTAGACATAATAGTAACTATTATTATTAATCTTCGTTCTGAATGACAACTGGGATGCAAGTGTTCAGAGTACTTCATACATAGGACCCTTTTTTTCTTATAAAAACTATATATGAAACTATAAAATAGAACACTTGTTCTATGGTTGACAGAATACATCTGAACACACACACATGCAAAACCCAGTTTTGTCCCTAACGTGTAGTTTATTTTGTGTTTGTTAAACAGTGGTGCTCACTCACATGGGTTTATTCTGTTCCATTTTTTGTTGGGTGTCTCTGAGGTACAGGGAGATGGGAAGATGGAAGGCGTCAATCTTGAACAGGAGGCTTCCCTCGCTGCACTTCCCAGCTCTTCTCCTAACTCAGAAACCTAATGGGTGGTGAGATGGTTTGCTAGGAATGTGAGGAAACTTAAAAGAGATCACTTGTTGTATGCAGATGGTCACGCCTTCTTGATAATTATAAAAGCCTTTTAAAAGATACAGGTGTATCAGGTACAGAAAAAGGTACAGAAAAAGCATTTTCAGGGTTCTCTGCCTTCACCTTTGCCCCCTCTGTAGGAGTTAGAAATGTGAGGAATGCAGTAGCTTATGGTTAAGGTCCGCTTTGCCTGAGGTTAGCAAGAAAACAGCTTCATTTATACATACACGCTCACATCCCTGGCACTGTCCAAGTTGAACAGATAGGAAGGGGGTGAACTGGGCTGCAGGCAGATTTATTACCCCTGGAACCAAAATATGCGAACAAAATTTCCAAGGTCAGTTTTGTATTATTCAAGGGGTTGGGGGAGCTCTCTACTTTTTTATCATGCCTACCATACAAACAAATGAAGAACACAAACTTTTATAGTTTTAATAAAGATAATTTATTAGGGCAAGAAAATAAGGCATTCATGCGCACCTTGAGCAGCACACAAAATGGATTTCCTTTGGCTTTCCAGATGGTTCTATGAGCCACGTTTTAGGGTTTTGCTTGATGCTATGTGTTTGGGAATTCCATCTGATGCTCTGAAATGTAACATCATCTCTTTAACAGCAGTGTTTTGAGGAATAGTGACATGATCCTTTTAGAGTTGCAGATCCTTTTAGATTTAGTCCTTTTGAATCTTGTGAAACCAGAGAGAAAATGTCTGTTTCAAGGACTGTTTACCTCGTTGGTGTACACTCAATTAATTTGTCTTCGTTAATAATGATCGCTTATAAAATAAGCTTGGTGTGTAATTTCCTATGAGCCGTATATATTCCAAAATACGTGTAAATTCCTTTTTGTAAGTGACCCACAAATTTTCTCTCGGTTTTCTTTGTTCATCAGCTGACTGCTGTACCTCAGACTTGAGGCAGCTGTATCGCGAGGGAAACTGTTGGTCACAGGGGGAATCAAATGGGAAACGATGATTAGATCCGTCCAGATTCATCATTGATACTGGAGAAAAATCTAAAGTCCCCAAAGCCTATGCCTAGGTTAAAGAGCCAAGTGGTATCATTTTTATGCATGTTTGGGACAAATGTTAACCTTTTGGTAGGAGATAATTCATTTAGTGCATCATCAGTTATTATACAGCACCCTCCAACCCTATGAGAAACCTACAATCAGGCCCCGATCTAAGTCTTCAGTACTGGTAATTATACCTATTCACTCTAATTACCCCAGTAGATTATAACAGACCCAAATAGCTGGATTACACCCAAATAGCAACAGCTGTGTTTCAGAGTGAAAACTTGGTAGTAGACGGTAAAATGAGTGACTGGGCCAAACTTAAAATTTCACTCCCTTATGTGTTTTGTTTCATTTCCTTCTAGTTTTTTAGCTAAGCTTCTAGAAAGCCATTTATAATGCCACATATGGGGGACAGACTAATTCTTATACCTCAGATGAGAATAGTTTATTAGGTGCATGTTTGTTTTTAAGCAGTGATACTTAAACCTGAAATCTATATACATCTACAGATTATAGAGATATTACCTTACTTAAAAAAATATATGATGCCATGAGAAATTCTATAAGACAAAGCTAAGTCTTTTTTGGAATCATGTCAATAGTTTGAGAAAAAAATAAAAATAACAGACGTGGTTCTGTTCTGCTCTTAACAGAGCCCATCTTCTACTTCGGTGATGTGGAGTACTCTGTGGATGAGAGTGCAGGCCACGTTGAAGTGCGGGTGTGGAGAACGGGCACCGACCTGTCCAGGCCTTCTAGCATCACTGTGAGATCTCGGAAGACGGACCCGCCCTCTGCAGATGGTGAATGTCTCCCACATCGGCAGTGTTGATAGTTCAACAACTTCCAACTACCACGAAACAAATTTCTTTAAAGCTAAAATATTTTACTTCTATTAAAGCAGTTTGGCTGAATGTATTTTTTTTTCTGAGATTATATGTGGGTCTCTACGAAAGTTTTGAGACAGACCGTATTTGTGGTCCATTATTTCACTTCCAAGAAACACAGTCAACAGCATCCTGTCTGATTTACCCATGCAAGCTTCAACTTACTCAGCTTTTTCTTCTTCTTTCTTTCTTTTTTCTTTTTTGAGACAGAGTCTTAGTCTGCCACCCTGGGTACAGTGCTGTGCTGTCATAGCTCACAGCAACCTTAAACTCCTGGGCTCACATGATCCTCTTGCCTCAGCCTCCCTAGTAGCTGGGACTACAGGCACCATCTCCACACCAGGCTAGTTTTTTTTTATTTTTAGTAGAGACAGAGTCTCATTTTGCTCAGGCTAGTGCAATACACCCGCTTCAGACTCCCAGAGTGCTGGGATTACAGGCATGAGCCACCTCACCCAGCCCAACTCGCTCAGCTGACTGGTCTTACTGGGAGGGCTCTATTTGATTCTGGCCACCCGTATTTTTACATTTTTTGATGCTTGCGTATCTCAAAACTTTCATAATGACCCACATGCTATTTAGGAGATAAATCTAGGTCTTTTTTTACTACTGTGAGAAAGTGCACTGGAGGGGCATGACTCAGAGGCTAGGTTACACATTAAAACTCGAAGACTCTAAATTCTGATGCTGATGTTTGCATGAATTGGCAACTCTAACCCTGTTCTGTGTTAGGACGTCACAGAATGCTGCCCCCCTCATGGGGATGCAGTGACATCTAAGCCCTGTGTGGTGTGTCTCTTCAGTTGGCTTCCTCCTCATTTTAACCACATGTCCCCATAAATACTTCAGATCAGAAAGGCTCTTCCCATGCTTCATTACACAACTGTCCCAGATGGCACACACTTACTTTTTATTCTGGGATCTGTATCTCCAAAAGGTTCATCATAGAACCTAGGTATATATATATATACCTATATATATATATTTTGCAAGTATAATTTTCAAAGGGCTATTTGACAGATTTCAGCATTAACTGTCAACTCTGTAGTCATGTTTAATAAAAATGACATCTACCCTTGGCTCCCTTTTCAATAGAAATTAGGTAAATCATTTTGATCATAGAGTTTAAAGCAAGCAAAGGATTCAGAGTTTCCTTCTGTTTCCCTACATGATCAATGATTTAAACTCTCTCTCATATGCACACACACGTGAACACACATGAATGTCATACACATGTCACAATTCATCAAACAAAGCAATCGGGGTCATACCATTGTAAAACGTATCCTTAAGTTTTAACTTTCCTGTTTTTTTGTTTTGTTTTGTTTTGTTTTAATTTGGCCGGGGCTGGGTTTGAACCCGCCACCTCCGGCATATGGGACCGGCGCCCTACCCGCTGAGCCACAGGCGCCGCCCAAGCTTTAACTTTTCTAACATAGCGGAACCAGCATAGTGTTTTGCATGTAGCAGTTTCCCAGGAAAGACTTGTTTCAACAAATTAGTTATTTTTAGGAGACAAATTCTAATCAGAGGTGGGGAGAGGGAGAGAGAATGGGATCAAAAGGAAAGAAGCAGAGGAAAAGGACCATGTACAAAAGAACCACAAGGAGACACAGACACTTTAAAAAGTGAATTAAAAACTCACCATTGTTGCACATTCCATAGATAAAAAAATAACAAAAGATCAAAAGGTAGGATGACAAACAAGAGTAATAATACTGAACTGCTGTTCTCACTTTTTTTTTGAGATAGAGTTTCAGTATGTCGCCCTCCGTAGAGTGCTGTGGCATTGCAGCTCACAGCAACCTCCAACTCTTGGACTTAAGCGATTCTCCTGCCTCAGCTTCCCAAGTATCTGGGACTACAGGCACCCAGCACACACCCAGCTACCTTATTGTTGTAGTTGCCATTGTCTGGTGGGCCTCGGCTGGGTTTGAACCCACCAGCCCTGGTGTATGTGGCTGGCACCCTAGCCGCTGAGCTACAGGCACCGAGCCCCAACTCTCAGTCTTTATGGAGTGGCTGAAGAGGAAAGGACAGTTTTATTCTTTTTTTTAATTATTAAGTCATATACACATAAATCATGTATACATTAGTACATTTATGGGGTACAGGGTGCTGATTTCATATACAATTTGGAATGCTTAGATCAAATTAGTTAATGTAGGGTTTCACCTCATTTACTTATTGTGTTAAAACATTTATATTGTATACTTAGTAGATTTGACATGTACCCTTGCAATATGCTCCATAGGTGACAGTTTTATTCTTATCTACTTTAGATATAAATGGAGGTATCAACACTAGATATATATACCCCTTGGTCTGAAAAATATTAAGTCAAAGATCAAATATGTCTCTGATAAAATATGTCTCCTTGCCTGGGGTGAGGAGACATAAGCTCGTGGGACAGAGCTTATCCTCGAGAGATGTCGCTTTCATCAACAAACAACCTCATACCCAAACAGAGTGTTCTGTAATGGCTCCAGCAAAGAGATATAAGATACTTACCTAACGGGTAGCGCCTGTGGCTCAGAAGGGTAGAGCACTGGTCCCATATGCCAGAGGTGACGGGTTCAAACCCAGCCCTGGCCAAACAAAAAAAAAAGAAAGATACTTAACTAATATTAATGAAATTTTAAATATACACATTACATATATAATTTATGATGATCAGCTATATGTGATTGATAGGCTGATTATTCTAAGCCTGATTTTTATTAGAGAATTTCAAAATAAAGATAGAGAAACTGTAACACAGAAAGCTGAAATAATTAATCCAAAGTTCAGCCATGAGGTATAAAGGCCAGGACCTGTTCTTTGATCGACCACCTCAATAACCATGCGGACAGTAATCTTTTGTATGTCTGTAAATGTACTTCTCTGTGGGGTTATGCTCGTCTCTAACTTTTTTAATGAATTAGAAACACATCTACATAACTTATATCTTTTCTTTCTTTTTTTTTAATTGGGTCACTACCCGACTAATTCTCTTCTTATTGTCATAGCTGGAACAGACTATGTGGGAATCAGTCGTAATTTAGATTTTGCCCCTGGAGTCAACATGCAGACTGTTCGTGTCGTCATTTTGGATGACCTTGGACAACCAGTGTTGGAGGGAATTGAGAAATTTGAACTTGTGCTTCGTATGCCTGTGAATGCGGCCCTCGGCGAGCCCAGCAAAGCCACAGTGTCCATAAATGACTCTGTCTCTGATTGTGAGTGTTTATCAATTTTGTAATGATAAGTACCATGATAGGCAAAGATTTATACATATATACACACAAAACACATGTATATATAAGTAAAATGATAAACTATATATACCTAATCTAGTTTATATATAGGTATAATAAACATATAGATTGGGTGGCTTGAGCAACAGAAATTTATTGTCTCATCGTTGTGGCTAGAAATCCAAAATCCTGCTGTTGCTGGTTCCTTCTGAGGCCTGTAAGCGAAGGGGGTTCTAGGCTTCTCTCTCTGGCTTGTAAATGGCCATCTGGCCCTCAAGTCTCTCCACATCTTTCACATCGTGACCCCTCTAGGAGTGTCTGTGTGTCTGGTTTTTCCCTTTGTATGGAGACACCAGCCGTACTGGATTAGGACACCACCACCCACCTCCCCCACTTGGTCACCTACCAGTGAAGACCCTACCTACCAGTTAGGTCACATTCTTAGGCACTGCAGGTGAGGATGTCAACCTGTGGATTTCAGAAGGACACAGTTCAATGCATACAAATATCCCAGCTAGCTGTGTCTTCCTTTCTCCTGATTATTTTGATAGCATCTGACAGTCACAGAAGAAAACTTTTAGTCTTCTTCCCAAATAGTATCATGATCAGTATCTTAATGGTTTCTCCAGAATTCCCCTTGACCCGGCTGAGTGGAGCCATATAGAAGCACACGAACCCTTGGGTGTCAGTGATCTTTTTCTACTTCTCAGCCCAAGATGCTTTCTGTCTTCTCCTTCCCCCAGATATTCCTGAAATTTCCCTAATAAGGTGCCAAAAATATTGTTCTGAGACAACCAGCTGCAGACACAGGGCAGGGCCCTCTGACACACGTCATCACGAGGGAATGCTCAGCACTCTTCAAATGGTGGTTGTCACAGTGCTTGGTGGAATCTAGCCTGTCATCAGTGAGATCTGTACATAACTGACCTAGCACAGGTGTCAATTAAAAATCACACACACACATACTCATTGTCAACTTTCTCAACATCATCTGGGTAAACGAGGCTCATAATACGTGTGCTGTATTTAATGTTCTTCATTATCAGGAAATTCTGCAAATGCTCATGACTAGGAAACATATAGATAGAAAAATCTGAAGGTCTGTGATTTATTCTATTATTTTTTGTAGCATTTCGTTGTATATCAAAGGTAAGGAAATCAAAACTCTTGAAGTGATTTGTTCAAGGTCAAGACATGGGCAAGTGAGGGAGGAGAGATCCAGTTCTTTCCGTTATCCTTTCTACTAAACCACATATTCTGAAATGTCATTTTCCTTAAGGAAATCTCTGTTCATCTTGATCCATGAGTTTATTTTTGTAGTGCCTAAGATGCAGTTCAAAGAACGGGTGTATACTGGTAGTGAGAACGATGGGCGAATCGCCGCAGTGATCCACAGAAGTGGAAACACCCAGTACATGTCTTCAGTGAGATGCTACAGTCGGCAGGGCTCAGCTCAGGTGATGATGGACTTTGAAGAGCGCCCGAACACTGATGTCTCCATCATCACGTTCCTCCCTGGTAAGCTGGAGCTTGAAATTTTTATATGAAATTTGAGGAAGCCAAGATTTTGTTGTGAAATAATACATCCTGGGAATATAAGTTTCTTAATATTAACTAGCATATGACATGGTTGTATGGTTTAAATGGCAAGGTGAGGTAGATTTTAGCAGGGTGAATGAATGCCCTTTCAGTTTCTGTTTTAACTTACAGATTTCCATGGATGTGCTCTATTGTTTATGCCAAAATTAGCAGACAAGGGTATATGGAATGTTAGATTTCACAATGCTTGGAATCAAACTTAATGTTTAAATGAAACGAAATAAAAAGAAATAGGGCTTTTTGTTGTTGTTGTTTTGGGTTTGTTGTTTGTTTTTTTTTTTGAGACACAGTCTCACTCTGTCATCCAGGCTAAAGTGCCATGGTCTCAGTCTACCTCACAACAACCTCAAACTCTTGGGCTCAAGGAATCCACCTGGCTCAGGCTCCTAAGTAGCTGGAACTACAGGTGACTATCACAGCGCCCTGCTAATTGTTCTGGTTTTAGCAGAGATGGGGTCTTGCTCTTGCTCAGGCTGATCTTGAATTCCTGAGCTCAAGGGATCCTCCTGCCTTGGTCTCCCAGAGTGCAAGGATTATGTTTATGAGCTACCATGCCTAGCTTAGGTGTTTTGTTTTTAATATGTATTTATTTCCTTAGCATATTTGGTCTCTTTGATCTACTAATTGTACGTACAGAAGTCTATTCTAAGAAAAAGAATTGTAAATGCATAGAAAGATCCTTTTATGTGCTTTTTCATCACAAAGTTACTTATGGTAATGCGAGATTTAAAACAATTTGAGAATTATTTATTTAGCCAGCCATATGATGGTATTTTCTATAGCCATTAAAAATATCTTAAAGACTTATTAATTAGATAGGGGAAAATTCAAAATATAATATTGGTCCCATTATTTATTTATTTATTTTGAGATAGAATTTCACTACATCGCCCTCAGTAAAGTGCTGTGGTGTCACAGCTCACAGCAACCTCAAACTCTTGGGCTTACGCGATTCTCTTGCCTCAGCCTCCCAAGTAGCTGGAACTATAGGTGCCTACCACAACACCTGGCTATTTTTTGGTTGCAGTTGTCATTGTTTTTAGCAGGCCCGGGCCGGGCTCAAACCCACCAGCTTCAGTGTATGTGGCTGGCACCCTACTCAATGAGCTATGGGTGACGAGCCACTGGTCCCACTTTTTAGAAGCAAAGGCCTAATTGTTCTTGGCTCAATGATTTTCAGTTAGTCATATTAGAAACTAGTGTTGCGGTCAAAAGAACAACGTCAAACTATCCAAGGCTGCTACAAACTTTGCTTCCTGATGCTAATACTAGAAATTCATTTTTAGAAATTAGTATTTACTTTTCCCCTTGTTTTCCAAGACGAATAACAGAACTTAAAGACAAAAATGAAAGAAATTCTCTGTACAAATAAAAGCCTGGCGTTGCATGTATTCAAACATTTACTCACTGCTTCAGCAAGTACCTTCTGAAGGCTGATTAATGCTACACACTGTTCTTTGCACTGGTACAACGGAAAGAAAAGCCACATCCTGGTCCTCAGGGCGCTTCCATTCTGGCTGAGGTGTGTCCCCTTGGCCTGTGGGCTGCGACTGACCAGCTGACTTTTGTGTTGTTCCAGGTGAGACGGAAAAGCCTTGTGTCCTTGAGCTGATAGATGACACCCTCTACGAGGAGGTGGAGGAGCTGCGTCTGGTCCTGGGCACACCACAAAGCAACTCCCCCTTCGGGGCTGCCATTGGTGAACAAAATGAAACTCTCATAAGGATCCGAGACGACGCAGATAGTACGAAGCCATTTCTTATGCTCAGCTGTAACTTGGGAACTGAAATCGACCTGAGTTAAAGATTCAGATAGTTCAGAAAATAACTCCCTCTCTCTGACTAGGGTTTTTAAGCAATTAAGCAACAGAGACCAACACAAATAGGGAACCAAAACAAACCATTAAAACTGAAACCGTTGATGTTGGAGAATTTAACTTATACCTGAAGATGGAATCTCAAACATTCACAGAGCAACTGTTTCTTCCTTCCTCTCCCCCTTTCAGGGGCCTGCTCCCCTATAATTGATGGCACATGGGGAGAGCCTAGAGCACCAGGAGCTGGCTGGTTCCCAGGAAGGAGGGGGCTACACTTGTCAGCTTCTCCTTCCACACACACCACGACATTGAATGAGGGTCGGGGAAGCCAGCAGCCTAGCAGTAACCAGCTCCTCCCCACACAAAGAAACAGGAAAGGCAGGGAGAACGCATTCCCCTCACTAACACTCCGTTTGTCTGTGTTTCCCCCAATTTTAGAAACCATCATTAAATTTGGAGAAACCAAATTTAGTGTCACTGAACCTAAAGAACCAGGAGAGTCAGCAGTCATAAAAATTCCAGTGATTCGCCAAGGAGACACGTCAAAGGTTTCCATCGTGAGAGTCCACACCAAGGACGGCTCCGCCACCTCTGGAGAAGACTACCACCCTGTGTCTGAAGGTGCGGCCCGGCCTGTCTCCGGATAGATCAGGCCCACACTGGCCTTAGTGCTGGCACCCTTGAGGAAAGAGGAGAAGCATCCAATGGAAATACAAATAGGCACTCTCTTTTCAGTTCAACACTTTAGGAAAAGAGGAACAATGAACTATATGGCTAGGATTTTGCCTTATGACGTACAGAGTACATGTGTTACAACTTAGGGACATTTTTAGGTGTGCTAGATGACCTTCTGTTTTGAGTCTACCTTTTTACTGGTTTACCTCTGTCATAAGTCATCACATTTAAAATACTGGTTTCCCCCTAATTTTCTATTACCCTGAAATCTGCATGACAGCATTAGACAACCTGTCTTCCTTTAGAGAACCTCAACAGTCTAAAGCTAAAGGTAGAAAACTTTGTGCTAACCAAGGACAGTACAAGTGTGGTGAAATACCACTACAGGGACCATGAATTTTCTGGGACTCAGGAGCCTCCAACGGATGCTTTTCATTCCTCTCCTTTTCCAGATTTTGGGGCCATTTCACCGTTTACTTCTATCAGTAACTAAAACGAATCTGTTCTTCCCTCTCGCTCATTCTCTGAATTATATGAAGACCTAGTAAGCATAAATTTATGTCTAAAATTAAGTGTATGAATTATGTGGCGTTCTACCTAAACACTGTTTCTACTTCCCCCCTCTAACCACCAATAATGTTTAGTTCTTGAGGATCATAGCACTTCAGGACGTCTTCAGCCCTACCTCGCAAACAAGATTTAGAAAGTGACTGATAGGTGTCACTGAACCAGTAATTAACAAGGCAAGAAAAACAATAACATCTTCTACAAAGGCTCTTGTATTGTCTTTGTGTCTAAGAATAATAATTTGATAAACCGTTATAGAACATCAAAGATATCCTAAGATTATTCTCTAAGTAAAGAATAATAATATATTTGAAGTAAATCACATACAGGGTCCAGCAGAGGTAACAGCCTTTTGTCCTTGACTATGACATTGTTATATTACAGAATTACGTGCTTATGATTTTGTGATAAAAGATCAGTATAGATTACTGGCTCATAAAAAAGGACACAATCTGTGCCGTTATCTGTAGTCCGCATTATTCACGTGTAATGCTTCTGTAATGTAACAACATCACACCCCAGCACAAAAGGGCATTACTTCTGCCTCGGCCCTGTGCAATCCAAAAGCAGAGAAAAAACTGACTAGCTGGTGAATTTGAAATCTAAAATGTGAAATGTGAAATCTAAAATCTCTAACGTGCAGGTTTTATATGAAAGAAAAATCTTCCAACTATTAATAATACGATCTTTAATAGAAGTTGTTTTACTTAGAAATAAAACAGTCCCTTTTGCTTAAACAGAAACAGAATTAGAGCTACGTAGTAAATAGCTGGCAGATAATGTCAGAAAAAAGTTAAATAATATTTAGTCAGCCTATTTGTCTCTTTTATCCCATATATGTCAACATGCTGTTTATAATGCTTTATTGTAAAAATTTAAGGAATTTTTTTCAGAAATGTTCTATTATCTCTTTGTATGGTTCAAATTGAGGTCAGGCTTTTTCAAATAAGCAGAAAAAATTAAATGTCAAATAAAAGTTGACCTTTTTGTGCACTAAAAATGTCTAAAGTAACAAGGTAAATGTGAATGAGAAAGCTTGACTACCATCTGGCAAATGTACTATCAGAAAATAATAATTCAAATATTTTAGGTTAATTTTTTAAGTTTTTAACTTCTTAGAAATTTGGCTTGTATTTATAACTTAGGGGTGATAAAAATGCGAATGCTTATAGGGCTAAGACAAGCCATGAAAATGGGCAAAGCAAGGGAAATGTGAGGGGAAATGGAATTATTACAGTGTTATTAAACCAGCAAGTCCATTCCTTGCTGAGAAAAACCTGCACTATTATAACCTGGTTGCTATAGACTGTTGCAGTGCAGAAAGCTTCAAAAGAACTCAAAACATCTGTATTTTCCTATAAAATTTCCATATTTTTAAGTATTAGAAACTAATTTTGTAATGTCCTGTTATACAAGTGAGGCCAAACAAAGTAGTAGGCCACCAATGATCGACTATTCTCATTCTCTGTATCAAAACCGAAGTTCTCTCAGGATCTGAAAGTCAGGGACAGATAGCCTCAAAGGACACCCCGAGGCCAGTAGGAAAAACAGCTGTCTCAAAAAAGAGAGCAAGCTGGGTAGCACCTGTGGCTCAAAGCGGAGATGGCGGGTTCAAACCCGACCCCAGCCAAAACTGCAAAAAAAAAAAAATAGAAAGAGAGCTGATTTTAAATAATAAAAAAATCTTTATAAAGAGAAAAAAGTCCTCTTTATAGCTGATAATTGCATACACTGGAGATGTATTTTCTTCTGCCCAACTTTAGAAGATTTATAATTTATAACTACAATGACTGAATTGCAGAAAGCAGCGATCATTACCTCTTCTAATTGGCCTGTCTTTGTGGTCTTTACATTTTCTCATTTGAAACAGTATCTCCAAGAGCACAGTAAGGCCAACAAAATAGTTTACCACGTTTAGCAATGTAGTCAGCTGGTTAATTGTGAGTTCAATAAAATCTAATAATTTTAATGTTTTAATAATGTTGAAATGAACAGTTAAGAGGACTTTGATAACTGGATGCAATTTTCATGACAGTGAAGCAATTCTTTTTAATGAGAGAGATGGGGAGCCGGAAAGAAGTTCTAACACTTATCTAAAGCAACTTTTCTGAATTTCTAAGAAGAACATCAAAAAGTCTTTTTGAAATATAATTTGATAATAGATAAAAAAACTCAACAATTTTATATTTAACTTCCCCACATATATACATAATGTAAATGTCATTCACATTTGATTATACCTGTGATCACATTCATTTGACTCCTGTTGGTTTAGAAATTCTGGAGAATGAGAGGTGAGTTTATCTTTTATGTCCTCATATTAGAACTACTTATTGTCCCATAAGTCAGCGTCCTTTCAAACTGTCGACCAACAAATCTATAGCTTACAATGAGTATTTTCTTTTAGATAAAATATAAGAGAATAGAAAATATCAATGTTCAGCGCATAGAGTAAGAATAAGTGATGTTTGTTAAACGTTTGGTTCTTTTTACACATATATGTGCACACACACGCATAAAGATACTGGGCCACAATGTGAAATATATTGTTCATTGCAGACCACAGTCAAAACAGCTTAAAAAAAACTTCCCAGGTGCAGATGCAAAAGATTTAAGTCTGTGATTTTGCATTTGCAGAAATTGAGTTTAAGGAGGGAGAAACCCAGCACGTTGTTGAAATTGAAGTCATCTTTGATGAGATAAGAGAGATGAAAGAGGCCTTCACTGTTCACCTAAAACCTGATGAAAATATGATAGCAGAGACTCAGGTAAGTAATGCAGTGTGTCTACAAATTCATGGCCGCATTTGTCACAGAAAATGCTTACCGGCTGTTACTAGTATACAGCAAAGTGCGGACACTTCATACAACCCTTATGTGAAAGAGGTGCGCATAATTCCTTTCACCATCTAAATAAATTTTGTTTTGATTATGTCATAATCAAGAAATTCCTCTCCCTTTCTTTGAAAACATCATGGAAACTCAAAGACTGGAGTCTGGGTCCTATGCTGACCCACTTCCATTCTCCATGTCAATCAGTAATGATTGGAGATTAACCTCCAGAGCGAAAGCATCATCTCAGCGTAAGGGGAGGGACTACTAATTCAGTGCCACAACTCATTAAAACATTCATTTAAACCCACAAGATAGTTTGTGAACCCTCAAAATCTCCACTGATTTCTAATAACTTTGTCAGAATTTGACATCCAGAGCCTTGTGACCAAAATGCTACAGTCCTAATATTTGTTTTCTATACTTATTTAATTTATATTGCATCGATTTTCTTCGAAATAAACATAATTTTCATGGAATTTTGACCTTTACACCAAAAATAACTTTTAAAACCACGTGTCATGTTTAGGAACAGATATGTTTTTATATCTATGCTTAAATCGACTTCATTTTTTTTAATAAAAAAAATTGTATTTACTTAGAAGCATTCAGAATGTCAACAAAACAGCTGCAACTTTTTTTTTACAATTACAGAGTGGTATTCAGTTAACAGAACAATTATTTCGTATAAGCTGCATCAGAGACAACTGAAGATGAAAAAACTACCATCCCCATATATAACTAATTTATGCTGTGCACCAACAAGAACCTGCTTTGCATTTCCATGCCAATTTACAACCCCCAGACTGTACCAGGCAAGGTTAGTGGCTGTTGAAAATACCACCAGGACAGGGCTATCTAAAGACACATTCGGTAGTGTGTTAACTACAAAAAAAGACACTGTACAGTTTAAAAACAAATCTTACACAGCCTTACATTTCAATTTTTTTCTTTAAAAGGAGTGAGTTGTGTACAGGGGGGTTAAATGCTTAATAGACAAGAAAAAAAAACTGCGCTAGAACCAACTTATTCATCATTTTCTTCTTCTTCATCTTCCTCCTCCTCTTCCTCCTCTTCGTCCTCCTCATCTTCCTCCTCTTCCTTCTTTTTCTTGCTTTTTTCAGCCTTGACGACTCCCTTTTTCGCTGCATCAGGCTTTCCTTTAGCTCAGTCTGCAGCAATATCCTTTTTGTATTTTTCCTTCAGCTTTGCAGCCTTCTTTTCATCAGGCTGCTTGTCATCCGCAGCAGTGTTATTCCACATCTCCCCCAGCTTCTTTGCAACATCAACAACGGATGGGCCAGGATGTTCTCCTTTGATTTTTGGGCGATACTCAGAACAGAACAAGAAAAAGGCCGAAGGAGGCCTCTTGGGTGCATTGGGATCCTTGAACTTCTTTTTGGTTTCCCCTTTAGGAGGGATACAGGTTTTCATTTCTCTTTCATAACGGGCCTTGTCCATCTTTGCCGTACCTTCAAATCTTCCTTTCTCCTTAGCAGACATGGTCTTCCACCTCTCTGAGCACTTAGAAAACTCTGAGAAGTTGACTGAAGCATCTGGGTGCTTCTTCTTGTGCTCCTCCCAACAAGTTTGCACAAAGAATGCGTAGGATGACGTTTTGCCTCTCGGCTTCTTAGGATCTCCTTTGCCCGTGTTTAGTTATTTTTCCTCAGCGAGGCACAGAGTCGCCCAGTGCCCTTCCGGCTCTCACTTGCCCCGGCGCTGTCTCTGTGGAGCTCAGTGTACTGCAATGGCGGTCGACTGCATTTTTATTATTTGTTTCACTATCAGTTTGAAGTCAAGTTGAAAAAAATTTTCCCTTAAATATTTTTGTCATTTGTTAAATCTTCACTGTGTAATTGTATTTCTACCACAGTGCATTGCCCTTTTTCAAGTAATACTTAAAATTCAAGAAATTTTAGGGAGACCATAGAGAGACCACTCATAGAGTGTGGGCATCGTGAAGCGGATGCCAGCGATGGGCCCAAGGGGCCAGAGGCCCTGCCTGAAGGAGATTGAAGCATAGACATAAAAATGTATCTGTTCCTAACCAAGACACAGAGTTTTAAAACTTATTTTTGGTGTAAAGGTCAAAATTCTGTGAAAATTATGTTTTTTGGTTTTTTTTTTTGGAGGAAAATCTGATTGATGATACTATGTAAATTAAATGAAGTACAGAAAACAAATGTTAGAACCAAAACATTTTAAGACTAACATTTTGGTCATAAGGCTCTGGACATCAAATAAATCAAGTTAATACAAAAAGGTAGAAATTTTGAGACTTACCACACTATTGCGTGGGTTCAAAACAGGGGGCAGAAAATCTTTACCAAATATATTTTTATATCTTGATCACATAAAAATGAATCTTCCATTATTGTTTTTATGGAGTACTCTATGAAACTTTGGGTCAAAGGAAGAGAAAAATTCAGTCAAATTACTTCTGGTGATAAAAGCTTCTTTTAATAATATACATGGAAAAATAGATTTGGAAACCATGATGTAATCCATGTATGTTGTCAGATTATGAACAGTTCTTCAGGATCCATGGCAGATTTACAGAAAGGTGTCCTTGTCACCTTGTCCAGCAGCAGAGGTTCACGGACCCCTGTGCTGTTGAGAGCTCTCCCCTCCTCTGCCTGTGGCCCGGGAAGGGCCTTCTGGCCCCTTTTCTTTGACGTGATACTTGTCCCTGACTTCGCTGCATCACAGCCATACTCTCCCACCACTTCCACGATCTCCCTTATCTCAAGATACCTTTCAGCATTCCTCCCACTATCAATTAACTGACTTTTTCATAGAATTTCCACTCCACAGCCCCAAGACAGATTTAGCTACTATCATCACAAATTGAAGAAAAAAATTCCAGTCCATAAACCTTGTAGGTCACTAACCAACCTTTGAATTAGCTGCCCCGGACTTAGGTGCCCTCCCCTGCAACCATAAGATGTGAACATGGTGCCAAGGTCACGTGCAACAGGCCACACAGGGCCCTGTTGCATACAGGGACTCTGAGTGTGACAGTTTTCATCATAACGAGGCCATGACTTTGCCAGGCATGTTGTCTTGTACACTGGAAGCAGAAAAAGCTAGTGTTTCCCTAATCAGTGATGATTATCTTTTCTCCCTAGGTGACCAAGGCCATTGTGTATATAGAAGAAATGAACAGCATGGCAGATGTCACGTTTCCTTCCATCCCTCAGATTGTGTCCCTCTTGATGTACGATGACACATCCAGAGCTAAGGACAGTACTGGCCCCGTGTCTGGCTATCCTGTCATCTGTATCACAGTGAGTGATCTTTCCTCGATCTTACAATCGAGGAAAATTGTAAGAATTATTTTCAATAATTGTAAACTTTAACCAATGTAATACTGGCTTTGTCATGAAGAAACACAAGTAGGAAAATACTGCAAGTTTAAGCTTTGAACGTTGCAAATATAACATGAATCATATAAAGCTCCCATTTTTCTTCCTCAACACAACACAGACTGTGTTATCTCTGAGTCTGTCACTGACAAAAAAAAGAAAAAATACAATAAGAAATTTACTTAAGGAATTTAAAAATAAGAAAGAGAAAAATATATGGAAATAAGTAACTCTTAATAAAAGGCAGGATGTTATCATTGTTATGAGAGTGATATAAACAAGGAGCTGGAGCGCAGCTCCGTGGATGAGGGCAGTCTTGGGGCGTTCAGATAATAATAAATTTAAGCCAGATAAGGGATGTCATTCCAGAGAGAGGGGATTGCAGCATGCCCTACAGATAGAAAAATAGCATAATAAATGCCACATCATCACTACTCTTTTTACTTGCCTTCTCTTGAAGCTCTAAAGTAAAAGCTCCTTGCAAGCTATAACTATGACTTATTTTTATAGCACAGCAGCCCTAATGACTACAGATAATATGTAGTTGTAAAAAAGTTTGTTGCATTAGAAAGGCAGAAATAAGAATTTGGTGCTGAATTATTCAGCTCTTTAAATGCCACATAAAGGAATTAGAACTTTGCTTGTTGAGTAGCAGGGAGTTCTTGCACAGAAGAATAATCCAAGGGGTTATGTTGGGGGGTCCACAGGGTGGTAAGTAGTGTGTCACTGGACTGGAAGAAAAGGCCCCACAGGGGACAGGAAGGCAGTGATGGAAATGGCAGGGAAGGGACCCACCTAAACAATGCACATGAAGAATCAATTGAGTTAATACACTGACCTGCTGGGGTAACATGAAAGAGAGAGGGAGAGGAGAGGGAGAAAAAGAGAGAGAACAAGGATAATTTGGCAACTCTGAGGATTCAAGAGATGGCATGAATAACAACTTCACACATATTAAGTTAGACATAGAAATGTCCAATGAGCTATCTGAAATGCAATATTCGTGATCATGGAAGCTATCGTGGCTGGATATAGAAATGTAGAAATTGCATGAACAACACGTAGAGATGGGTGCAAAGTAGCAATGAAGCATAATGACAGAGAGAACTTGAGAGGAATAGTTTCCAGGTTGTTCTATACTGTGTGGTCCTAACACAGTTATTTGTCATAGGCTTGCAACCCCAAATATCCAGACTATGACAAAACAGGCTCTATCTGCGCAAGTGAGAATATCAATGACACTCTGACACGATACCGATGGCTGATCAGCGCACCTGCTGGCCCCGATGGCGTAACCAGCCCCATGAGAGAACTGGACTTTGACACCTTTTTCACATCATCCAAGATGATCACGCTGGACTCCATCTACTTTCAGCCTGGCTCGCGGGTACAGTGTGCAGCTCGTGCTGTGAACACGGATGGGAATGAAGGTCTAGAGCTGATGAGCTCTGTTGTAACCATCGGCAGAGAGGAAGGTAGGGTGTTGCCATTTTCACATGAAGATCCCTGCAAGACCATGGAATTAGACAAATGTCTAATTTCTGGTTATTAATTCTTCCAAATGTCCCGTGTATTTTTTTTATTAACTTTTAAAAAGTATCTTTATTTCAAATTTAAAATCTAGGAAGGCTTTTCCCTACACGAAGAGTTCATAAATATGCATAGCAGAGCAAGTTTTCATTTTAAAAGATCATGCTTGAAATGGTACAAGGTGACATCTATAGATTAGCCCAACTTCTAAGAGGCAGTGAAACCCTGAGGCAGCTGGAATACCAGGATAAGTCAGGTGTGTTCGAGATCCAGAATCGATGACATAATTCCTACAATAGGGATCAAATTTAAGTGGTTCAACCAAGGAAAATTGTTCCCATATGGAACTTTTGGATGGATTCCCAAGTCCTCAACTTCATATGATAAAGGAAGCTTCTATCCCACTGACCTTTAGAACTTATAATACACATACTGTAAGAAATTATATAATATTCAGAGAGAAAACCCACCTGTACCTATTTTGCTCTCTGATTTTAAAAAGACTTCAATTTTTATTTTTAAAATGAGTGCATTTTAAGTTGTATTTACTTATAAATAATGTATATTTCATAACTAATCATATATACATTATTCTAGGGTAAAAATAAAATTTACTTAATTTAACCACACTCATTTTCTTCCTGTTGACTTTCAAGCATTTTTATTATATCTGTTTGTACTTTACCTTAAAATAATTTTGTGAATATGATCATGATCTAGAATGACATCACATTGAATTTTTTCTCAGACTTTGTAAATCTCTAAAATGTGAACTGTCTGGCCCTAAACTGTCTGCTGTGATTGCTTCTTACACTATAGTCTTCTGCTCCCTAGCAATTCTTAGGCACAGAGAATTTTAAAGCATAGAGAAAAATTATAGTTCCTATTTTTAAAATATTCTTTAATATTCTTTAAGCATTATCTACTGTCTTCCTTTAGCATAAATATCTTTATTTTCCTTGAGGTCTTTGTCAGCCCCGTGTGCCTGGGGTCGTGGGGGCAGAGCCATTCTCAGCTAAACTGCGCTACACAGGCCCTGAGGACCCAGACCACACAAACTTGATCAAGCTCACCGTCACTATGCCACACATAGACGGTAGGTGACTTGGGTAAGCAAATCCTTGGAAGGGCTTTGGGCCCTTCGTTCCCTGGTTCATTCTACTTCATCTTCTAACAGTCAAGCTTTAAAACATGTTGAACCTGCAGCTTGAGCTTCAACCCTACTTCTTTCAACTGTTTTAAAAGTGAGCCAATTTGATCATTCCTTAAAACTAGATAAACATAATACATGTCCAAACACAATAAAACAAAACTTTGGCTAATATACTATCTTTGATGAAAGAGCATAAATGTATCTTCGAATGTGAACTTGATGAATACATATTAAAAGCAAGCTCCCCATAGACCCATGAATGGATTAATGAATTGTGGTATAGGTATACTGTGGAATACTATGCAGCCTTAAAAAAGGTGAAGACTTTATCTCTTTTATGTTTACATGGAGGGACCTGGAACATATTCTCCTGAGTAAAGTATTTCAAAGATGGAGGAAAAAGTATCCAATATACTCAGTACTTCTATGAAACCAACTTACATTTACTCACACTTTCTTATGAAAGATAGAACACAACTATAGCCCGGGATGAAGGAGAGAAATGGACTGGGAAAGGAGGGGAGGGGTGAGGTTTGATAGAGGGAGGGTAAAAGTCAAATCTGTCAAGTGGAGAATGTAAATGTCTTAACACAATAATCAAGTAAATGAGGCAAAAGCTATGTTGATTGGTTTGATGTAACCATGTCAGATAGTATAAAAAAATCAACACGTTGTACCCCACATATGCATAAATGTATTCGTGATCTATGTATATATGACTTAATTAAAAAAAAAATTCACCGAACTTACTAGGGCTATAAATTTAAAATACAGATAAAATAATTCTGAAAAAAAAATAAAAATAATTTTTTAAAAAGGCAAGCTTAATGCTTGCCTTTAATATGTATTTGCTGCTTCACAACTGGAGTTTTATAAAATCTCTCTCAATATTTATTGTAGAATTAAGACATTTTTTAGACATTAATAGACATTCTGGGCTATGACCAGAATGCGTGAATTGATAACTATATGCACAGTATATGAACATTTCCTTATGTACAAAAGACATTTTCAAGGTCTTTTCACTCACTCGAAATAAATTGCTAGTATAGTTGTATTACTTGGTACGTGACCTACGTTTACCTAGGTAAGGGAGGAGAAACATTAGGCAATATTAGGAACTACAAGGTAGAATCTGTCTCCCTCAGGACATGGACATCCTGCTTTATATGCTTATGATAACCCCAAATTTGTCCTGGTTTGGGGGCTAGATAGACAGGAGACTTCTCACTTTACAGTGTGATACTGGTCTCCATGACCACGCTACATCTAGGCTTGTGTGGACATGTGACTTGAGCTGCAAAGGGCTGAGAAGGGACTATTAGGGAGAAACGGAGCTGGAACAGCTCTTTCCTGTTGGAAAGAGTCTTGGTCCCTTATGTCACACTGAAGGGTTTGACTTGCATTTTCTGTAACATTCAATAGCCAAAGCTCTGCCACAAAAGACCAGTTCTTTTGTGGGGCCAGAGGTTTGCTCTGGGAGAATCTGAGAGGGACAGGGGGCAAGGCTCACAGAGAAGACCTTTCCTGCAGTCTCTTACTGCATTGCTCATGCCAGGAGTCAGCAAACTGTGATCAGTGACCAGCCCGGCTTGCTGCTGATTTGGTCTGCAAACTAAGAATGGTTTGTACATTTTAAATGTTTAGGGAATAAAACAAGAAGACTAGGCTCCATGAAAACTATATGAAATTCAAGTCCATTTCCCATAATATAGCTTTACCACACACAGTCATGTTAATTCCTTTGAGTAATGGTGGCATTAGCTCTACAAGGCAGCCTTGAAAAGTTTCAACAGAGACCTCTGGGCCCACCAATATCCTAAAATATTTACTATGAGGCCCTTTTCAGGAGAAGTTTACCTATCCTTTGCTGTACTGTATAGTGGTAATTTACAATTTTTCTTACCTTAAGACATCTTAAAAATTATTTAAGATATCAAAGGCATTTTTGTGGGTGGTATCTATAAACATTTACTGGATTTAAAACTAACACTGAGGAATTGTTAAAATTTATTTATTCATGGGCAGCGCCTGTGGCTCAAAGGAGTAGGGCGCCGGCCCCATATGCCGGAGGTGGTGGGTTCAAGCCCAGCCCCGGCCAAAAACTGCAAAAAAAAAAAAAATTATTTATTCACTCATCTAGTAATAAATATCAATGTATTACATGTTACCATGAAAACCATTTTTAAGAAAAATATAAGTTATTGGGCAGCACCTATGGCTCAAAGGAGTAGAGCACTGGTCCCATATACCAGAGGTGGCAGGTTCAAACCCGGCCCAGTCCAAAAACTGCAAAAAAAAAAAGAAAGAAAGAAAAATATAAGTTGTAAACAAAAAATAATGATAACAATGGCTTTGTGTGTGTATATATAAATTTGAAGTTATCTCTCATTTTCATAGCTGCTTCTCATATCTGCTCCTGCTTTAAATCTGTTGCAATCTACATTTTATAGCCTCGGAAAAACTCTACTATCCACTTGTGAGAAAATACAGTTGGACAAGTCAGATAATAACTTAGTGTCATTATGGAAATAGCTTTAATGTCATGGATCTCCTGAGAAATTCCTAGGAACCCCAAGGTTCCTAGTGTACCACTTTGATAATCACTGCTGTGTGGTATTTTATAACACTTGTTTTTCTCAAGCGGTGAAGACATGGTGAAGTGTTCAAAGTCCTCGGCTGCCTGCGAGAATGTAACAGAGGTTTCAATTTCTTGTAGGCATGCTCCCTGTGGTCTCTACTAGAGAGCTTTCCAATTTTGAGCTCACCCTGAGCCCCGATGGCACAAGAGTTGGAAACCACAAGTGTTCCAACCTCCTGGATTATACCGAAGTGAAGACGCACCATGGATTCTTGACTGATGCTACAAAAAATCCAGAAATAATTGGAGAGACATACCCTTACCAGTACAGCTCTTCCATCAGAGGTTCCGGCACTTTGCGCTTCTACCGAAGCCTGCACCTGGAGGCCTGTCTGTGGGAGTTTGTCAGCTACTATGACGTGTCAGAACTGCTCACGGACTGCGGAGGCACCATCGGAACGGACGGACAGGTACAGGTTTTCACATCTGAGCTTCCGTCACCAGATAAATCCACTGGTTGGTTCTGACAGGTGCATTCACACTGTACCCTAACTCCAGTCTCCCGTTGTGGTTATGGAGGTCATTAGTCACAGCAGAGACCACACAGCTGGCATGGATGGTGTGAAAATCCATGTCTATTTCTGAAAAAAAATTATGTGTATTCTGACGGTGAGTAGAAACACTCTCTCTGTGTAGAAATGACCAGGGTATGTGTATTGCTTTGTGCTCTAAATCTACTCTGATATATCATAACCCTAGTACTGGTTTCCTTTGCCAGGGCACCTTATCATGTCTTATATCCATGCATAGAAGCCTGTGCTATGTCGTCTGGAACCACCTCCAGGGAGGATCCACAATCCCAGGGGTCCATCCGTTTGTTCTTTTATTAACTTTCCTCTTCCACCACCTTCCATCTTTCCCTTTTCTGACCTTCTGTTTCACTCCCTCCCCTTTTTCTTTCTGGTTTTCTCCTTTTTTATTTCTTCCCTGTTTCATTTCTCTGTCATTAGCATAGTCAAAAGTATTTTCATTAAAAAAAGATTGTTATTTTTACTCTACAGTTACTGATTCTTCTTCGTACTCCACAGACTTTCCACATAAAATACACATTAAAAAATCTTCATCCCATCACATCAGCAATAGAGTTGGTAAAATGATAAGGAAACAAGGCTCCATTGGGATTAGAATAGATAATCTAATATATATAGGGTCTGTTTAAAGTTGTAATAAGTATTTGAACTAAAAGCAATGCTCTGTCTTATCTGCCCTGAATGAAGAATCACGTAAGTAGGCTTGTGCATTAGAGTGTTGAATGGTATGCAGACTGTATCACTCATACCCATCAAGATTCAGCTAAAATGTTGTAGTGTTTTATGTACCATATTTCTATAAATAAGATACTATAATATTAAAAAATTATATTAAAGTATTAAAATATAATACAAGTAGCAGTGAAGAAAAACTAGATAACCATGGGTTTAATTCCAGAGCAAAACTGTGGAGGGTGGGAAGTCCAGCTGGTGTCAATGCTGAACTGGACTCTAAGATAGTGACACATTATCACAGCCACCTCCTCTAAAAGCAGTGGTACTAAGTGACTTGCAAGGATGGTAAAAGTTCTAAATTAAAAAAACCAATAGCAGTGGGAATGCAAACTAATACGTTCCTTTCAGAAAGATGTTTGGAGGACACTTAGAGACCTAAAAATAGACCTGCTATTCAATCCTACAATTCCTCTACTAGGTATGTATCCAGAAGACCAAAAATCACATTGTAACAAAGATATTTGTACCAGAATGTTTATTGTAGCCCAATTTATAATTGCTAAGTCATGGAAGAAGCCCAAGTGCCCATCGATCCATGAATGGATTAATAAATTGTGGTATATGTACACCAGGGAATATTATGCAGCCTTAAAGAAAGATGGAGACTTTACCTCTTTCATGTTTACATGGATGGAGCTGGAACATATTCTTCTCAGAAAAGTATCTCAAGATGAGAAGAAGAAGTATCCAACGTACTCAGCCCTACTATGAAACCAATTTATAGCTTTCTTATGAAAGAGAGAGGATGGGTGGAGGGAGGGTAATGGTAGGACCACACCTATGGTGCATCTTACAAGGGTACAGGTGAAATTTACTAAATGTAGAATATAAATGTCTCAACACAATAACTAAGAAAATGTCAGGAAGGCTATGTTAACCAGTTTGATGAAAATATTTCAAATTGTATATAAAACCAGCACATGGTACCCCGTGATTGCATTAATGTACACAGCTATGATTTAATTAAAAAAAACAGCAGAAAGGCAGTACGCAATGGTAGAGAGGTTCTGGTTATTAGATGTAAGCAATTGCAGACCCCAGTTTGGCTCTAATTATCTTCCGTGTCCTGAAGTAAATCACTTAATCCCTTGCTAATGTTAGTTCTTCAGGTCCCTCTTTCCCAACCTGTCTTTGCCACCTGAAGGAAACATTAAAAAAAAAAGATCCTGAAGATCCTAACTCCAGAATAAAAATAAAGGCCCATACTATGTGGTAACAGATGAGCCTTAGTCTTTTCTTTAAACAGATCAGACCTCCAGTTCTGTTGACTCTTCCTCTTTAAGCTGTTTTTATGCATTACTGAATCATTTTGATTTCTTGTCTGCTTGCTCATCTCTCAGCTTCTTGCTTAGTCATGGTATCTCTTGGCATAAGCCAAATTGGCTGTAATAATAGGATTACATTGTAGTTCTCATTCTTTCATGTTAAAATCACTTCTTCAAACCATAGAGTTTCTCTGTGCCTTTATTTTTCCTCATGAAGGTCTTTTATCTTCTCTGCAGAATGCAGCCCTCCTGCATATTTAATACACCCTAATCAGGTAGACTTCCATAATGAAAACCCTGCACGTTCCCTACGTAGGCTGTGTCCAGATGTTCTGTCCACTCCTCCCAAGTGTCAGGGTCAAGGAAAAACCTGTCCTCTGATAAGTTCATTTCTTAGAATTCTTACTATAAAATGCTCAGCTTCAGTAACTATGCTTGGCTACTTTTTTTTTTCTTGATTTTAGTTTCTCTATTGAATCCTTCAAGTTAGGTGTTTTTTTTTTTTTTTACTTCCCATTACTTCTGCTACCTAGAAAAATCATTGCCGTGATTCTGCAGTTAACTGCCAGCAGTTTTCCATTAGGTGAAAACCAGCAGTTTCACTTGCCAGAAAGGTTTATGTTACATGACACGAGGAGAGAGCGCAGAATTATTGCACCATCCAGTTCTCCACTAGTTTGCGAGATCTTTGTAAGTAAGGTGGACAACCGGTTGTATAAATTCCTTCTGAAGATATTTTCTGCTTTTGCATTGTTGAGAGTAAGTTTAATTGCAGAGCCATGATAGGCAACGTTGTAGAGATGGCTAGAGTCCATGTGCATCACTGAGATTTCAGGATCTTGTTATAAAATTCTGAAGTCTTCAGTGTATCTAATAAAACATGTGCTCCCTCTGTTAGAGTGAAGCTTCAATGTGGCATGTTAATCAGGGCTCTCTGGAGAGACCGTCAACAGAGCAGACACCTGGGTAAGTGGGATTTATCCCAGGAACCTGAAGGCTGAGCAGCCCACAGTAGCTGTCTGCATGCTGGAGAACAGGGAGGTCAGCAGCGTGACTCAGCACAAGCCCAAAGGCCTGAAAACCAGGGAAGCTGTGGCTCAACTCTCAATCTGAGACCAAAGGCCTAAGAACATGAGTGGCTGCTGCTGGAAGTCCCAAAATCCAAAAGCCAGAGAACTTAAGAGTTTTGAAGTCCAGGGCCAAGAAAAGAAAAGTATCTCGGCTCCAGAAGAAAGACAGGATAGAAGCCAGGTGCCATGGCTCACACCTATTACACTCGCACTCTGAGAAGCTGGGCGGGACGATTGCCTGACCTAAGGAGTTCGAGAACTGCCGGACGTCAGGAGTTCAAGACCAACCTGAGCAAGAGCAAGCGTCCATCTCTACAAACCAGTCAGGTGTGGTGGTGGGCGCCTGCAGTCCCACCTACTTGGAAGGCTGAGGCATAAGGAGTTCTTGAACCTAGGAGCGTGAGGCTGCTGTGCACTATGATGAGGCCACTGCACTCTAGTCTAGGCAGCAGAAGAAGACCTTTTCTCAAAAAGCAAAAAAAAAAAAAAGAGAGAGAGAGAGACAGTTTTTATCTTTCTGTTCTATTCAGGCCTAAGCCTGCCCACCTACACCAAGTAAGGATGACTCTTCCTCACTGAGTCTGCTATTTCTAATGCTAGACTCTTCTAGAAACACCTTCACATACACACCCAGAAATCATGGCTTACTAGTTATCTGGGTGTTCCTTAATCTATTCAGGCCTAAATTAACCATCACTGGTGGCCATTCCATTTCCCCTACTTTATTCCTTGGTTCCTCTTCTCCCCAAGCTAGCGGTATTCTCCTACACCCTCCCCCAACGTACACGCACATTATTTAAATATAGGTGAAGAATAAGAATACTATGAAAAGTAGAAGAAAGTAGAGCATCTGATATACATTCTTCTATTAGTTTTGTGTTCTAAAGAAGAAGAAAAATATCTAATAATACTACTAAAGAAAACAAAGCTAATAATACTAATAGTCATCATTTAGTGTTGACTGTGTGCTTGCCGTTCTTCTAAATATATATTTCTGCTCATTCTGTCCTCACAAGAACCCTAGGAGATAAGTACTATTTTAAAAAGTATTTGAAAGCTAAAGCAAAGAGGATTCAGATAACTTGTAAGCCCATGCTCTCAACACATCCTAATGCTTATCTGGACATTAAATTGAGTGTAGTATGCAGATGTGGTTGCAGGAAAGTCAAATGAACTTCTTGCTTTGTTCTTGGTACAAGAATGCAGCCCCTTAGGTGGCGCCTGTGGCTCAGTGAGTAGGCACCGGCCCCATATACCGAGGATGGCGGGTTCAAACCCAGCCCCGGCCAAACTGCAACCAAAAAATAGCTGGGCATTGTGGCAGGTGCCTGTAGTCCCAGCTACTCGGGAAGCTGAGGCAAGAGAATCACCTAAGCCCAGAAGTTGGAGGTTGCTGTGAGCTGTGTGACGCCACGGCTCTCTACCAAGGGTGATAAAGTGAAACTCTGTCTCTACAAAAAAAAAAAAACAAGAATGCGGCCCCACAGCACTCCTGAAAATAGGTGCCATGTTACGCCCATACCCACTGTTGGTAGAACTCTGCACCTGCGCAGCCTAACAACAGTGGTCTACAGCTTCGTTCCAGGGCAGGCAGATCAGTTTCGGATGAAACATATTTCATGAGATGGCATCTGAATCAAAGCAAACTGAATGCTTGATAAAGAGATTCCACATTAGAAAGCCGTGAGAGTCTTACACCCTTTTACATTTCTGCATTCAGAACGGAGCAGCAGGCCAAAAGGAAGGTGAGCCCTCAGCATGGCTCACACGGGCTTTGGAACAGCTTCCTGGTTCCACAGACCACGCCAGTCAAGGGCACCTGTGGGAAACCGGGCCTGTCCCTGCTGATTGTCCCCCACAGCCCTGGCCAGGCTCCGAACAGACATTATTTTCCCTCTTCTAGTCCTTTGCCAGACTTGGCCTCTTAAATCAAAGTAATCACTGTGCAAACACATGTTATTAGCTGATAATTGCTCCTGCCAGGAACAAAATGATGGAGAATTGATTTTTTTTCATTATGTGCTCTTAGTAGCTAAAGCTACCACCAAGACTATTGCCAAGCCCTTGCATTTTTATTTGTGATTGAAAAGCTGCTTCCAACACACACTGCCTTCCTCAACTTCCCAGTTCAGATTATTTAACTTAGAAGAAAGTTGCCAAAGTGAATAGCCAGAAAAACCCAGGATAGTTATCAGTTGACGGCAGTGAAGTTTGACTGAATTTTATGCCGTTTGACTACAGCTCGCTTCAGCTGCTGTTAAAACTGCATCTGCTTCTGACATCTTATTCATCTGTAGATTTATTCATTAAAGAAATATTTAATGAACACCTGCTCTGCGCCAGCGACCTTATCAGGTACCTGGTGAGGACGCCAGACAGGAAGCTTGCACACCAACGGAGGATGGAATTGTGAGTCACATCCTCACTTTTGTAAAAGTTAAGAACTTTGCATGCGAAGAAAAAGAAATTTGGAATTTCTCTAATGATGTTTTACTCTAAAATTATTCTCAGTAGTTAGTTTCTAAAATATAAAAGCAAGTAAATAGCAGGAAAAGAAAAATAGAGATAAAGAAAAGACTCTACACGCAACGTATGTTTTATAAATGAAATCTAAAGTCATTTGGGTATACAGCCAACGGTACTTTAGATGCAAAATGGGTATAAAGTTAAGCCAAGTTTTTAAACAACTATTGAATATTTTGGTGGTTTTTGTACTGAAAACAATTTCTTTAAAAAATAAGACATCGTAGTTCATTCTACCTTTTATCAGTTTAGCCAGCTGTATTACAAGGTCAAAGTATGAACTCTCTCCCCTTGGTATGTGAACAGTAACTAATAACATTGTTCAATGTATATAAATATGCTGCAGAAATGCAACCAAATTATAGTTTGCACTTAAAACATAAAATTATATTGTACTTAGAAGACACAGTATGATTTTGGAAGAGTAAACAAGTGTTTATTACTTGCTTTGAGAAAAAAATTGCCTCCTTTTTACTGGGTTTTTGATTTTGAAATATGGAATTTTGACAGCTTTACAAGTTATCTTTTTCTGTCTCATTATTTTATATTTAGTACACTGGTTCTCCCTTTTTTTCTTTCTTTCTTTTTTCTTTTTTTTATTTTTGCCCATGGTAGAGTGCAACGGCATCATAGCTCACAGCAACCTCAAACTCTTAGGCTCATGCGATCCCCTTGTTTCATTTTTTTTTTTTTCTAGAGACGAGTCTCACTCTGCCTCAGGCTGGTCTGGAACTCCTGAGCTCAGGCAATCCACCCCCTTCAGCCTCCCAGAGTGAGACTCCCTGGTCCACACTGATTGTCTTTCACATGTAAGCCATTCTAGAAACAGCAGGAGCCAAGTGTAGAATGTTCATGAAGTATGTTGCTTTCTGTTTTGTTAAATTTACTAATTAATTTTTAAGAATATATTATTTTAATGATAATGAAATCACTATGAAAATCTAGGGAACTAAAGGGGCAGCGCCTGTGACTCAGTGAGTAGGGCACGGGCCCCATATACAGAGGGTGGCAGGTTTGAACCCGACCCTGGCCAAACTGCAACAAAAAAATAGCCGGGTGTTATGGTGGGCACCTGTAGTCCCAGCTACTTGGGAAGCTGAGGCAAGGGAATTGCCTAAGTCCAAGCACTGGAGGTTGCTGTGAGCTGTGATGCCACAGTACTCTACCAAAGGTGACAAAGACTCTGTCTCTAAAAAAAAAGAAACTAGGGAACTAAAGAAGTGTAGGAAAAAAACTCACCCATTATTCCACTTTTACTGTACATAGGTCTATTTTGTAATCTTTTCAGTATACATATGCACATTTTTAAAAGTAGTAGCATAATGTTATTTATAACATTATACATATTGTTTTTACTTAACCCACCCTGACAAGGAAAATTCTTCAGATGCATGACTTTCGATGGCTACAGGGTATTTCTCCCTGTGAGTATGCCATCATAATTTATTTAACCATCCTTCTATTGCTCGTCATTTAGATTATTTCTAATTCTGCCTTATCCCAGAGAGTTGTCCTTAATTCTAAAGAATTTGGGGACCAGTATTGACTTCGATCCTAGAGTTTGCCCCTGCCTCTGTGATGCCACAGACCTTCAGAAAGGCTTGTCATTAGACAAAGCCAAGGTTTCTTTTTTCTCCCTTGTATTTCTGGATGTGTTATTTGCTGTTACTCAGACAATTTGACTAAAATTCTCATTTGTTCAAAGAGTGACCTCAATAGAGTAGCTAACTCCACGCTCTATTGAGACTTGAAGCTGTTGAGATCAGCGAGCCTCAGTTACCTGCTCACAGCCACCACTGTCTTGATGTGACAGGCATGTGTCTGGCCATAAAGGCAGCAACAGAAAGATGCGTCAACCAGTGGCAAATTCCTACCCGTAGTGACCCTCAGATAAAATCCCAAGAGCTTTAACCACGGCACCATAGCCTTTTGGGCTATCCTGACTGCTCCGTGATGACACCACGTCACTCTCTCCAGGGCTACGGAGTGAGATGCCGTCTCAAAAAAAAAAAAAAAAAAAAAAAAAAATCAAGAGCCCTGGCCCAGCTTCCAAGCTTTGAAGTAAACACAAACCACATTCCCCCATGAAGGTGCAGTATATTACAACACATGATGGTGACATTTTTTTATTTGATTTTTTTTTTCAATATGTGTGGTCTACTTGAAAGACCTTGGGTCTGAGAGTCCAGCCACCAGCTCCATGTGCCTATTGAATACTCCAATGGGGCTGGTCAGAATTGATACGTATTTTACATGTATGGTACATACCAGAATTTAGAGATTTAATACAAAAAAACAATGTGTAATATCCTATCAAAAATTATTTTATACTGATTTTATATTAACATGTGATGTGTTGGATACATTGGGTTAAGTAAACTATATTTTCAGATTGATTTCTCCTGTTTCTTTTTACTATTTAAAATGCGGCTGTGAGAAAATGTAAAATGACATCTGTGGGCTCACATTCTATTTTTACTGGATGGTGCTGCTGTGGACACTTGGGGGGGGTAAGTCCTCACATGCTCTGTGGCTGAAGTTCCCTGAATGTGGACTATACCCTTGCTCAAATGAAAGTCGCAAAGGAACAAGAAAAACCTAGATTAGTTCTCACTACTGTGAGTGTACGGATACTGCCTACTTCTGTAAGAATTTTAAAACATCGCTAAGATAATATGTGCATTGCATAGCTGCAGCCATACAAAAGAAGTGAAGAATCAGATCACTGCAATTTTCAACACTTGTTTCCACCATGAACAATATTATAATTTCAGGGGGCTAACCATCTTTCGTCCTATTCTTCCCCCTCCCCCCACACAGATTAGAGACCGTTGTCTCTAGGGCAGACAGTACCCTTCCCAAATACATAGTAAAGGTGGTGTAAACTTGACAGTGTGTTTCCTTTTCCAGGTCACATGCTTCTAGCACGTCCCTTTTAAATATGAAATTTAAAGTGTTGTTTGCCTTGTTGAAGAAACTCCAAATATGTTTGGAGTTTTGGCATTTGTTCATACTAAAAGGAATATATACCAAATCTTAAAGAAACCAAGACATAGTGAGTGTTTCCATAGGTCCTTACTGTGTCTTGGCTTAAGATTTGATACACATTTCTTTTCGTGTGAACAAATATCTTTTACAAAGTCTTATGGTATAGGCTGAAAGAAAAGTCAGTGCTTTTTTAAGATGATGTCTGAAAGTCCTATTGATGGCATCGTGTCGTCCAAGTTTGAAGGACTAAACAGAGAGATGACCTGGATGGTCAAGGGGGTCCATTTGGGCTTCAGTTCTTCTAGGCAGAGATTCTAAGTAGACTGAAGGAAGATCTAGCCATCAGTAATACGAAAATGCTATAAGATGCAAATTCGTGTCCAGAAATTGTCAAATTTTAATTTACCACAAGAATCAAATGAAATCAAATAAGAGTTATTCAGGGTGCCAGGCACAATGGCTCACGCCTCTAATCCTAGCACTCTGGGAAGCCAAGGCAGGTGGATTGCTTGAGTTCAGGAGTTTGAGATCAACCTGAGCAAGAACGAGACCCCATCTCTAGTAAAAATGGAAAAATTTACCCAAGCATTGTGGCAGGCACCTGTAGTCCCTGTACTTGGCAGGTTGAAGCAAGAGGATCTCTTGAGTCCAGGAGTTTGAGGTTGCTGTGAGCTACGATGCCACAGCACTCTACCCAGGGTGACAAAGCGAAACTGTCTCAAAAAAAAAAAAAAAAATATTCAAGGAGCTATACTCCAAGTAATTTAGTCATAGGAAGTGAATATTAGTAATTCACTCCAAAAGAGTACACGCAATAACATTTGATGGGTAGAATATAATATTGACAACTTTTCTCAGTACCTATAAAATGTAATTAAAAAATCCATAACTTAGACCCTATTTTTTTAAAAACTGTGGTTTATTAAAATCACAGAGTAAATAGTAATCTTAATTACCAGGGACTTATGAATTGACTTAATCACCCTCCATTTGGTGCCACAGTGTTAAAACTATACTTCAAAATCAATTTCCCAGTGACAGTAATGATAGCCACCTTTAGAAAACATTATCTCAAACGACTTTATTGCAAGGCAATTCTCCTGTTGGCCAGCCGAGCTACTACACAGATGGAAATCAAGTAACTTGTCTAGTTGATGGTTCTCTTTTTGTATATTTTTTATTAGGGATTCCGGTTATAATTTTATGACTTAAGGAGTTTACACTTATTTCCAAGATAATGTGATAAATTATAGTTCTCATGATTTAAATTGCTTGCTGACTCACATGTATGATTCCTGTTGTCAGCTCAGTGTGGAAGAACCACACGCTCCCAGACAGTGTGACTCGAGCTGCTGGGAAGTGTGGTCTGACTGACCCAGGTCCTTTTTTTCCTCCTGTGCAGAAGAGGCCAGCTGTGTACACTCTCCTTTTTCTGCAGAGCTATTTTGAGATTACATTTGATAACCTTTGTTAGATGATCTTAGGACAGCCCTCATGTTTGTTTGGAATATAATAAAGTGTTATAGAATAAAAAACGTATGGGCCAAAAACTATGTTCTGATCTTGGCAGGACCATTCAGGAGGTTTAAAGAATTCTGTGGGAACTTTGTTATACTTCTCCGAGCCTTAACTTTCCTCTCCCTTTCTCTGTGCAGCCAGCATGTGTCTATCTATTCATCCATCCATCCATCCAACTGTCCACATAAACATATAAATAGAACTGTGGGGGAGAAAGAAAATATTAAGTAGCATTTTTTGGAAACTAGATCACTGTCTGAAACATAGTAGGTTCTCAATAAGTCGTTAACCCTCCACTACCCCCACCCATCTGCTACATACCTAAAGGAGGAGAGCATAAAAATTCAAAGTAAGATGCTTCAACTAAGACATTGTAAAAGTTACCTGCCTTCACTGAGCGTATCTGCTCCCAGATCCTTCCCGCTTTGTTTTCTTTTTCAGTATACAATAAAAAAGCAGCAGTATTTTTCATAATAGAAAAAAAACAGGAATCAACTCTAATGACCATCCACCGATGAATTGATAAATAAAATGGAATACATACATACAATGACCTGTTAATTCAGTAATAAAAAGGAATGAAGTATGGAGACATTCTGTCATACAACAGGGAGGCCCTTGAACACATTATGCTGAGTTAAAGTCCATCGCACTAGCACGCTGGGAGGCCAAGCCAGGTGGAGTGCTTGAGCTCAGGGGCTCAAGACCAGCCTGAGCAAGAACTTTTCTAGAAGTTCTCTACTAAAAATAGAAAAACTAGCCAGGCCCTGTGGCAGGTGCCTGTAGTCCCACCTACTCAGAGGCTGAGGCAAGAGGATCACTTCAGCCCAAGAGTTTGAGGTTGCTGTGAGCTAGGCTGACGCCAGTGGCATGCTACCCAGGATGAAGGAGACTCTGTCTTAAAAAACAAAAAAAAAGTCAATCACAACAGACCACAGGTGTGGTTCCATTTATGTGAAATGTCCAGAATAGACAAATACATAGCAACACAGCGGTTGCTGGGGAGGAGGAAATAAGTGACTGAATGGGTGCAAGGTTCCTCGTAAAGGTGATAAAAATATACTAAAATTGTGCTGAATACTAAAAACCACTGAATTGTCCACTTTAAATAGGTGAATTATATGAAATGTGAACTATATCTTGATAAAACTGCTAAAAAATTAAAATAACTATGTAAGTATAGTATGCGCAGAATGCAGCTTGTCTTAAAGATTTCTGGTACAGGGCAGCGCCTGTGGATCAGTGGGTAGGGCGCTGGCCCCTTATACCAAGGGTGGCAGGTTCAAACCCGGCCCCAGCCGAAATGCAACAACAAAAAAAGCCGGACATTGTGGGCGCCTGTAGTCCCAACGACTCGGGAGGCTGAGGCAAGAGAATCGCCTAAGCCCAGGAGCTGGAGGTTGCTGTGAGCTGTGATGCCAAGGACAATAAAGTGAGACTCTATCTCTAAAAAAAAAAAAAAAAATTCTGGTACATGCTCTTTGTTTCAGATGGAGGCAGTTACTAACTATTTAACTGATCCAAAACTAAGGGGGGGGGGAGGATTATAAAATGCTATCATTCCTGGGCGGCGCCTGTGGCTCAAGGAGTAGGGCACCGGTCCCATATGCCGGAGGCGGCGAGTTCAAACCCAGCCCTGGCCGGGAAAAAAAAAAAAAAAAAAAAAAGTTTAAAAATGCTATCATTCCCTTTCTTCAATAATGACTAACCATGTTCCATTAAATGAAAGGGGAAAATGGTCTGTACAAAGTTAGGCTCCTTTAGTTAACAGGGATGGGATTGACAGCTACAACTCCACTGTTTTAGGTCCTGAACCTGGTGCAATCCTACGTGACCCTCCGAGTGCCTCTCTATGTCTCCTACGTGTTTCATTCCCCTGTGGGAGCAGGAGGCTGGCAGCATTTTGACTTGAAATCCGAGCTGCGTCTCACTTTCGTGTACGACACTGCCATCTTGTGGAAGGATGGCATCGGCAGCCCCCCAGAAGCAGAGCTGCAAGGTGGGTCCATGGCACTTGGAACACCCTCCTTTTCTTACCTGCTTAGATTATTTAAGAGGATTTTTTACTGTAGCTAAAAGTAATAGAATCTACGTTCCATATATTTTCTTCTTCTATCCAATAATAAAGTAATTTCACCTTAATCACACAAAAGCTTTCTTTTAACTAAATCATATCAATGCCTTGAATTTTCCCTGCTATGTGACTGTTAAATATAAGTTTCTGCATTGCATGGACATTTTACTCTACATTTTACTTATAATCTGTCTTAGGTGAATAATCATTTATGTGTTACTTAATACAATGTATGTATTTCCCTGGGGTCTAGAAAATTGATGGAGGAAGTTCTGACTGAAAATAAGGAACGAACCCAAAGGAAAAGTGGCACATTTTTGTTTCTGAAGATGAAACATACATTTTTAAAGTCTAATATAAATAACTGTGTCTTGAATTCTAGATCTGATGCTACAACTAACTAGCTGTGTGATCTCGAGCATACGGCCTAATTTGGGGGGGGGACCTAATTTCCTCTGAATGATAGATAAAATGGCTAATATCTCTTGCTATTTTAAAATGGTGTTATTCTGGGATACATTAGCTGAGTGTCTTGAAACACAGGTTGTGAGGGCATGTTGGCCCATGAATATTTGCAAAACTTTTCTTTTCAATCTCCTTATCAGAATCATAACTCAAAGTCCAAGAACATCAAACTAATGAATCCATTGGTAGAATTGGTGCTCTTCCTGGGAATGCCCGTATCATCATGCCTGCTTTATATTTTACTAGCCAGAGGAAAATAGGGTTGATAGTGCATCTCAAACAAAAAAGTACTATCTTAAGGAAATTAAAATTTGCTTGGAGGCCAAGTATGGTGTCTCACACTGTAATCCTAGCACTTTGGGAGGAAAAGGCAAGAAGATTTCTTGAGCTCAGGAGGAATTTCAGATCAGCATGAGCAAGACCAAGACCCCATCTCTACTAAAAATAGAAAAATTTAGCCTGGTGTTTGAGTGGGCACCTGTAGTCCCAGCCACTTGGGAGGTTGAGGCAGGATGATCACTTGAACCTGGGAGTCTGAGGCTGCAGTGAGGCTGACCCCACAACACTCTAACCTGGGTAACAGAGTGAGACACTGTCTCAGTGAATAAACTAGAAAAGAACAGGATAGAATAAAAATTAGAGTTATCCAACAGATAATATGATCACCCTAAATAACCATTCCAAAATATCTCAAATGTTACAATTTGATATCTTGCCTTGGGAGATGCATCTTGATGAGCACCTGCTGTGCGTTCTCCACTTCTGCTTAAGGATGACTTCTTTCCTATTTACATCTGGAAATACATTTTGTCAAACTGTTAAGTTTCTCGGGAAAGCTCCAGAGTTTTCTTTAAGCTTACAAAATTCGGAAAGTTCTAAAGAATTCAAACCCATTTCTGCTTACCTATCCAAAGCTCCATAATTTTGACAAGTTCATTTGTCATGTCTCTCATTTTACGGCTTCATTTTTGTAAACTTATATTCTGGGGAGGGAAAAAAAATAACGTGGTCTCTTATAATTAATCAATCTGTATGTTTCATAGTAACCACCGTAATGCTCCTTAATTCATTTTGACTCCCTTTTAGACACCTTTTCTCCTTAGAAAAGAAAATGAAAATACTTCTGTCTTTTTTATTATTCAAAATTCTTCTGATAAGAATGCTTGAAGACAAGATCCATCTGCACTCATCTGGGGAGGAATTGCACCTGCCAGGTCTCGGGCTACCCGTATCCCTGTGTGTGCTCTTCGTTGCAGGTTCCCTCTATCCCACCAGCATGCGCATCGGCGAGGAGGGGCGCTTGGCCGTGCACTTCAAGACGGAGGCTCACTTCCATGGCTTGTTTGTGCAGTCACATCCCGGTAAGCCCCGTGGTCCATTCACAGCCATTCCTCATGCAGCAAGGACCCCCTTCCTCCAGATTCGCACATGTTTCTGCATGCTTCCTCATCATCTCTGAAGCCTGTAATATCACATGGATTGTATACGTGTAATTATCTCCATGAGGGCTTGATGATTTTTCAGCTTCTTCTAGCAATCCACAAAATTGCCATTTGGCAGAATTTTAGAGAAAAAGCAAATTAATTAGAATACATTTAAAAAGAAACCCTATTGAGGTCATTTTAAGTGGAGTTTTCCTTAGATGAAAAGCGCAGGAATAACAATCTCTCTGCTTTGCTTCCCTTGTAGTAACAAAACTGAACTTCGGGTGATTCATTCAACAAGCACTGTGAACAGCTTTTACCTTGTGAAAAAACTTTTTAATAGAGTGAGGGGTGGTACTCCACTTTCAGACCTAAGTTTCAGACATGTTTAATTATGTTTGTTAAGTATTGGTTTTTGCATTTTTACTAACTGATGGACTGTGCTTTGAATATCATCAATAGGGCCGCAAATACTTCGTTTTTTTTGTAAAACACATTTCATTAGAAATAATCTATTTTTTATTTGACTTTTCAAATTACTAAAGTGGTTTGCATATTTTACCAGAATGCCAACTGGTATTTAGAAAGGGAAAACAGTTCACTCACTATCTTTATATCCTTCCGTTTTCTGGGCGTGAGCTTTAACAAAGGAGAGCATAGGGCTGAGTATTTAGGAGGACAAAGAGGCTTCGTTGTATTTTGATGAGACTGAACTACAAGAAATAAAGAACTAAAAAAAAAAAAAAATCATCTTGCTTTTTGTAATTGACAGTCCTTTAAAACAAGGATTTCCTGGTCTTTCCAGTTTCCTTCCACATGTCTACCTTTCTAATAAACTGAATCTTTGTTTAGCCACAATTGCAAGCAATCTAATTAAAATTAGATTCCATTCATAAATTGGGTTTGCCCAGCTGTGTGAATACTCATAGACTATTTTAAGTTCAGCTCATGGCTTTGGCGCACAATAAATACATTCACATCAGCCTTTATTTTGTTCTTCTGACTCCTGGGAAATAGCCCAGAACAATTTGAACATTTATGTACAATTACCTTTTGACTGAATTACAAAGCAGAAACAGTACTGAACTAGGAATCAGATATTACACATCCTGGCTGTGTGATCTGGGGAAAGTGACACAGTCGCTCTCAGCCCAGTTTCTCCATCTGCAAAATAAGAATAAGTATACTAACTATGCCTACTTTGCCAGATTCCTGTAAGAATCAAAGCAAATATCGTATGATAAGATACTTTGAAAACGCTAACCTGACATGTATTTCTTTGATTTCACCACTGTACCGCGATTATTTCTGCCGTCCTCCCAGCATCCTTTACAAGTTCAGTGATCATGTCAGCTAATCATCCGGGCCTCACATTCTCCCTCCGCCTCCTAAGAAGTGAACCGACCTTTAGTCAGCCAGTGCAGCAATGGAGCTTTGTCTCCGACTTTGCAGTAAGTGACTGAGACTCTTTCTTAATTTCCCTTTTCTGCTGACTTCTGAAGACACCTCAGATTTTTAAATGAAATATATAAATGTCCTCTCCGAGGTACGTGACTACTCAGGGACATACACTGTAAAGCTGTTGCCGTGCACCACCCCACCTCATCAGGAGTACCGCTTGCCCATCACCTGCAACCCCAGAGAGCCTGTCACCTTTGACCTGGACATCCGATTCCAACAGGTATGTCTCGCAGAATCATTATCTTTTGGCAGAATCCCACTTTGTTAATGTCATAGTTTACTTGTATTGTTAAAAATATAATAAAAATAATGTATCACAACTGGATGACTTTAACTCTTGCATGATGAGAAAAAAGAAAGTCAGCTCAAGCAGTCAGTGGTATTTAGTCCCATTTACAAAATGATTTTGCTTTCATAAGAAGGACAAAATCAACATTACAATTCCCTAAATTGGTTTGGTTGGACATAAAAAATTACAATGCAAAGGCCAGGTTAGGCAGTCCCTCACACCTGTAATCCTAGCACTCTAGGAAGGCGAGGCAAATGGATCACTTGAGCTTGGTTATGGAGACCAGCCTGAGCAAGAGCAAAACCCCATCTCCACTAAACTTAGAAAAAACTAGCTGGGCATGGCGGTGGGTGTCTGTAGTCTCAGCTACCCAGGATGGTGAGGCCAGAGGATTGTTCAAGCCCAAGAGTTTGAGGTTGCTGTGAGCTATGACACCAGGGCACTCTACCCAGGGTGACAGAGTGAGACTATGTCTGCAAAAAAAAAAAAAAAAAAAAATACAAAGCAATGTTTCGTCACAGTGTACTGTTAGTGTGAGTCTCTGTGAACACTGTGTCTGTGCACCATCAGAATCTCCAACAATGCATAAAGGCCCTTTACGCTTGGTCATAGGTCAGTGATCCAGTGGCAGCTGAGTTTAGCTTGAACACCCAAATGTACCTGCTCTCCAAGAAGAGTCTCTGGTTGTCTGATGGATCCATGGGATTCGGACAAGAGAGCGATGTCGCTTTTGCAGAAGGTACCACTTTACAGACGAGAGGGCTGCTGTGTTGGTCACAGGTGTCCGTTGTGCTTTGCTCCGCGGACACTCTGTTGTGGGGAAGGGCAGAATTATATCTTCTGTCATGGATTTCAGAATATAACTAAGTATCTACTGTGGCAAGTGTACGAAGTCATTTAAATTAGTTTTTTGTTTGTTGTTTGTTTATTTTAATACTGAGGAAGCTAACCTCTGTCTCCCTTACTAAAGTGACTTTTGGAACAAGCCTAGATTTTTTTTCTTGAATGTTTTGTCAATTTGTGTGGAATCAAATGCTACATCTCCATAACATCTTAAATGAGGCAAAGATTGTGCCTGTCTTGTTCAAGGTTGCAACTCAGCACCTGGCAGAACACTTAGCACCCATGGTGAGGTTTAGTGATAGCTGTGAAGTAAGTGAGCCAGTGCCCGGGGGTCCCATAAAGCAAGTAAAGCTGTTAGCCTTTTCATTGATACTTTCTTTCTTTTTAAATTTTTTTTAATTTCAAATTAATTGGATGGTACAAATGTTTAGGTTACCTTGTTATCACTTCCAAGGTAAAGTTCAACTTGTAGTTGAGCCCTTCACCCAGGGGGCGTGCTGAACACCCTCACATTATGCACGTTAGGTGAAATCCCACCGTTGCCCTCTCTCCCCCCCTCTCCTCTCCCTCTTTTTCCCTCCCCCTTGCTAGACATATTTGTGTTTTATCATTCATGTGGGCATATAATTATTTATATATTGGTTTCATATTAGTATTGAGAACCTTGAATTTTTTTCATGATGTTTTCTTTCTTAAGTTATTCTATATTGTACACATATGAACTTATATCTTACCAACTAATTTACTTACGTAAACTGGACTTCAACCACAACGGGATATTATGAGCATCAAATTATAGGGCAGACCTTGCAGTGATTCCCACTAGTGACTAAGCATCTGAGACTCCATAAATCTTAGTCACTTGTGGTCAGTCTGTAGGGTGGTCTTATCTGACCCGTGAGAGTGGACCAGATCTTGAAGCTAACACACAAAGGCCTTCAAGATTGGATGGCAAATTTAGGGAGCAAAGGAAATAATCTCTGTGTCATGATTGTCATACACCTTATCACGTAGCACAAGTAACATTTCCACATATCTGTTTCAGGTGACATAATTTATGGCCGTGTCATGGTGGATCCTGTCCAGAATTTGGGTGAATCCTTTTACTGCAGCATTGAGAAGGTGTTCCTTTGCACGGGAGCAGATGGCTATGTCCCCAAGTACAGCCCAGTAAACGCAGAGTATGGCTGCTTGGCTGATTCGCCTTCACTCTTGTATCGATTTAAAATTGTGGTAAGTGCTTTGGCCCAGATAGATTGGGTAAGTGTTTTATAAAATTGGGTAAAATAATGGTAAGTGCTTTGAACTAGATAGATTTTCAAATCTCAGCCTTTTTTGTCTTACATTTAAAAACAATATCTTCGTTTTAAATTGAACCAGAAAGCAACAGTTTATGGAAATTTGTACTTGCACAAAACTAACAGGAAAACATTCTGTCCTTGCAAAAAGTTGGCGCTATCTACAGCAATTACCATTTCCCTCATTGCGTACAGGACAAGGCCCAGCCAGAAACACAAGCCACCAGCTTTGGAAGTATCCTATTTAATGCCAAACTGGCTGCAGATGACCCTGAGGCCATTCTCTTAGTGAATCAGCCTGGATCGGATGGATTTAAAGTTGACTCCACACCACTCTTTCAGGTAGGCCGAAAACAAGCTCGCTTGCAATAGCCACGTAACCACATGCAAGTCACTGAACGTTCCTGCGTCTCAGGTGTCCCGTGTCTCTGTGGCCGGAATGGTACCGTCACATAGAGTTGGTGACTAGGACGAGGAGTATCAACCACACAGCCCCACGCAGGGCCTATGGCCTTTTGTAGACTCTAGTTTTTATTAATATGTTAGTATTATTTTAAGACTATGTGTGACAAAGACTCTTACTCAGCCCAGAACATAAAATTAAACTGACAGTTGGATAATTTGCTTCTCTATTCAAACTTCTCTCCTATTGTCTTTTCATGAACGTGTTAGAGGGATCTGTGTGACCTGCTAGTCACAGGATAGCAGTGGCACATGGCACACAAAATCTCCACTCTCAAACGTTTCAGAAACCAAGATAGAAAATTCTGACTCATGGGCTGTGCCTGTGACTCAAAGGAGTAGGGCACCAGCCCCATATGCTGGAAGTGGTGGGTTCAAACCCAACCCCGGCCAAAAACTGGAAAAAAAAAAAAAAGAAAGAAAGAAAATTCTGACTCAGAAGGTGGAACAAGACCTTCTGAACAGACCAACTCTACAGCTTTAGAGACGTGTTTACATTCTGAGTCTTTGGGATATCAAGTGCATCCTTTAGGGTATTTATTAAGAATCATCCAGGCAAAATGCAGGCTGGAGAAATATGTTATTCTTATTCAGTCTATGAAGGGAATTTTAAGAAGGCATATTCTGAATCTTTTCAAACAAGAAGTTAAAGTCTGATATTTTTTGTTTTCATTTTTAACATTAACTCTCAAAATATGTGGCCTCTCTAAATCTTGAATGCTTCAAAGAATCATCAGAAAATCTCTCCTTCACCCAGGCCCTGGAAAGGCCTGAAAACTGATTTCAGCCCCTCTGCATGGTCTTACACGCACATGAATAAGGAGCAAGATACTCTAAGAAAGAGTCCTGCCCTGCCCGTGCCACCAACAAGCTGAGTGGCATTGAATAAGTCACTAACTTCTCTGTATTCTTATTTACTCTTTTTTTAAATGAACAGGCTAGACTATGTAATATCTGCTTCTTTAGAGTCACATCCCGTGACTGCTAGTGCCAGGTATTTATCAGTACATGGTCCCTTAACAGATGCGCCGAATGTATTTTATTATGCTGTATCCAAAGCCTTGGATAGTCCACTCATTCAGAAATATCGAATAAATTAATTCTGTAGACTAAATGAAATTCTCTTTTATTATTATCTGTGCAAATAGATGATCATACATCAGGTATAGTCTCTAATTCCCTAACGACGGAGTTGTGTTTTCTAGGTGGCTCTGGGCCGAGAATGGTATGTACACACCATCTACACAGTCAAGTCAAAAGACAGTGCCAGTCGAGGCATCGGCAAGAGAAGTGTGGAGCACCACTCTCTGGTCAGTCATGGGAAGCCCTGCGCAACCACCAAGAGCCGGAAGAAGAGGGAGGTCAGGGGCACCCCCGCTCTGGCCTGGGAGATAGGTGCTGAAAACAACCGGGGAACCAACATCCAGCATGTGGCCCTGGACTTCACCAGCAAGAGGCAGATCCCCCAAGGGAGGGTTCCTCCGGAGGGCGTCCTGCCCCGGGAGCCCAGCACTCCCAGCTCCGAGGTCAGCCTGGTCACTGTCATGGGAGGTGTGGCGGCGGGGTTACTCGGCATCTGCCTCATGGTCATCGCAGTGATGATGTGCCGGAGCAAGGAGGGTGTCAGGGGGAAGGACGCCCCGAAGAGCTCTGGCAGCGGCGAGCCCATGATGTTCCCGCACAGCCGCCAGGATGACAGCTCAGAGGTTTGACGAGCACAGGTGGAATTCAAGTGCCATTTTTCCTCAAGTGCCTCAGAAAAGATCACGGTAGAACCTCAGATGCTTCTGGTAAGCTGCAGACACCTGGGGACGTCGGTGATGAAGCTGCTCAGAAGACCTGACCATACTAATATACTTCGATTGGATTTCTGTCTGTTCTTCCATGCATCAAAGGACAAATTAAGACCACCTCTTTCCTCATGCCCAGAAGGCAGCAACGATGTATGTACACTTACACAAAGCCATAGACGCACAGTGAGGAGTGTACTTGTTCAGACATATTCTCTACACAGTGGAGATGAGACTATTTAAAAGGTGCTGACAGACTCCTTCTGAAGTGGGAAGAGAGTCTACTGTTACTGTGTTAGCGTGAACTTTGAAGGTGCAATCACCCCATTGTTTGTTCATTATATAACAGCTTACTACTGGAACCAGTAATCTGGAAAAATGGTGGACACACTGTTGATTATGACAAGTTTTCAAATAGATGAAGACAGCGTAGAATTATGACCAGGGGTAACTCAACCCACAAACCACTTTATCTGCTATTTGGGAGAAAGTGAAAGGAAAAATAGAAGGGAATTCATTCACTCCCATCTGTATTGCTTCTCATCCTCATCAGCCCCTCCTTGTTTCATTTGCTCATTTAATGTTAAATTAAACCAAAGATACGTTAATTCTGGAGGAGATTTGTAAGAGAGACTGCTCTGTTTTGGGTACGTAGTGAGGAATAGTAGAGCTTTTGAATGGTGGTGTTCCTTATTGGTGCTACATTTGTGGGAAATGGGTAGGTTGGTGATGTCTGGATGACAAAGAAACGGCACAGAGTTAGAGTCACTACAAGACAATGTTCTCCAAGAACTGAGCCTGGATATTTGCAGTACTGAACCCATGAATGATAATGAGAAACATCATTACAGATGGCAAAGGGAGAAAGTGGTATTTATTACTATAATGTGTGCAACCAGAGTGCCTCTTACGTATCTTTAAGAGTAAAAGAGCATTTTGACAGATGAGGTTATCAAACCAACTTCTTCTTGGGTCTTATGTGAACGTCTTAATCTGGTGACAGTCAGTACCAACCATCTTTTGATTGGAATAGGAAAGCAACACTGGAACCAGCACATTGTACCCCTTGATTGCACAAATGTGCACAGCTATGATTTAACAATCAAAAATTAATAAATAAATAAAAAGAAAGCAACACTGGTACTAGGAGAGGGATAAGAGTGTGATACTCGCCTCTCTTCTTTCAGGCAGCTCTAGACTCTATATTCAAAGTCCTGTTAAAAATAGAACAGACTGTAGCATCTTTCCATTGAGAAATTTAGAGATGCTACCCATATCTCAAAGGCTCCCCACCCCAGGACTTGCAGAATGAGGAAGTTCTCCATAACCCAGGAATCCATCTATCAAAATAGGAATACCTCGTAGCATCCCCCTCTCTTCGGCTCCCCCTTCTGCAAGGTGCTTGGCTACTTCTTTGGCTACCTCATAATTTGTATAGGAATGAACACGAATTAAGCAGCTTCAAACAGTGTAGATGCTTATGTAGACTGCTGGAGAAAGTATTCTCAGTCAACTTTCTGAAATTATAGTAATTAACAGCTTCAAAGTCTAACTATTATGCAATTTTAGGGTCTCTGGTGGTGAATAGGGTAACCAGTGGGACATTATTACAATGTCTGTTTTGAGCCTTTGGGACAGACTACCTTTATATCCAATTTCACTCTATAATGGGTGTTCTAATGAGACTACTGTACATAAGTTGGACAGCTCATAAAATACAAGACATGTCTATTCTTTTGTCACAAAGAGTAATTTCTCCTTCCAGCCCATCTTCCCTCTGTATCCTCTTTCTATCATCTTCCCTCCCTTCTTCCCCAAAAGAGACCTCTCTGTGGGAAATAGGCAGATAAAGCCTTCTTAAGGACAAGATACTGGATCTTTGCATCATTTTCCTAATACCTGTTTACTAAGTGTATAATTTAATAGGCCTTAATATTTTTAAAAAACACTTTTAGTGGGAAAAATAAGGCAAAAAATATTTTTTGCTAAATAAAGCAGATCCTTATTTTCAATACTTTATTTTTAGAGACCTATTTTGGTATTAGCAGAATAAATACATAACATAACTTCTTGTAGAGACCAGGATATAAGTAATAAGTAACTTCTTAGATACCCAGTAGCTCTGAGCCCAGCCAAGGCCTTATTGATATTATACAATAAAGACAAAATAAATAAATAAATGAATATTACCGCTCGTGGGTCTCCTAAGCATATGAACCATGAAACATCAAAATAAATAAGTATAATATATTTTAATGGTGGTCTTATTTGTTTCCATTTATTTCCTTAGTTCACATTTATTGAATGTTCACCTAAGATTAATTAGCTATTCTGACAGATTACATAGAAACCACACTACTGTCCCATCCCTGGGCAGATTATACTTGAATGTGGCTGTTTGTTTGGACTGAAGTGTCAGGGTTTCATTAGCTTCTCTCTAGACCAAGAATACACCAGAATCTATCTGTGAACCACAATTTAAAAATCTCTCCTGGACACCAGCAGTAGAGTCTGCTCTTTTTCATCAAAAAGAACCCAACCTGTCATAGAGCATTCTGATGGCAAATCTAATACAAATTATTTCAAACCAGTCATTTAATGGAATGGACCTTCACAATCCCACGCCGAGGAAGTGTACTGCAAAGCTGTGGGGCGCTGTGCATTCCTCTGTTGCAGTGGAAGAGAGGCCCACTTTATTCCAAGAGTGAGAGGTGGCACTAAACTCCTTTCCCAGCCTTCAGCATCATCTGCAGCCCTGGAGTCCACCTCTCACAAACACCCACAGTGCTGGAACGATACCAGTGAAGTCAGCTAGAAATGGGTGCCGAGCCACTGCCTACACAGCATTTGTGCTAAGTACCAACTCTTGGCTCCCTAGGAAGGGATTTGGTTCTCTAAGCAGCAAAAGAGCTTCATTATCAAGTCACCTAATCTCTAGTTCTTTTCCAGGATGCCAACTCAAAAGTCAACATTAAAAACGAAAATAGACCATGTAAAAATTACAGAAAGCCATTCCTTATGCATATCAATGCTAAGAGTTAAAGTATTCCCAGGTTGAGACATGTTAAAGTGCCAACAATACAGCTAAATATAATGACAGATTTTTGAAGTTATTTCTGCTACCTAATATTAACTTGGAAACTAGTTCAGTCCTTTAATAGGAAAAAGAAAAAGGGTTTTAATGATGCAAACTTTCTACAAATTTGGAATGTTCGTAATTGTTTTAATCTGAAAACAGTCCTGTTAATCCTTCTTTCAAACAGTCCTGTCTTCGTTAACCATCTGGCAAGTCAATGGGATACAAATATTCAGTCAGTTCAACTTACCAATCCAAATGTAGGATTTGGCAGGAAACGTTTTCCTTACTAATGCCAGTGTGTCGCGCACACACACACACACACACACACGTGCATCCACACACGTACACACATGTACACATACACAAACACACACTCATATAAAAACAACCAAACAACTCATTTCTAGAAAGAGATAAAGGCATAGTTCTAACTGAAATGGCTCATATGAAGATTAAACAGAAGGTCAATAGAAAGATTATTTTAAAAACATACCATCATGGGAGTTGCCTTAGCAATAGTTCAATGGTTGATACATTTTTCCTTAAGATATTTTCCAAGAATTGGTGCAGCATTGCATGGCCATGACATGAAAATTCTTAGGAAATATTCTTCATAGGTTCAAAGTGCCCCTAGATGTCTGTTCACCTCTTTTCCGTATTCTTTGATGCTAAGGAGGAAAAAAGGCTTTTAGATTTGAGTAGCTATTTTGATTTCAATAAGAGGCTTTAAAATAGAAGAACATGAAAAATAAAAATAAGGGAGAATGTGATATTCTCCTGCAGTTTCCACCAAAAAGATTACATAGAAAACTTTTCTTTCTTTTTTTTTTTTTTTTGAGACAGTCTCACTCTGTCACCCTGGGTAGAGTGCCACGGCATCACAGCTCACAGCAACCCCAAACTCCTGGGCTCAAGTGATTTTCCTGCCTCATCCTCATGAGTAGCTGGGACTACAGGCACCTGCCACCATGCCTGGCTAGGTTTTCTATTTTTAGTATGGGCAGGGAGTCTCAGTCTTGCTGAGGCTGATCTCGAACTCCTGAGCTCAGGTGATCTTCCCACTTCTCAGAGTGTTAGGATTACAGGCGTGAGCCACTGCACCCAGCCTCAATAAAGAAAGAAAACTGTCTCTCTTGAACTAAAGTTAATAAAATATACTCATGTGAGTCTCTCTTTTGATTTATTGGGAGAAAAAAATCAGAATATTAAATTTGCGAACTTTTAAACAGTTTTGCCTTCCATCTTTCCAATGCACTTAGTTCCTTTCCCCTCAAATTTGTTTGCTGTGTGTTTATTTTTTAGTATTTGCTAAAGAATGCCATAAACTAATGTAGCAATGCCATCTACATTTGTTTTCTTTCTATTTGATGACCTAGCTTTTTCTTTTTCTGAGATTTTTCATTCTACCAGTGATGGTTTTCTACTCATTTTGAAACTAGTACCATTTTCACTGTGTAGTTAACGTTCTCTTGCTTCCAAAAACCAGTAAGTCCAGCCAAGATCTGTGACCTTATCCCCTTCTCTATAAAATGTTAAAGCTTTTAGGTGAAAGAAAAGAGAACTTCCTGAAAAATACAAAAGCATCATTTAAATCATGCGATGATGATCTTTGCCTTGATTTTTCTCTCAGTAAAGGTTCAACATTGACATTTAAGGTATTAAAAAAATCCCTTTAAGGATTCACTTTTTTGATTAATTTTTCTTAAATCATAACTATATATTTATAGGGTACGATGTGATGATTTGATATACAATGTGGAATGCTTAAACTGATTAACGTAACCATCACCTCACTTATTTTTTGTGATAAGTCATTTATAATATACTCTTTGTTGTTTTGAAATGTATCCTTGCATTTTGCACATTAGGTGAGATCCCACCAAATGCCCTCCCTCCACTCACCCTCCCCCTCCTCTCCCCTCTTTCTTTTTTCCATTCTTGAGATACTTTACTAAGAAGAATATGTTCCAGCTCCATCCAGGTAAACATAAAAGATGTAAAGTCTCCCATCATCTTATGGCTGCATAATATTCCACGGTGTATATATATCACAATTTGTTAATTCATTCATGGGTTGATGGGCATTTGGGCTGCTTCCACAACTTGCGATTATGAATTGAGCTGCAGTAAACATTCTGGTGCAAATGTCTTTGTTGTAAAATGATTTTCGTTCATGTGGGTAGATACCTAATAATGAAATTGCAGAATCAAAAAGGAAATCAAACTTTTAGTTCCTTAAGAATTCTCCATGCTTCTTTCCAAAAAGGCTATATTAGTTTGCAGTCCCACCAGCAGTGTGGAAGTGTTCCCTTCTCTTAACATCCATGCCAACATCTGCAGTTTGAGGATTTTCAGATGTGGGCTAATCTTACTGGAGTTTGGTGATATCTCAAAGTGGTTTTGATTTGCATTTCTCTGATGATTAAAGATGATGAGCATTTTTTCATGTGTTTGTTGGCCATTTGCTTGTCATCGTCAGAGGAGTTTATGTTCAAGTCTCTTGCTCACAAAGAAATGGGATTATTTGTTCTTTCCTTATTAATTTGAGTTCTTTTGTAGATTCTAGTTATCAGACTTTTGTTGGAATCATAACCTGAAAAATTCTTCTCCCATTCTGAAGGCTGTTTGATTTACTTACTGTGCTCTTAGCTGTGCAGAAGCTTTTTAGCTTGATCAGATCCCAATCATATATTTTTGGTGTTGCTTCAATGGCCAGGGGATCCTCCTCATAAAATATTTTCCCAGGCCAATATCTTCAAGTGTTTTCCCTGAATTTTCTTCTAGTATTTTTGTAGTTTCATGTCTTAAGTTTAAATCTTTTATCCAATAAGAATCAATTTTTGTTAGTGGTGAAAGGTGAGGGTCCAGTTTCAGTCTTCCACAGGTCGCCTGCCAGTTCTCCCAGCACCATTTGTTAAATAGGGAATCTTTCCCCCAATCTGTATTTTTGTAAGGCTTATCAAAGATCAAATGATGATATGTAGTTGGGTTCATCTTTAGATTCTGTATTCTGTTCCATAGATCCACATCTCTATTTTTTGACAGTACCATGCTGTTTTGATCGCTATATATTTGTAGTATAACCTGAAGTCTGGTAACATGATGCCTCCTGATTTGCTTTTATTTCTAAGTAATGTATTGGCTATTTGACTTTTTTTCTGATTCCATATAAAGCAAAGTACTATTTTTTTTTAATTTCTTTAAAGTATGATATTGGTGCTTTGATAGGATTGCATTAAATCTGTAGATTGCTTTGGATAGTATGAGCATTTTAACAATGTTGATTTTTCCCAGCCACAGGCATGGTATGTTTTTCCTTTGTTAACATCTTCAGCTATTTCTTTTCTTGGGTTTCATAATTCTCTTTTGTTAAATTAAATTCCCAGGTATTTCATATACTTTGGCATAGTATATGAAAGGAATAGAGTCCTTGACTATATTTTCAACTTGACTGTTGTTGGTATATATAAAAGCTACTAATTCAAAAGTATTGATTTTGTATCCTATTGATTTTGTATCCTGCTATATTCCTTGATCACTTCTAAGAGCTTTGTAGTTGAGTCCCTGAGGTTTTCCAGGTGTAAGATCATGTCATCCATGAAAGGTCAGAGTTTGATCTTCTCTGACCCCATGTGAATTCCCTTGATCCCCTTCTCTTGCTTCCTTGCCATGGCTAGGACTTTCAGTACTACGTTGAATAGCAGTGGTGATGATGGGCATGCTTGTCTAGTCAAAGATCTGAGTAGAAATGTTTTCAATTTCATTCCATTCACTATGATACTGGCTGTGGGTCATCAGTTTAGGAAATATCCCATCTAAGCCTATTTTTGTAAGTGTTCTAATCATGAAAGGATGCTGGATATTACCAAAAGCTTCTTCCACATCAATTGATAGAATCATGTGGTCTTTGTTTTTTATTTTATTTATGTGGTGTATCATATTTATAGATTCACGTATGTTGAACTGACCTTGTAACCCTGGGATAAAACACAACCTGATTGTGGTGTATAATTTTTTTGATGTATCTTTGAATTCTGTTTCCTAGGACCTTATTGAATATTTTTGCATTGATATTCATTAATACTACTGGTCTATAGTTTGCTTTCTTTGTTGGGTTCTTTCCCGGTTTGGGGATCAGGGTGATATTTGCTTCATAGAATGTGTTGGGGAAGAGTCCTTCTTTTTCTATGTTTTGGAAAAGGTTATGTAATATATGTACTAGTTCCTCTTTGAAGGTTTGGTAGAATTCTGATGTGAAGCCATCTGAATTTTTTATAGTTGACTTTTGTATAGCAGATTCTGTATAGTCGATGCTATTTCAGTGCTTGAAATAGGTCTATTCAAAATTTCTAATTCTTTCTGATTGAGTCTAGGAAGGCGGCATGCTTCGAGGTATTGATCCATTTCCTCCAGTCCAATTTTCATATTTCTGAGAATTTTTTGTAGTAATCATTGAGGATTATGTGAATTTCTGTGGTATCTGTTGTTTTTTCTCTTTTATCATTTCTGCTTGATGTTATTAGAGATTTTACTTTTCTGTTTCTGGTTAGGCTAGCCAAAGGTTTATCAATTTTTTTAATCTTTTCAAAGAATCAACTTTTTGTTTCATTTATCTTCCCAATAATTATTTTGTTTTCAATTTCATTTAATTCTGCTCTTTTTTTGGTTATTTCTTTTCTTCTACTAAGTTTGGAGTTGGATTGTTCTTCCTTTTCCAGTTGCTTGAGATGACCCATTAGGTTGTTGACTTTCTGATTTCTTGATGAAGGCTTCTAATGCTAGAAACCTCTTAGTGTCCCACAGGTTTTGATAATTTGTGTCTTCATTATCATTATTCATTTTGTTCCAAAAATTTGATGATTTCCTTCTTAATCTTGTCTTTGGCTCAGCTGTCATTCAGACTAAGGTTATTTAGTTTCCATGACTTGGTGTGAGTATGAAGATTTCTGTTGCTATTGAGTTCAACATTTATTCTCTAATGGTCTGAGAAGATACAAGGAATAATTTCTATTCTTTTAAATTTATTGAGGTTAGACTTCTGTCCTAAGACATGATCAATTTTGGAGGATGATCCATGGGCTGATGAGAAGAATATGTATTCAGTTTTATTAGAATGAAATGTTCTGTAGATGTCTGTTAAGTCCACTTGTTCAAGGGTCAAGTTTAAGTCCATTATTTCTTTTTTAGTTTCTTCTTGGAGAATCTATCCAGAACTGACACAGTGGTGTTAAACTCTCCAACTATTATAGTGCAGAAAGATATCAAATTGTTCGTATCCATTAGGGTTTGCTGTGTAAATTGAGGAGTATCATGGTAGGGTGCATAAACATTAATTATTAAAATCTCTTCATGTTGAATGTTTCCCTTGACAAATATGTATTCATCCATGTCTTGCCTTATCTTCCTTGGTTTAAATTCTATTATATCTGCGAATAAAATTGCAACCCCTACTTTTTTCTGATTTCCATTTGCCTGTATTATAGATGTTCATCCCTTCACCTTGAGTCTTTTTTATCCTTTGAGGAAAGATGAGTCTCTTGTATCCAACAAATTTTACCTGGCCTGAGTTTTTGTATCCAGTTAGCCAACCTGTGCCTCTTTAGAGGAAAATTTAAGTCATTCACATTAATTGAGAGAATTAATAGGCATGGTAGTGTTTTGGCCATCATATTTTTCAAAGGTCCAGTCAATATTTTTAATCCTTTCACCATTGTGGAAGTTAGGTTAAGTTTGATAAATTCTGGGTGAGATTACTTTGGTGGTAGACCATTGTGCTTGTCATTATGGAAAATGGGTCTAAGCATTTCCTGGGGAGCTGGTTTAATTACAGAAAATTTCTTCAACATGTGTATGTCAGTAAAGTATTTGATTTCTCCATCACTAATGTAACTCAATTTAGCTGGATACAGGATCCCGGGCTGAAAGTTATTTTGTTTTAGAATATTGAAGGTCGTTGACCATCCTCTTCTGGCTTGACAAGTTTTGGATGAAAGATCTGCAGTCATTCTAATATTTCTCCCTTTGTAGGTAATGTTTTTCTTATGTCTGGCTACTTGCAGGATTTTCTCTTTCATACTAACTTTGGCAAAGTTAATTACAATGTGTCTAGGAGATGCTTTATTTGGATTGAGTCTTGCTGGGGTTCTGACACTATCGACCCTGTTTCCCTGAAAATAAGACATCCTCCGAAAATAAGACCTCCTTACTGGAAAGATAAGCTGTCCCCTGAAAATAAGACCTAGCGCATCTTTGGGAGCACACCTTAAAATAAGACACTGTCTTATTTTCAGGGAAACAGGATACTCTCTGAATATCTGTATCTCTTGCAATGCTTGTGAAATTATCTTCCATAATGTCTTAGAGTAGAGTGTCTGTGCCTTTAGAACCATCCTCTTCTCCTTCATGAATTCCTATAAGTCAGGTGTTTGATCTTTTGGAATGTCCCACAACTCTCCCAGGGAATGTTCTGTTCTTGTTTTACATCTTTCTGCCTCTTGGAATGCTTGGGATCGTTCAAAAGCCTTGTCTTCAATTTCCGAGATTCTTTCTTCTGCTTTCTTAACTCTATTACTGAGGGAGTCTACTGTATTTTGAAGCTCCTTGAATAACTTTTTTATTTCCTTGAACTCTGCTATCTCTTTTCTCATTATGTACACATCCTTGGTGACTTTTTCTTTGAATGCATTAATTGCTTGAGACAACTTTAGAACTACTATTTGGATTTCTATTCCCATCTTTTCCTCTATTCTATTTATCTTATTTGCCATCCATATTCTGAATTCTATTTCTGACAATTCAGCCACTTATAGATGAATGGCATCTTCCCTTGTATGTCCTTTGCCATTCCTTGAGGGAGTTGATCTACTCTGATTATTCATGTTGCCAGAGTTCTTCGGCTGGTTCTTCCCATGAGTATTTTCTGCAATTTGGCAATGAAAACTGGTAGGGTGAGATTGGGTTGGGTACCCCTGAAAGTGAAGTTAATCAGCTCTTTATCAATGAGCTGGGGCTTGTGATTGTGTCTTTTCCCCTACAGCCTTACAAAGGTCCCTTTCAGAGCTGCAGCCTGAGTCTCTGAGGACCTGCTAGGTGACACAATGCAAGCTGGCTCTCTCTTGAAGTCAGCCCCCCTCTACACAATCCTAAAGAGTCATGGTACTAGGCTAAAATCTTAGCTGAGGAGATATACAAGCAACTGCAGCACCCTGACCCCCATCAGAGACAGCTGGAGGAGGAGAATAAGTACTTTCATGCTACAAAACAGCTGCTGCTCAACCTCAGAGGGTCCTCAGATGGACAACCCAGGTTGAAAGTTCTAATCAGATTGTCTCGGGAAGTACAATCACTGCTCCACAGGGAAAGTTCAAAGGGTCTCCAGAGGCCTGATTGTAGAAATCCACAGGCAGTTCTGTCCTGCAAACCCAAGGTGATGGAGCCTTGTCCCCTCCAGTTACCTACTGAGTCAGAAAAGATCGCCCACTGTGCACCATGGCAGAGTGTCTTTCTCTTCTGCCGGTCTCTTTCTTCCCATGCCCCACCTACAGCTCGAGTCACTATTTCCGTGCTGCTGTCCAGCAGCCCACACAACGCCCAGGCCTCTCAGGGAATTGCCAAACACCCTGGGCTCTGCAGACCTTCAGACTGCAAGGCAAGTGGAGAAGGGTGGACTGGGAAGTTCAGAATTGAGGGGAAAGTATTTGTTCAATTTTATGCCAGGCAGGATGATGCCTAGGCTCACAAGTGGGACCTCCCTGGAGAAGGAGGACCACTGTTTAGCTGCTCTCTCCCGTGGGATAAACCAAGAAGTATTTTGTTCCCTGCTTACTTCCAGAGAGCCTACAGCGAGCCTGACAGTAAAAGAGCATTGTCCATTTAATACTGTATTTTCCTGTGTATAGTATGCACTCTCTTGGGGGAGGGGTCTCTGTCCACTTGGTGATGGGCTTTGTACCTGGAATTTGTTTTCTTGGAGTGGCAGCTTGCCTCAGCAGACATGATGTGCCTTTGTCTATCTTATTCCCTAGCTATCTCCCCACTTCTGGCTTCACCTAGTCCACTCGTGTGCAGTATCTCTCTCTCTGGACAGGAGCCTCTGGGGAAAGCTGCCTCTAGTCAGCCATCTTACTTCCTCTGATTGCCTTTGAGGATTTAATTGAGTAAGAATAAAAGTCAAACATCACGTACATGAAGTTCTTCTAGATGACTAGTTTACAAGAAAATAACCGAAAGAAACTATTAATATGTTAACAGCATAACAAATACTTGGGGGGGAAAGTGCATACTATACACAGAAAAATACAGTATTAAATGCACAGTGCTCTCTTTTACTGTTAGCCAGGTGCTGCCAACACTGGTTATATTATTATTTAAATACTTTCAATAAATTTCTACTATGGATATTTATTTTTTCCAGTGTTTGAATCGTCCTCTCACACAAGAATTTTCTGTGTTGTACCTTAGAGAAGAAGAAAAAGGTACGGTAAATTTTTTTAAATAACATTGAAAATAAAGAGCAGTGAAATAAAAAAATCACTCAGAAATACAGAAAAGGAATTACTGGTATGAATAAAAGATCATTTCTCTACAAGCTAAAACTAAGCACATTACAAAAAGCAGTACAAAGCAGAATCTTTCATTTGGACTCCAGGAACTCAAGTTTGGGTGAGACATGTTTAGGGTCCATTTGTCTACAAGAGAAAACTTTATGCAGAGCAAGGAGCTGTGTGTTTTATAATTGTATTAAGTGCCTGCTTCCTGCCCATGTGCCCTCCATAGCACTTAGTAAATTTATATTTATCTAGCCACTGAGTGACATAGCTGTGTGTAATGGAATTATTTACAGAACTTAACAGCTTTGATTATTTTCTCTTGGGAATTTTTCAAAAACTAACAGGGTCTCGTTTTTTATATATGTACTAGGTTACCACAGTTTGCTGGAGAATGAGGTATATTCCTAGGAATCTAATTATGTAAAGAATTCAGAGCCTTAAATTTTTGTCAGACCCTTAAATTCATGTCTAAAATAACCTCATTGCCATTTGTATGTCAAGACTACACCTGTAAATATGTCATATGTTTAATATACATAAAACCTACATACACATAAATGTGTTCAAATGGCCAAGTTCCTTTGTGTTTTCTATGACTTTCATTTATAGGAAATCACACAACTCCGATAGCCTGAAATGACTGGTTCTGGTTTTAGATCTGTGAGCTTATGCAGGCCTCTGGACCATGCTCCCACCACCATGGTGATACTGTTGGTAAGAACTTGACACTCCTCAGCAAGACGTCCCTGCAGGATACCAGCACCTGCCTACTAGGATAGAGGGTGTAGATACAGCTGGAGGCCTTCCAGGGGCAATGCACGTTTAAAGGAAACAACATGATTCTTGTCCCAGGATGCAGTGTGACTAGACCTTGCTATAATTAGGAAATCCTTACCCAGCTGCCCTGGTGAGGATTTATTAACTGAGCTGGTCTTCTCTGCCAAACTGCACTGGTCACCCTTATACAAACTTCACCTAAGTTAATGACTGCTTGATTACAAGTCATATTTTTAGCATGAAGCCACCAGTATTTAATAAAAGGAAACGCAAAGACAACCTCTCATGCATGCTGAAGGATAATCCCAAGAAAAGGGTAAAATGTGGAAAAAGAAAAGTGAAGTAGAAAGTAAAAGAAAAAACTCTTTGAAGCTTTTTCAACTCAAGCACTTTCAAGTCTTAAAGAAGTGAGGGGAGAAGTAGCTGTGTTGTCAAAAACAGGCAGCTCTACCGATCTTCAACACAGAACAAGAGCAAGATGCCTACGTGATAGGAAATTTTTAAGCTATTAGGGAGAAAGTCTAGGTCTTTGGTAAGTCTGGGGAAGGAAATAGAGAAGGAAAGATTCCCAATCCAGCCCCACCAGTATTAACAGGAAATATCACTGCCAAAAAGCCACAATCACCCAGAGGTACCAAATGTAATGAGAAAAAAATCCCAAACTGGAATTAGCCAAGGTAGACCTGACTAGGGAAAAAGATGGCCAGGACAGAGCCAGGATAATCTGACACTACACTGTACTGAATCCTCCCTCCCCTCAACCAAGCCATGACACTGCACCCTCCAAAGCCTTGACAGTATCTTTGAAAATCTTATTTCCAATAACCCAAAGAGCATTTCAGAATGTGAAGATGGCGTTTAGGAATTTAAATCTCACTAATTGTGAAGCTGCAAAGGGTGGCAGAGAAAGTTATTGAACAGTGCAAGATTAAATCCAAAGGAAGCTGGGGCAGTTAGAGGTCAGAGATGCATCCCGGCTAATTATCAGGAGAATATTTGAAAGGGCTGTAAGAAAAAAAAAAAAGTAATAATATTTCTCTAGGCCTTCTTTAGGGTTGAAACCATTCAAATGACCTAGGCTATATGAGAATACCCATAGCCATGGCTTGAGGTGGTTCTAACATGTTCAAAGAGGGTAGGACTCCCACATCCCTCCTTACCACCATCACTACCTGGCTCAGATTTAGAAGGAACCAGGATTTCCTAAGTGTCATAGGCAGTGGTCTGAATCAAAAAGCTTTGTTTATAGTTTATAGATTTATGATTTTCTCTTGGTACGAGCCCCTGTCTTATTTCTGTGAACACTCTGTGTGCATTACAACGAGTGCCTGCTCAGTGTAGACGAATTAGAGAAATGTGGCCCCTCTGTGGAGATGAAGACCCCAGACTCATGACCTGCTGTTTTTAAATGGAGGTCTTATTTTTATTCAGATATGGCAGTACCTGTAGCTAAAGACACAGCATGTTGCACTCAAGCCAAGAGGAGGGGGCATGTCATGCGACGGAGGGCTATACAGAGAAGCAACAGCCAAGAGGAGGGGACATGTCACACCATGGAGGGCAACACAGAGAAGCACCAGCCAAGAGGAGTGGGCATGTCACACCATGGAGGGCCACACAGAGAAGCAGCAGCCTAGGGGAGGGGACATGTCACACCATGGAGAGCCACACAGAGAAGCACCAGCCAAGGGGAGGGGACATGTCACGCCATGGAGGGCCACACAGAGAAGCACCAGCCAAGCGGAGGGGACATATCACGCCATGGAGGGCCACACAGAGAAGCACCAGCCAAGGGGACGGGGCATGTCACGCCATGGAGGGGCACACAGAGAAGCACCAGCCAAGGGGAGGGGGCATGTCACACCATGGAGGGACACACAGAGAAGCACCAGCCAAGTGGAGGAGACATGTCACGCCATGGAGGGCCACACAGAGAAGCACCAGCCAAGGGGAGGGGACATGTCACACCATGTAGGGCCACACAGAGAAGCACCAGCCAAGGGGAGGGGACATGTCACGCCATGGAGGGCCACACAGAGAAGCACCAGCCAAGGGGAGGGGACATGTCACGCCATGGAGGGCAACACAGAGAAGCACCAGCCAAGGGGACGGGGCATGTCACGCCATGGAGGGGCACACAGAGAAGCACCAGGCAAGGGGAGGGGGCGTGTCACACCATAGAGGGCCACACAGAGAAGCACCAGCCCCAGGGGAGGAGGCATGTCAGACCATGGAGGGCCACACAGAGAAGCACCAGCCAAGGGGAGGAGGCATGTCACACCATGGAGGGCCACACAGAGAAGCACCAGCCAAGGGGAGTGGGCATGTCACGCCGTGGAGGGCCACACAGAGAAGCACCAGCCAAGGGGAGGGGGCATGTCACACCATGGAGGGCCACACAGAGAAGAACCAGCCAAGGGGAGGGGACATGTCACGCCACGGAGGGCCACACAGAGAAGCACAAGCCAAGGGGATGGGGCATGTCACGCCACGGAGGGCCACACAGAGAAGCACCAGCCAAGGGGATGGGGCATGTCACGCCACGGAGGGCCACACAGAGAAGCACCAGCCAAGGGGAGGGGACATGTCATGCCACGGAGGGCCACACAGAGAAGCACCAGCCAAGGGGAGGGGGCATGTCACGCCATGGAGGGCCACACAGAGAAGCACCAGCCAAGGGGAGGGGACGTGTCACACCATGGAGGGCCACACAGAGAAGCACCAGCCAAGGGGAGTGGGCATGTCACGCCGTGGAGTCCCACACAGAGAAGCACCAGCCAAGGGGAGTGGGCATGTCACGCCATGGAGTCCCACACAGAGGAGCACCAGCCAAGGGGAGGGGGCATGTCACGCCATGGAGGGTCACACAGAGAAGCACCAGCCAAGGGGAGGGGGCATGTCACACCATGGAGGGCCACACAGAGAAGCACCAGCCAAGGGGAGGGGACGTGTCACACCATGGAGGGCCACACAGAGAAGCACCAGCCAAGGGGACGGGGCATGTCACACCATGGAGGGCCACACAGAGAAGCACCAGCCAAGGTGAGGGGACATGTCACACCATGGAGGGCCACACATAGAAGCACCAGCCAAGGGGAGTGGGCATGTCACGCCATGGAGGGCCACACAGAGAAGCACCAGCCAAGGGGAGTGGACATGTCACACCATGGAGGGCCACACAGAGAAGCACCAGCCAAGGGGAGGGGGCATGTCACACCATGGAGTCCCACACAGAGAAGCACCAGCCAAGGGGAGGAGACGTGTCACACCATAGAGGGCCACACAGAGAAGCGTCAGCCAAGGGGAGGGGACATGTCACACCATGGAGGGCCACACAGAGAAGCACCAGCCAAGGGGACGGGGCATGTCACGCCATGGAGCGGCACACAGAGAAGCACCAGCCAACTGGAGGGGGCATGTCACACCATGGAGTCCCACACAGAGAAGAACCAGCCAAGGGGAGGGGACGTGTCACACCATGGAGGGCCACACAGAGAAGCACCAGCCAAGGGGAGGGGACATGTCACACCATGGAGGGCCACACAGAGAAGCACCAGCCAAGGGGAGTGGGCATGTCACGCCATGGAGGGCCACACAGAGAAGCACCAGCCAAGGGGAGTGGACATGTCACACCATGGAGGGCCACACAGAGAAGCACCAGCCAAGGGGAGGGGGCATGTCACACCATGGAGTCCCACACAGAGAAGAACCAGCCAAGGGGAGGGGACATGTCACACCATGGAGGGCCACACAGAGAAGCACCAGCCAAGGGGACGGGGCATGTCACACCATGGAGGGCCACACAGAGAAGCACCAGCCAAGGGGAGGGGACATGTCACACCCTGGAGGGCCACACAGAGAAGCACCAGCCAAGGGGAGTGGGCATGCCACACCATGGAGGGCCACACAGAGAAGCACCAGCCAAGGGGAGGGGACATGTCACACCATGGAGGGCCCCACAGAGTAGCACCAGCCAAGGGGAGGGGGCATGTCACACCATGGAGGGCCACACAGAGAAGCACCAGCCAAGGGGAGGGGACATGTCACACCATGGAGGGCCACACAGAGAAGCGCCAGCCAAGGGGAGGGGACATGTCACACCATGGAGGGCCACACAGAGAAGCTCCAGCCAAGGGGACGGGGCATGTCACACCATGGCGGGCCACACAGAGAAGCTTTTGATAATATCCAGCATCCCTTCATGATCAGAACAATCAAGAAAATTGGTCTAGAGGGGACTTTTCTTAAACTGATAGAAGCCATGTACAGCAAATCCACAGCAAATATCGTATTGAATGGAGTTAAATTGAAATCTTTTCCACTCAGATCAGGAACCAGACAAGGCTGCCCATTGTCTCCACTGCTCTTTAACATTGTAGTGGAAGTTTTAGCCACCACAATTAGGGAAGAAAAGGTGATCAAGGGTATCCATATAGGGTCAGAAGAGATCAAACTTTCGCTCTTCGCAGATGATATGATTGTGTATCAGGAAAACACTAGGGACTCTACTACAAAACTCCTAGAAGTGATCAAGGAATACAGCAGCATCTCAGGTTACAAAATCAGCATCCGTAAATCGGTAGCCTTTATATACACCAACAACAGTCAAGTTGAAAAAGCAGTCAAGGACTCTATCCCATTCACAGTAGTGCCAAAGAAGATGAAATATTTGGGAATTTACCTAACAAAAGACATGAAAGATCTCTATAAAGAGAACTATGAAACTCTAAGAAAAGAAATAGCTGAAAATGTTAACAAATGGAAAAACATACCATGCTCATGGCTGGGAAGAATCAACATTATTAAAGTGTCCATACTACCCAAAGCAATATATAATTTCAACGCACTCCCTATTAAAGCTCCACTGTCATACTTTAAAGATCTTGAAAAAACAATACTTTGTTTTATGTGGAATCAGAAAAAACCTCAAATAGCCAAGACATTACTCAGAAATAAAAACAAAACAGGAGGAATCACACTACCAGACCTCAGACTTTACTACAAATCGATAGTGATCAAAACAGCATGGTATTGGCACAAAAACAGAGAAGTAGATATCTGGAACAGAATAGAGAACCAAGAGATGAATCCAGCTACTTACTGTTATTTGATCTTTGACAAGCCAATTAAAAACATTCAGTGGGGAAAAGATTCCCTATTTAACAAATGGTGCTGGGTGAACTGGCTGGCAACCTGCAGAAGACTGAAATTGGACCCACACCTTTCACCATTAACTAAGATAGACTCTCATTGGATTAAAGATTTAAACTTAAGACATGAAACTATAAAAATACTAGAAGAGAGTGCAGGAAAAACCCTTGAAGAAATTGGTCTGGGCGAGTATTTTATGAGGAGGACCCCCCCGGGCAATTGAAGCAGCTGCAAAAATACACTACTGGGACTTGATCAAACTAAAAAGCTTCTGCACAGCCAAGAACACAGTAAGTAAAGCAAGCAAACAGCCCTCAGAATGGGAGAAGATATTTGCAGGTTATATCTCTGACAAAGGTTTAATAACCAGAATCCACAGAGAACTCAAACGCATCAGCAAGAAAAAAACAAGGGATCCCATCGCAGGCTGGGCAAGGGATTTAAAGAGAAACTTCTCTGAAGAAGACAGGCGCACGGACTTCAGACATATCAAAAAATGCTCATCATCTTTAATCATCAGAGAAATGCAAATCAAAACTACTTTGAGATATCATCTAACTCCACTGAGACTAGCCTATATCACAAAATCTCAAGACCAGAGATGTTGGCGTGGATGTGGAGAAAAGGGAACACTTCTGCACTGCTGGTGGGAATGCAAATTAATACATTCCTTTTGGAAAGATATATGGAGAACACTCAGAGATCTGAAAATAGATCTGCCATTCAATCCTGTAATTCCACTGCTGGGCATATACCCAGAAGACCAAAAATCACAACATAACAAAGATATTTGTACCAGAATGTTTATTGCAGCCCAATTCATAATTGCTAAGTCATGGAAAAAGCCCAAGTGCCCATCGATCCACGAATGGATTAATAAATTGTGGTATATTATACACCATGGAATATTATGCAGCCTTAAAGAAAGATGGAGACTTTACCTCTTTCATGTTTACATGGATGGAGCTGGAACATATTCTTCTTAGTAAAGTATCTGAAGAATGGAAGAAAAAGTACCCAATGTACTCAGCCCTACTATGAAACTAATTTGGGGCTCTCACATGAAAGCTATAACCTAGTTACAACCTAACAATAGGGGGAAGTGGGAAAGGGAGGGGAGGGAGGGGGGTGGTGGGTAGAGGGAGGGGGATTGGTGGGATTATACCTGTGGTGCATCTTACAGGGGTATTTGTGAAACTTGGTAAAGGTAGAATGTAAATGTTTTGGCACAGTAACTGAGATAATGCCAGGAAGGCTATGTTAACCATTGTGATGAAAATGTGTCAAATGGTCTATGAAGCGAGTGTATGATGCCCCATGATCATATCAATGTATACAGTTATGATTTAATAAAAAATAGAAAAAAAGAAAATAATAAGAACGTGAAGAAAAACTGACATATGATTGCAACAGATTCCAGAGCCACCACATACTCATGTCTTCTGGCTTCATAATTCTTTCTTGAATAAGAGCAGACACAACAGAGCGTGGGGCAAAACTATTGAGCAGTTCAAACTCTGGTGACCTCGACTGGCCCTCTGGTGAGAGGTCTCAGCACCAGCTCACCTAACACTCCACTGTGTCTCTGAGGACGTGCCACTCCCACCACAATGCCATGGCAGGAGGGGCCGGGACTGAAGTCCACCAGATGCAGAGGCTTAATGAGCAAGGCTCTAAACCAAGGCAGCGTTTCTTATACCAGAGGAAAGGCTGATGGCTGGAACAGCCCAGCGTACGGGAAAGAGGTAAGACAGTGAACATACTGTTTATCTAGGGATGAGCACTCTAGATCCTTGGAGAGCAAATGTGTTACATAAGAACTTGTTTCTTGGCTCTTGGTAGCAATCTGTATGTTCAGACTAGAACTGCTTTGTGATTAGACTTGAAATCGCCTTTTATGAATCCCAACTACACCTATAGACTTGACCCCAGGCAACCCTTTGAACAGCCACTGTGCAGAGTCCCAGTCACACACTGCAGCTCCCACACCGGATCCCTGCTGGGTGCCCACGACTTGTAAACAGCCCAGGAATGGCCAGAACGACCACCACAGCAGCGTCAGCTTGTGCGACAGCTACTTTCACTATTCCTTTGCAATGGTTTATAAATGTGTTCATGTATGAAATTTACTTGACAAGTATTTTACCAGCTATCTACTGTGCCCAGGACACCACGGTAAGTATTAGGACATGTAGGTGCTGAAGCCCAGCACTCATTATCCTCATGAGCTTACAGTATAAAGAAGAAAGGGTGTAAATCAGAGTTACACAAACACTTATTGTATTAAATTTCCACTGTGCTCTGAAGAATGTCACAGGAGTGAATTGGAATGTGATCCAACCAAGGCTGGAGGGGTGGGAAAGAATCAGAAAATGCAAAGTCAGAGATGCAGTGTGTGACGGGGGCTCTGCACAGCAGCCTTCAACAGGTCGCCTTGGGGTCAAGTCTAGAGGTGCAATTTGGATTCATAAAGCGATTTCCCCTCTAATCACAAAGCAGTTCTGGCATGAACATACAGATTGTTGTTCTGGCATGAGCATACAGATTGTTGTTCTGAATTTCTTGGCTACTTGAGAGCCAAGAAATTCACGTTCTTATGCAACACGCTTGCTCTACCTGGATCTGGAGTCTTAATCGGTAGATGAACAGGTATGTTCAGTGCCTCACCTTCCAGCCATCAGCCTTTCCTCTGGTATAAGGAAAGCCGTCTTTATTTCCTACACTGTCTGCCACTAAGTGCACAGCCCTGCTGCCCAGACCAGGACATTTCTGGTCTCCACTCCCATGTTAGGGGCTCTGTGAATCTGTTTAGGAGACGAAGTTAAAAGGACTCTAGGAGAAGGGCCCAGACCTGCTCGGTCAACTCTAAGGTACTTAGTTACAACTAGAACGAGAAGCGTAAAGAAAAAGACTATCACAGCAAAGTTAAATCAACAAAATTTTAGACTATTTCTTCCTTTCTTTCAAGTAGCACTCAAGTCCCTCAGAAAAGGGTACTTGAAAGGGAAAAAAATATGTGAGCAGTGATAGGGAATCACCTGCTTCAGCCGTGCCCGGTCTTCAAGGGCCATTGGTCTGGCCATGACCAAGCCTCTCAGGGTTGTGAACATAGAAATAAAACTTGGGGGCAGAGCAAGGGAGGTGTAGGTGTCTGGTGGGTCTTTCGAACATTTCGAGGTAAATCTGGAATGTGTATTTGACCAAAGAACAGTAAAGATTCTCTTCCCTTTGCCAAACTCTTTAATTAATTAATAGGTTCTTTTTATAAGGCAAAGAATAAAAGGTTTAAACATCCAAAAGAAAGAAGGCATTTTTAGCAATTTGGATTTCTATCCAAAACAACATTAAGTACTAATCATATTTTCTGCAATCAATTTTTCCCCCTACAACCTGCTTGTGAGTTGCTTTTCTTTGATTTACAGGTCCAAGCAGAAGGGAGATCACCCCACCACCTTCTCCACTGCTCCACAACCCCAGGAGGGACCGACGTCGGGTCGAGCTCCCTGACTTCTCTCCTCCAAGGTGCCTGCCTCCTTGTTATACCTAAGATGATTGGCAGGGATGTCATCTAACTTGCATTTTTCTTTCTGATTTGGAGCACTGAGGGAAGTTTTTTCTTTCTCCAACAGAGATATTACAAAGTTGCAAGCAAGCAAAAATTACATTGGCAGAGAAATTTCTATACTACCAGCAAAAAAAAGGATGGAAAATTAGACACATTTCATACTTGTGTTCTCCTTCCTGAATTAGAGTAGCCTGAGCCTTGAGTCCTAGGTCTGTCGGGTGAAGATTTAGCAAGTCCACAGGTTCAGGGAGAGGAAGGCTGAGGGAGCGCCCCACTCTGCACCCCCCACCCTGCACCCCCAACTCTGCACCCCCACTCTGCACCTCCCCACCCTGCACCCCCACCTTGTACCTCCCACCCTGAGCTCACCCTGTGGAGTGAGGTCACCTTTTACTTCTTCTGCAATGCTGGACACCTGGAGTCTCATCCCACATTCTCCCAGATTCCAACATTCCCAGAGTTGGTGAACCATTCCTGCGTCTTTATTGAAAAAAAAAATCTGTCTGGAGATATTACAGTTTCCTTCACCAACTCAATAAAAGGACAGAAACAAACAAAAGCCACGGGGCTTACTCAACTCGCTGTGTGAGTTTTCTCTGGAAAGGAAACTTTCTTTTCTGGGGTATTTCACAAATACAGGAAAGAAGGAGCAAATGACAGACATGATAATGCTATTTGGTCAAAGAAACAGATTCAATCTGGACAGAGCCTTGGAGGGCCCAAAGAAGATTAAGAAATTCTGTCATACTGAAATTTAGGACATTTATTGAGTTTATAAAATCTGGAGTCATTTGGGACTAATCTGGGGTGAACCCTGGATTAAACTGAATTCAAAGAAAAATGAATTTTCATAAAAATTCTCCAATGGTGCAGAGTGTAACTGTGTACAGCACACACCCAGGGAGGACTCAACTACAACTTGAACTTTACCTAAGAAATGCAAACAATGTAACCTAATCTTTGTACCCTTGTATCAATCTGAAATTAAAAAAAAAAAAAATTCTCCAGAGGAAACACTAAGTAGTCAGAGTTGGAAGTAAATTACATTTCTTCCTGTTACTGCTGCTGCCTGCACCTGCCATTTAGATGGAAAGAAAGGACAGTGTGAGATGTTCCTGCTGTCGTTTGCCTTCTGAGGGCCCAGTCACCATCATGATGTCGGGCAGGTCCACCTGATTCCACAAGTGCCAACCTACTATTCAATCCACAAGATCCGTGTTGCCCAAATTCTACGCACACGGGAGCAAACAAGGCTTCTCTCCCAGGCAGGCCTGCATGCAGAAGGGCAGAGGCAGCAGGGTCACCTAAACTGTTCCTCTCTCCACGGCCACACGTTACTGTCACAGGGGCAGTGCCCGGGTCACACCTCAGAGTGACTAAATCAGGAGCTAAACCTCCCCGAGGCTATACTGAAAGTCGCCAGGGTGGAGAACTTCTAAGCAGGCCCCTGGATACCTACACGTTATTCCATTTCCTCATTAGGTCTGGGGCAGCGCTGCAGGCTCCAGGCAGTGCTTCCTAGACACAGCTTAGCGTCACTAAAAGAGACGTGTGTTTGCTTGCTGCGACTACCACAGCAAAGGGCCTCAGCCTGGGTGACTTCAAGAACAGAAATCGATCTTATCACAATATCACAAGTCTGACATCAAGATGCCAGCGGGGTTGATTTCCTCCGAGGCCTTTCTCCTGGAAAGGCTGTTTCCCCTGTGTCTGAACACAGTCTTCCCTCTGTACACGACTATGTCTATATTTCCTCTTTTTATAAGAACACCAGTCACATTGAAGAGGGGTCCATCCATACGACCTCATTTTAACTTAACTACGTCTTTGCAAACCTCATCTCCAAATGCCGTCACATTCTAAAGTACAGCGGGTTAGGATTTTAACATAGGAACTCTGGGAAACACAGTTCAGCCTGAGAAATACTAAATGTAAATGATTTATGCCCTTCAGTTTTCTGATTTTGCTTTTACCACCAGACAACTACATGGTGAACATCAGTTAGACGATATTAAGATACCAGAAGTAGTTAAGAGCCACATGTAGTTAAATGAATGAGCGAGTCCACTGAGGCCCCAAAGAGCTTAGAGACTAATTGAAGAAGCAGGAGTTAAACTTGAAAATCCCTCTAAGACAGTGGTTCTCAACCTGTGGGTCGCAGCCCACGGGAACTGTATTAAAGGGTCACAGCATTAGGAAGGTTGAGAACCACTGCTCTAAGACCTCAGCCATAGGCACCAATAAACCCAACTGTGTGAGATGTCAGGCTTGAAAGAACAACCCATAGGGCCACAGAGACAGAAGGAGGCTGCAGGTGCACCATGTAAACCCAGCAGAGGAAGCAAGAATGGGCTGGGTGTGGACCAAGAGAACGCAAGATAGTGGCCTTAAGGTGAAAGTTGTGTGGTGCTCACTTCAGTAGCACGTGTACTAAAACTAGAATGATACGGAGAAGATTAGCATGGCCCTGGGCGGGCAAATTCATGAGGTGTTCCACGTTTTTTCATGAAGTATCCTAAGAATGGAAAAGCAAGTATCCAATAGACTCAACTACTAATACGAAGCCAGTACACAAACTAGTGCATGTCCACATACATGAAAATCTCAATTCAGTTCATGTTGGGGGGAGGAGGGAGAGCAGAGAGGGGGATGGGCGTGCTCCCATCCAATGTGCACAGTGTAGGGGTCCATGTTCCGTACTTCCTGGGTGGGGACACAACTCCAACAGGGACTCTACCTAACAAATGCAAACATTGTAACCTAATCCTTTGTACTCTCTTATTAATCTGAAATTTGAAAAAATTAAATAAAAGTGGTATGATCACGTTTGCGCAGCTTATCAATTAGATATATGTTCACAAAGGAGGGATGAGACAGAGGGATGGTTGTGTCTAGACTATGAATGGCGTTAGAAATCACAGGATAAGACTAAGGGATGGTCAAAATTTTATTTAAAAAAATAGTTTTCTGAGCTTATAGCAGACTCTTAAATTTTTGTTGAAGGACCAAATAGTTGATGACAGAAAGATCTTCTTGGCCTGGCGCCTGTAGCTCAAGCAGCTAAGGCGCCAGCCACATACACCAGACCTGGCGGGTTCAAATCCAGCCCCGGCCTGTCAAACAACAATGACAACTACAACCAAAAAATAGCCAGGCAGTGTGGCAGGCGCCTATGGTTCCAGCTACTTGTGAGGCTGAGGCAAGAGAATCACTTAAGCTGAGGAGTTGGAGGTTGCTGTGAGCTGAGCTGTGATGCCATGGCATTCTATCCAGGGCAACAGCTTAAGGCTCCATCTCAAGAGAAAAAAAAAAAGAAAAAGAAAAGAAAAGAAAGGTCTTCTTTATAAAAGCTTTTCAGCTACCATAGAAAGATAAATTAGAAAAAAATCACCATTTGCAACTCAATTAGAATAATGTATCCTGGCAAAATACATGCTAGAAATGTTATAAAAGAAAAGTCAAAGGGAATTTTATAGCTGGTAAGTCAATCACCAGAACATAAAGTGAGACCGATGGTGATGTGTGTTCCCCGGGGTGACGCAGAGGAGGTGCTGGGTGCTACAGGCTCTCATCAAGCAACCTCCCAGATCTATTTCGCCAGCTTACAGGGAACCTGGGGAATAGAGAAACACACTCAACATCATTAGCCAAATTCAGAAAGAGGCAGTTCTAGCTGGCAAAGACCTGGTTTCTTCAACAAACAAATGGCGTAGAAAGAAACGGGGAACCAGAAAATGTTGTAATTTCAATAAAACTCAAGAAACCTTTTGTGAGAACTTTGAATTATCAGTCAAACAAGGTACGGAGGAAAATATATTTTTGAGATAATTGAGTCTCAAAAATATGTATTTTTGAGACATTTTAAAATGAACTGAGTATTCGATAAGGTTCTATAACCCATGGTTCTTGTTAGTGAGAGTTACGTACTCAGTTAAATGACACAAGGCTTAAAACTCTCTGATAAATGCTCCAGGAAAAAAATGAGAGGATAGTTGAAACAAGACAGGAAAAATGTGGTAATTGTTGAAGTCAGGCGATGGGTACATGGGAATTCATCATAGCATTCTACTTTTAGAGATATATCTACATATTTTCACAATAAGTTCAAAAGAAAATAAAAATATTATTTTTCCAACTTTATTGTGGTATAATTGATGATGAAAACGAGAAAATAATATTTTTATGAATCAAAAATAATGTTTCAGGCAGTTTGGAAAGAGGAAGAATGGAGTCAGAAAAATCAGGAAGATGACCCCTGGCCCAGGAGGGAACAGTGGTGAGACAAAGCGACAAGAATCAGCCAGGAACAGGAGGAGACTGGAGGCCAAACGGCATGAAATCATGAATGGAAAACTGGAGTGTCCTCGGGAGACTGAGCCCTGTGTCCCCACAGCAGTAACTTAACAAAGTTTTACTGTCTGTGCTCCCTTCCAAGCTCACCTGCCCATTTGCTCACAGTGCTTCCTAGAATAGCCTCTTCAATAAATTTCCACTCACTCCTTGTTTCTGGTCTGATTTGGGAGTAACCAAACTTAACCCACCGCCCACAGAGGTCTCTGCCTTCAGAACCTGCTCTTGACAGAGAGGCTACAGAAAGTTCTACGAGAGTATCAGCCCCTTCCCTCCCCCTCCCACCCTCCACTACCATTACCCCTCCTGGAAGGTCGTCTCAGCTGAACAGCATCACCTCCTAATCATGAGCATTAAACAAAATTGACTCAAGGAGCTACTAAGCCTGTCTGTGTATGTTGGTGTCTGAGAACTCTTGAGATTGGGGTAGGGCTTTGCAGATCTCACAGGTGTACCAGTAGTCGATGGTTTGTTTGGACATTTGCTACTCCTGGTCCATTTCCACCAACATGTCTAGCCTGGGCCTGGAAGGCTGTGTAATCCATTCACGCCCCGAGACCAGGAAGCCTTACACTCACATGTGGAAGTGTATTTCCCCAGACCACAGCCTCACACAGAGGCAAAACCTATCCTGAAAAAAAGGATGAAATACTATCAAGTTTTCAACTCTCATTGACTACAGTGAATGGGTTAATGAGATAGGAGTTATGTTGATTTCACTCTCCGACCCAGGTGACCTCTCTGGACACATTCATCTCTGAATTTCACATTAGATGTTAAATAAGCATCCTTAAAAAGCAGAAAAAAGCCAGGTGTGAAGGCTCACACTTGTAATCCCAGCACATGGGAGGATCACTTAAGACCAAGGGTACAAAACCAGCCTAGGCAAAATAGTAGGACCCCACTTCTACAAAAGCATTTAAGATGTTTTCTACGCGTTCAGAAAAAATTCTTGCAAATGAGGGCCTATCAACAGCCTGAGAAACCTGTAGAGACTGGTCAATTTTATAAACAGAGTCAATACCATCTCTATATGCACCCAGTATAAAGGAAGTAAAAATACAAAGATAGGCTATTTCCGTCCCTCATTTGAGAAAAAATAAATAAATAAATAAAAACAGCTCAAGAGATAATGGCTACCTTGGGTAGTTTCCAGAGATAAAATAATCTAGTTAAATCTTTTTTTTTAAGGAATGGACAGTATTTTGAAAATTATGAAAATGCTTTTTGCCTTTCTGAGTGCATGATGCTTAAAAAAGAAGTATTTATTCCCCACAGTTGGGATGCTCTAGGAGAAATGTAAGGGGCTTCTGACAATTAAATATAGGATTTTATAGCAACAGAGTAACCTTAAAAACCAGGTGACTGTCTTTGTAAAGGACTGTATAAATTGTTTTATTTTCTCCTTTAGGACATTACGGCCAGGCTTAGCTGGGTGGGTCATAGAGCCTTGGGTAAGGGGAATCCTGACAGGAAAAGAATGCAGTGAAAACTCAAAGACTTTAGTATCAGAGGAGTTTGTGACAGAGGGGTCTAGGGAGGGAAGGAGGGAGACAGAGGGAAAGGAAGTGGGGAGAGAGAGGAGGCTGCACTGGTGATGTGAGGAGGAAGAGCAGAGCAGGAGGCCACGTGCCCGGCCCCCATTTCCCAGGACTCTGGAAGCAATCAGCTCTGGGCAGAATCCCTGCTCCCAGCAGGGCGTAGCCAAAGGCACTTTGTGAACAGTGTGTATGATGCCAATGACCACTGGAAACTGGGTTGCCCCGAGGTTCACTGTGCAGCAGGGAAGGCTGGTCTCCCTGCCCCACCCTGCCGCAGAGCGCTGACACACTGTGGCTCTGTGACCTTGGGGAGGCCACGTCACGTTCTGCTCTGTCACATGCCGTGATTAAAAGAGTCTAGAGGTACTCCGAGGGGATCCCTGCAAAGAGGAATTGGGGGTGGGGGAAGAAAGTGGCCAACATCAATCTTCTCATCTGCAACCAGAGGAGCTCCGAGTTTGGCTTTGTTTATATAGGCACCTGTTACTTAACCACAGGGATGCAGGTGGAGAAATGCATTACCGGGTGACCTACTGCTCCTGGGAACATCACAGACACCTACACACCCGGACGGCACAGCGCTGCACCCTCAGCTGATCACGGACACCTACACACACCCGGACAGCACAGCGCTGCACCCTCAGCTGATCACGGACACCTACACACACCTGGACAGCACAGCGCTGCACCCTCAGCTGATCACGGACACCTACACACACCTGGATGACACAGTGCTCCACCCTCAGCTGATCACGGACACCTACACACACCCGGACAGCACAGCGCTGCACCCTCAGCTGATCACGGACACCAACACACACCCGGACAGCACAGCGCTGCACCCTCTGTTTATCACAGACACCTACACACACCTAGATGACACAGCGCTCCACCCTCAGCTGATCATGGACACCTCCACACACCTGGACGGCACAGCACTGCACCCTCTGTTTATCACAGACACCTACACACACCTGGACGACACAGCGCTCTACCCTCAGCTGATCACGGACACCTACACACACCTGGACGACACAGCGCTGCACCCTCAGCTGATCACGGACACCTACACACACCTGGACGGCACAGCGCTCCACCCTCAGCTGATCACGGACACCTACACACACCTGGACGACACAGCGCTGCACCCTCAGCTGATCACGGACACCTACACACACCTGGACGGCACAGCACTGCACCCTCCACTGTAGCCCGTGGCTTCCCCGCCTCAGCACAGACAGCCTGTTACTGTCCTGAGTAGTGCGAATAATACACGTTCTATCTTCAGCTTTATAACTTTTTTTTCCTGTGTAAGCGTATCATTTTTGGACAATCCACAGCTTGTGATCTTGTAGTTGGTTCTACTGACGTGATTGACTCTAGCACTCATTTTTAACCCACGAAGTTGATGTTTGTTTTTCCTTATGGATTAAATACTCGCTTTGGGGAGAAATTGAGAACTTCGGTACAGAGGCAGAAACCTCATGTGGGTCATCCACTTCTGAGTCTATGAAGTTATAACATTTAGATGCTTACCTGGTAACCCTGCGTGGTAAGAACAATCACCCAGATGTCACACAGGACAGGCACCTCGGCACTGAGCGCCCCTGGGAAGGGGGACCTACCTACAGAAGGCCATTTGCTAGTCTACAGAAAAACATCCAACCCCCGTTTTTAGCCTTGCTTTAGAAATTTACCATTATTTCTTTTTTGGCTTCAGTGGTTTTCATTAAAAAATACCCGTCTTTCCTGGCAATGTGGAACAAACACTAAACTAGTGGTTCTTGCTGGAGGTAAACTCTCTCTCACTCCCTGGAATCTCTTTCTTAAAATGTACGGCCTGTTTGGATCCCCCCGGGGACGGGGAATGGGGTGTGAGAGCTGTATCAGGATCTTTGGTACCATGGGAGATGTGTTTGAAAACTTCCTAGGGGATTCCAATGCTTCCACCCTCTCCAGTGTTAAGTTTCCTTGAGTCCTTAACATTACCATAGGTCATTTGTTATAGTCATCACTAAAGACTGACCAAGGAAGGGTCCTTTGAAAGCAAGTATATTTGGAGGAAAGGGCCTCCAGAAGAATCAGGAAAGGGTCCACGCTTTTCTGGAAGGTGAATGCCAAGGCTGATATTCAAAACACAGTCACCACCCACCCCTGGAAGAAAGGCAAACTTGTTTTCTTCTGAGGGAGGGGAGCTACAAAGGAGGGCGAGGCCAGGAGGGGTAGGCAAGCTCTCCTGGAAAAAAGCATTCATTCTCCTCATGACGCAGCCTCAGTCCCCGCCACCCCGCCCATATTTAGGTGCAGATAGACCTCACCAGGTTTCCTGTTCAACAATAGATGTGGCCTGACCCCGCCATAGCGCTGAGCAGGCGTGACGTCCTCAGTTGTCATGAGTGTGAGGACAAAGCAATTTTTAAACCCATCCACTCTCTGTGGCCGCTTTATTTTTAACAGGTTATTTTGGTATGTGGGGAGAGACAAGGGGTAGAGTTCACAAACAATTCTACATTACTTCTTGGGACCATGAACACAGTGAAAACAGGAAGCCCCCAGGACGATGTTCCCCAGGGTCTTCACCCAACAAGACCGTGACAAGCATTCTCACCTGTAGGCAGATAAAGTGCTTGGAGCTTGCCCCTCGCTGTGCTTTATCCTGCCCTCTGACAAAGGGAGGCTGAGAATTGGCCACCATGCCCAGCAGGACATGCAGCCCAGAGCAGTTTGCCCTGCAGGGTTGGCCTCTGTACTTCTCTTACCTTTAACATGTAAATCAATCATAAGTTTCTAGTCATGTAGCTTGGTTGCAACTATTCAAGACTTAGCAAGAAACTACCATTGGAATTATAAAGCAAATACACAGTATAAGCCTGAGGCCTATGTCACCTTACAAATTATCTAAGTGCTTCTTAGAACAATTAAAACATAATTTTGGACTATTAATCACAGTCACCCAATGATTTCCTCTCCAACTGTATGAAAATTCGTGCTATAAGGCAAAGACAACCACTCCTGTTGCCACTGGTTGGGGCCTGGGACACAGACCACTATGCTGTTATCTTGCTCAGGAACAATTGCTCTTAGGTGCCTGAGGGCTATTTACTTTAGCTGAAGGGAGAGAGGGAGATAAATAGTCTTTGAGGGAGAAGCAGTCTGAGAACTGATTTTAGCAGTCTTTAGCAGAGCTTAGCAATCTTTAGCAGAGAGATGCAGTGCAGGAGAAGTGACAGAGTCAGAGTAAGCGGTCCGTGATAGAATGACCTCACTCCGACTGCCTTCTCCTCCAGCCTCTTATGGAGCTGATCTCGTGGCTCTTACACCACAGGCGTAGCAATTGCTGCTGCTCTCCTCTGGAGAGCTCTCTCATGCTTGTTAGGGGAGCTAAATCCCTCCCCACACCCTTTTCACCAAGGTGTTCCCTTATCGAGCTATACAGATGTTCCTTATAACTCTCACTCCTCCTTGCCATATGCTATACGGGCTGCTACAAACCACTAATTCATTTTAATCATACAAGAACATTACAAAGCTGACTATGTTCTTAAAAATAACAGTAGAATACAGCCCTCATTTTTGCTTTTTTTTTTTCCTTTTGTAGCTACTACAGCTTTTCCCTGCTAAGCCTATCCCAACCGTGCAGGCGCTGTTGCAATAATAGTGTTGGGATTCCCAGTGCTTCCAACTGCTGGCTTCCCTGTGAGAAGAGACAGGACTCTCTACGCAATGCCTGGCTGCACCAAGAACCATCAGGCTCTGTTGGAGAGCTTCTTGTGGTTATCAGAGCTGACACTGCCAATGCCCTCTAGTACGTTCATGGGCAGAGGAAACACAATTGTGGAATTCTTCTCGGTGGCGACGGTGGCTAGAGTTTGCAGGTAGCGCAGCTGCAGGGCTATGGGGGACTCAGCCAGCACCATGGAGGCAGACTTCAGAGATTTGGAAGCATTCATTTCTCCTTCTGCTGCAACAACCTAAAAGGAAGGCAATAAAAGAGTTCAGAAAAAGTTTTTGACTGTGGCCAGTGTTCTCCTTTTCTGAGTTGTACTGACGCTTCTCTCCCCGACCTCCACCCCCACACAGCCACCAGTTTCATCTGCTTACTTAGTTGTCAAGGATAAGAGTTTCACATCCTAACGTGATTAGGGAAATTCAAGGCGGTTGTGGGAAGTGAGGAGAGATGTTTTACAAATTATAAGTCCTTGGATTTCGTTTTCAAACAAAAGTAAAAGCACTATCTTTAATTCAAAGGAATACTTAGTATCTGTCCTAGTAATGTTCTTAAAGCACTTAGAGACCCACTACTTTCTGCGTTTGCTTTCAGAGAAGGCTGAAATTCGAGGCCTCTAACTGGTTCTTTTTTGTTTTTGGTTTTTTTCAGTTTTTTACTTATCATAGGAGATGTTCTTTATGCGGTTGCCACCTTAGTCTCACTCTCACAAAGTAAAAATTGTTCTCTCAGCTCTTGATTACACACAGGAGCGAGTGCCAGTCCTGGAAACTCACTGGAAGTCTTCCGAGCACTTTACTCTGGTTTCCGGTCTCAGACTGCCCAGGAGCGCCCGGGAAGGACTCAGCCAGCCCACTTGTGGGCCTTGCTGCACGTGTGCCCAAGTGACTTCTCACCTGTCACCCCCAAGTCCCTGCCTGGAAGCTGCTGGAGCTGAGCAGATAGACCAGATATGAGTAAGGAATGAGGGAAAGAATCACCTTTAACAGCTCACCCATCGGTTTCCCAACAGGGTGCACAGAGAATTCTGATCTCAGCTCCTTTCCCACACTGCAGGAGACCTGTCCACACAGACGTGAAGGCTACAGATCCAGACAGATTTAAGAACACTCGGGGCCAGGGGCAGGGTGCATTTACATTTTGGGTTCTATTTAATCACCTCTGCTTGTTTTTTTTTTGTTTGTTTGTTTTGTTTTGTTTTGTTTTTGTTTTGAGACAGGATCTTGCTCTGTCAGTCCGGCTGGAGTGCAGTGGCCTCATTATGGCTCAGTGTAACGTCAAACCTCTGGGCTCCAGCGATTCTCCTGCCTCAGCCTCCCAAGTAGCTGGGACTGCAGGCACCGGCCTCAATGCCCAGGCATTTCTTTCGGTTTTTGGTAGAGACAGGTTCTCCCTCTCGCTCAGGCTGCTCTTAAACTCCTGAGCACAGACGATCCACCCACCTTGGCCTCCCAGAGTGCTGGGATTACAGCCATGAGCCACGGAGCCCAGCCTTGCTTGTTGTTACCTTTTAATTCAGAAAAGCTTCTCAGTGAGAACTTTGGTGAAAAGGTTGTGAAAAAGAAACTCTTTCTTTAAAAAAAAAAAATGAATAAATAAGTTCAAGCTCTGTCCCTTTTACCCCAACACCAGCTGCCTCGCCCTCCGCGTGAAACCGCACAGCCCTTACCCGGGCTCTGGCCTCCCTCGTGGCCTCTGCCTCAGCTGCCATGGATCTCTGCAGCTGCTGGGGGATCCGGACATCTTTGATTTCCACTCGGGCCACCCGGATCCCCCACAGCTCGGTGGCATCATCCAGTAAAGTCTGTTTCCAAATCAGAGAAAAGACTGATCAGAAGATAGAGGATGTGGTGTAAGTTTTTGACACGTTTTATACTTGCAAGATAAGATAATGTTTTCTTTCTTTTCCTTTTTTTGCATGTAATAGCATTTTAAGTGAGAGAATTTGGGAAGGGAATAGAATTTAACATTCTTGTGGCCCACCTTGTGGAACATAAAGAAGTGAATCTCACAAAGAATTCAGGAATAAAATCTGACAGATCTTTGACTGGGGAGTCTCCCAGCAGGACCCACCCCCCAAACCATCCCTCTGGACAGTGCTTTCAACCTCTTAATCTCATGGCACACTTGACTCTATGGTTAAACTTCTGCAGCACAGTTAAATGATGTCGATAAAAAAAAAAAAAGAATATAATTACTGTGCTTTGAACTTATTGCAAAAATAATTTAATTAATGATCTTTAAAAATCTTTGCGGCACACCTAAGATCCTCTCACTGCTCACGGCTGTGCTGCAGCACCCCCGTTATTGCTGTCTTAGGAGGAACGTGTTTCCAGCTAGATGTGAGTGCATACCCTGAATTTGCTTGTCAATGATATTGAGCCCTCAGCAATGCAGGGGTTTCTCAGCTCCACTTGAATTTTACCCCAGGTTTGGTATTTCCTGCTGGGAATCACTAGGCTCAGTGCTTTAACCTCTCTGGTTCTCAGTTTCCTTACCTATAAAAGGCTTCCCTTCAGTTTGTCATGAGATCTGTAAATAATACATGTCTCTCAGTGCCTAGCAATGAGTGATCAATGTTGTTACTGGGTTCTTTCTTTTTTTTTTTTTGAGACAGAGTCTCACTCTGTTGCCCTGGGTAGAGTGCTGTGGCTCATGGCTCATAGCAACCTCAAACATTTGGGCTCAAGCTATCCCCTTGCCTCAGCTTCCCAAGTAGCTGGGACTACAGTTGCCCGCCATGACACCCAGCTATTTTAAAGAGGATCTCGCTCTTGCTCAGGCTGATCTTGAACTCCTGAGCTCAAGCAATCCACCTGCTTCGGCCTCCCAGAGTGCTAACATTACAGGCATGAGCCATCACACTCGGCCTTATTGGGTTCTTTTTGAAATATTATTTATCTTGCTCTGTTTAATCTCTGTCCTATAGCCACTTTTAACCAAATAGCAAGGCCTGTTTTTCAGAACAGAAACCGCCTAAAGCCAAAGATATGCTTGTCCTTTGTAAAAATTTAAAACCATTGACGACGCCTGGCTGCTAACCTGGAGAGGAAGGATACATTTAGAAACAGCGAGAGAAGGACAGTCCGCCAGAGGGTTGGAGCACAGAGATTGCTCCTCCCACACGGCAAGTGATCCCCTGCCTCTCTGGGGCCCCTGCAGGACCTCAGGAGAAGGCAAGAGCTCACAAGAAGGCAGCTATCTGGGTTGTCAAACTCAGTACAGGGAGTTGCCATGCAGACCCAATACTGTCTCGTAAAAGCTTGAGGCCTTTACTCTACCTCAAGGATGAAAGCAGAGAACAGGAGGGACGGAAGTTGAATTTCCTCCCAACTTCCAGTAAGGAGGCCAGAATCAAAATGCAGGGGATCCAAGAAAATACAGAAGGGTGGATTGTCCATACACTAATGTTCAGGAGATGAGACCGACACCTGCTACATCCTCATCAATGCAATTATTATTATAGTCCCCGAGTTACAAACATCCAGCTGATATACAACTTGCACTTACAAATGGAGGCTATTACAATACATCCCTGGGTTACAAACATCTGATTGACATAGGACTCACACCTTCAAACAGGTAGTAGATAAATGTACCTGTTCCAACTTGCGTACAAATTCCACTTAAGAACAAACCTACAAAGCCTATCTCATGGGTAACCCAGAGACCACCTGTACTCTTAATATCATTAGTGATATTGGTGACATGATGTAAGAATTTCCAGAGATGGCAGGTCCATCATGTCTCAAGTGAATTCTCTTCTAACTTTTATACTCCACTTAAACGTAGAAATATACGGGTTGCTAGAGAAATGACTGCACTTCAGAAGTAATGTAAACTGAAAATAAATCTGATCTCTAACCTCTTCAGAAAAGACTAAAATGTAAGATGTTGATTCCTCAGTTTGAATTCCAAAGAAAATGGATAAGAGGCACAATATCAGCAACTCCCTTCTTCCACCCAGATATTTAAATCTATTCCTATTTCAATCTATTCTAGATAAGTGATATCCCAGATGGAAGCTCCCCTCTCTAGAGCAGTTGAGTGTGTGCACACGGATGGTGCTTTAAGTCGCTGATTTTTGATAAGCGATTATTACCAGTGATAACAAAATGAATGAGTTAGAGTTTCAGGCCATTAATTCTTGGTGTCGTTACCTGGATGCTATGGGCGATCTCTTCTCGTCCAGCTAAAATCTGGGACAAAGTCTGTGTCCCTAAGACGTTTCTCAGAGTGGTCTGAGCCAGCAGAAACGTGGCCTGGTGGACTTCACTGACGTTAGCCACCGCAGAGACAGCACTGTAGATTCTGTAATAGACGACTCCATCCACCTGAGTGGTCACAGAGTCTCTGGTGAGGATCTGTGGGGCAAGAACAGGGCAGAGTCACAGGGTGATGACTTTCACAGCTATCGACAAAGTGACACCAGCCTGAGCACCTTCCCCCACAGAAGGACAGCGTCGGATACTGTCGTGCACTGCAGTCACCTGAATCCTGCCCTGGCCTGAATAGATCATCTGCCTCCATGGGGTGTAGTCTCACCTCCCCTTGAACTTTATCTTAGAGAAATCTCACATCCCATAGGCAAAAGCCGTGGATTTTCCACGGTGAGCATAGGCACTTCCATTTTAAAATGTAATAGCAGAACCTTTCCGGCACTGGGCCACCTCGTGTCTTGTAAACAGAGGTAGAACAACTTGTTTCCCTGATACCTGTCATCTTTCTGATTTGCAGTTTTTAAGACTTGGTGGAGCAGCGCCGCTTTGGAAACATAGGTGGCACCAGAGACCGTATTCTGTCTTCCAGTTAGGCCAGGCCGACGTACCTTTCTAGAGAGGCTCATACCAGCATTTCAGCCCCTGCCCACAGTTTTAGTCTCATTTGGCAAGACCAGGGGCCAGGAGTTTCAGGGGCCACCTGGGGCAACTTAAGCAGGTCCCTGGGGTGTTCAGTTCAGGCTCCCCTTTAGAGTTGAAAAACACTCCGTAATCGTGTGATCCCCCATGCACTGGGAGGATGCAGGTTTTATTTTTGGTAATACATCTTTAACCACCAGTACCTCCTGTGGAGGAATGTTGCAAGTAACTGTTCGGAGGTCAACTTTGACAAACACATCTACGCAGGGCAGGACCAGGATCAAACCTACGAGAAAAAAAAAAAAATTGGTTTTTAAAATTTTGCCCTACTGAAAACAACAAGAAGCATCTCCTAGCTGTGTGGTACATCACAGTCATTGTGCTCCACATTCTTCTCAGATGATCTTCAATATGAACACACACAGCTTCGGGGAACATGGTTTCTTCCCATCTGTCAGTGACTAAAGAAAAGTGGTTGCCTAGGAATCAAAGTCTTTGGGTAGGCAACTAAAGATTCTTGATATTTAATTTTTAAATGTTATTTTTAAAACAAGCTAGTCTTATCCAAGTGTCTAATTTGATATTAATTATGGAAGATATTTTGGAAATGAGTTTTATTATAATAAAGGTACCTAAATACAATATTCACGTAATAGACTTTTGGTCTTGCTTATCAGTTGATTGCCAGCATTCTCTGTCTTTTTGATATTACTGAACGACTATTGAATTAAAATCTTCCCAAGGTCTCAGATTCCCCAAAACCAACATATTGCAGGATTCACCGCTTCTTCATAGCCATGTTCTAGTTCAAATACAATGGCATTCCCAATTGCAAAGACTTTTACTTCTCTCTGAATTGAGAAGTACGGGTTCAGGCTGGGCAGCAGAAGGATGGGTGTAAGACCACTCTCTTGAGGACCCTGAGAATCCTTAACATTCCTCTGGTGAATGTTCTTTCTTGACTTCAAGAGTTTCAAAGATCAGAGTCACAAGGCAGGTCAGCAATGTGGGTCACTAATCCCTTTCTGTTTATTAGGAAGGTGTTGTAAGGCCTTGCATTCCCATTCTTGATTTTGTGGGTGGTGAGGATGCTAATCCTATCTGTGCAGGTTTATTTTTAAAGAACTGCCAGCAAAACCTTTCTGCTCATTCAAAAAACATCATGTCTTTAATTACTATTCTATTTATTTTCTTTAAAAATATGAAATGATAAGGTGGTGCCTGTGGCTCAAGGAGTAGGGCGCCGGTCCCATATGCCGGAGATGGTGGGTTCAAACCCAGCCCCAGCCAAAAACCACAAAAACAAACAAACAAACAAAAAAATATATAAGAAATGATTGTCTACCTAACACCCCAAAATTTTACCCAGCAATGAATTCTCAAGCATAATTATGCTCAGGCCCATCTGAGGCCACTTTATTATGTCTGCAATGCTGGTGGTTTATTTGCTGGTCATCAGTATTGTTCATTTGTTGAACCTTCTGTTTTCCTTCTCTTGATCCTGTCTTTATTATGTTGGCCAATTGGTTAAAGGTTTACATTAACATCTTGTAAACCCTATGAAGTTTTCTTTTGGCTTCTGTTCTCCTTTTTTTTTGGCAGTTTTTGGCCCAGGTCAGTGTTGAACCTACCACCTCAGGTATATGGGGCCAGCACCCTACTCCTTTGAGCCACAGGCGCTGCCCTTGTTTTTGTTTTGAGACAGTCTTACGTCATTGCCTTGGGTAGAGTGTCCTGGTGTCATAGCTCCCAGCAACCTCAATCCTCTTGCCTCAGCCTCCTGAGTAGCTGGGCCTACAGGCGCCTGCCACAACGCTCAGTTATATTTTTAGAAATGGAGTCTCACTCTTGTTCAGGCTGGTTTCGAACTCCTGAGCTCAGATTATCCACCTGCCCTGGCCTCCCAGAGTGCTGGGATTACAGACGTGAGCCACTGTGCCCAGCCTACCCTATGAGTTTTAAACTTGTCCTTTATTCTTTCCAAATGATCAGATATATTACAAATTAATAAAATAAACCTTTTACATCAAAACAAAACAAAACAACTAAAGGTGTTGTGAGGCAGAGGCAGGTGGATTGCTTGAGCTCAGGAGTTTGAGACCAGCCTGAGCAAGAGAGAGATCCCATCACTACTAAAAATAGAAAAACAAGCTGGGCTTTGTGGTGGGTGCCCGTAGCCCCAGCTGCTCAGGAGGCTGAGGCAAGAAGAAGATTGCTTGAACCCAAGAGTTTGAGGTTGCTGTGAGCAATGATGCCGTGATGACACTCTACCCAAGGTGACAGAGTGAGACTCTGTCCAAAAAAAAAGGTATTGTGTTATTGCTTTTGTTTTCAAAACAGAAACAAATTTGGGGGTGGACACCATGTAAAGGCTGGGAATATCTGTAGAAAATGCTTTTAAGGTGCTTTTTTCTTTGGGTCTCTAAACCTTCCTCTCATTCGTGGTAAGAATTACTGCCCAGTTTACTTTCCTTTTTGGTGCCAGGTCACTGTGGTTAAGTTCATGGCCTATAGAACTTGAGGGGGCTACGTCCCTGCCTACTACTTAGTAGCCTTAGGACCAAGGAACTCTTCCGAGCTTCAGTTACCTAACACATACAAGATATTCCGAGCTTCAGTTACACATATAAGATAGTAGTGAATATCAAGCACGATTTAATGTGATGTTGAAATAAAGTACTAAACACAGAGCCAGGTGTGTATTTAATGCTTACAAAGTGCCTGCTCTTGAAGTATTAAAACTTTTATTATTAAAAAAAAACTTTTATTAGTAAAGATAATCAGCCACTTGCAAAAGTGGAGAGGTTTTCCCTTAGCAACTTGGCTTGCTTCCCGCTGCTCCTTATGACGCTGTGAGGTAACTTGTGCACCCCAGAGACGTGTATGACGAGAGTTGTTATCCTGGGACACTTGACAGTTAAATCTTCTGGGAACAAATCATCATATGCCTTCCTCTAGAGTCCTCTAAAGCTATTCTGCTTCTCCTGGATCCAACTTAATTTTAACTTATAATCTTTGACCCAACAGATGGAACATAACTGGGAAACGGTTAACTTTGCTCTCTTTTACCTCAGTTGGACGATGCTAACACTTTGGTTTTGCCGGACTTTTAAGAACATCCATAATAAGTAAATTCTTGCCCTCTTTTTCTTAAGTCTTTCATGAAATTACACAAGTAAGATTATACTCAAAATGGCCAAAGCTTGAAAAGCTTTTCCTTTTGAAGTTTCCCATATGCTTTTCATGGAACAGATACCTGGGAGCCTCCCACTGTTCATGGTCAAGATCAGGACACACAGTGAGAGCGCTGTGGTGCATAAGAAGGTTCCTGCCCCCACAGTTTGCACAGTCGCAAAGAGAATAGTTTCTTCAAATAAACCATAATAGGAGGGAGAAAGCAAGTGTTATACTGTTTTTCAGGAGCCTTCTAAGACACTGTTTTTGTTAGCCCCTCCCTTCAAGAACATTAGAATTAACCACCCCCCAAAATTTTTGAGCCAAAACAAATATTAGCAATTTCATGTGGTTCAACAAAATATAAACAGTCATGAATATCAAATCAATATCTTACTTCCAGGGCATTACATCCCCACCCCCACCCCTTGCCAAAAATAACAAAACAAAATCTTTTTATAGAATGATTAACTTGGAATATTGTTCTTTCTAAAGTTGTAGATACTGGATGGAAATTGATACTAGGTGTTAGAAAGCCTGAAAACTTACCTTTACCTCCAAGTGCAAAGATAATCCTAGGTAACTCATCAAACCTACGTTGGCCCCAGATTCTTTGTTTTCAAAACCAGGAGATTTAACAGAAAGAGTTGCCCAATGGCTCCCAGCTCTGTCTTTATACTAATCTACTTGCCAGGAGAGGCAATTACCCTCTGTTTTTCCATTATCCTTTCCAAAGAGAATCAAAAACCAGCTCCTGGAATACCTCCCTGATAATCACCATTTACTCTCTCCGCTCACTCCTTTCCGTTCTCCTAGCGGCCCTGGTAAGACCCAGTGTTCCTTTGCTTATTCCCTGAACCTCTCAAAGGAAGGGTTAGGAAACGGGGTTCGCATCTCCAAACTGTCAAACTGGTGGTTCCTGCCACCAGCTTTCACAATAGGGCAACTTCCTTCTATTGCACAGAAAGGCCAGAGTGCCAGCTTCCAGTTGGTTTTCTTTGATCTCAATCAAATGGACCTCAATTCGTTTGTCCCTTCAGCCCCAGGGACAACATCAGAGGTAGCAGCGGTAGGAACAAGTGCTGCTGGTCATTGGCAGGGCCAGCCAGTGTCATACCTGGGCCTTTGGCCTTGTTAGCTTGGATGCGTCCCAGTCGGAATACAACAGCGCGTTCGTACTCCTTAATGATCTAAGAGAGCAAGGGAGAGCTTTTATTCTTAATGGTTCATCAGTTCACGGGAAGAGCCCAGTTTATTTCCCAGGATACTACCTTTAAGCACATCCATATGGAGACGGGAAAGGTAATGATCATCAACAGGAAAGACAGGGAAAACAGAAGCCAGCCGCACACGCCAAGCCCCTTGTTGTTAATGCCTGGGGAATGAGGAGGAAGCAGACCTGTGAGCAATGCGGTTCTCAGAGAAGCCTGCCAGCTGCGTGGGGAGAAGCCTGCAGACCGCGGGGCAGGCCTGACCCGCCGGGGGAGGCGCCCAAACCTGCCCCCACCTGCAAAGGCAGTTACGCACACACCCCAGTGTTTACTCAGGCATGCCGGGTTTTAGACATTAAAGCTGACCAGTCCTGTCCAAGAAGAGTCCCGTAGCAATTAACAGCAATAGTTGTCACTACTTTTATACAGGGCTGTCACACTTTGTTATTCTCAAACTACATGAAACAATATTTCTCAAAATGTAAAGTCCCAAAGCTACAGACGTTGGTGAGGGTGTGGGACTTCAAATTAATACAGCCTTTTGGAAAGAAGTATGGAGACTCCTCAAAGAGATAAAAGTAGATCTTCTATTTGATCCCACAATCTAATTACTAGGTAGCTACCCAGTTTAAAAAAACAATCATTTTACCTTAAGTATATCTGTACTCCATTTATTTAGCAGCTCAAATCACAATTGCCAAAACATGGAATCAACCCAAGTGTCCATCAACTCATGAATGGATTGATTGTATTCCAGGGAATACTATTCAGCCATAAAAAGGTGGAAATTTTACACTATTTGTATTTAGCCAGATGGAGCTGGAGAACATTCTTCTTAATAAAGTATTTCAAAAATGGAAAAACAAGCATGTATAACAATGTACTCAATACTAATTTGAAACTAGCAGATAAACAACTCCAGGCCCACACCAGAGGAAAAACACAATTAAATTCAAGAAGGGGAGAGAAAGGAAGGGGGGAGGGGGTCAATAAATCCCCACCTAACAGATATAAGGTAGGGGTAATAGGGCACACCTCCTGGATGAAGGACTCAAATATAACTGGGACTTTCCTAATAAAAGCAAACAATGTAACCTAATCATATGTACCCTTATATTAATCCAAAATTTAAAAAAAATAAGTAAACAAATAAAGCTTTTAAAAAGGTGATCTGCACCAGAATCATCAGATTATCAGATTTCTATTCTTACGTGGGTCATTACAAAAGTTTTGAGATACACAAAAATTAAGAAACATAATATCCACGGGGACAGACACAAGTGAAGCCCTCCCAGCAACGCGAGAAGCCGGGCAGGGTGAAACTTGCACAATTGAGTCAGAAAGGACGCTGCCCACTGTTTCTTGGAAGTGAAATAATAGACCATAACACTGCCTGTCTCAAAACTTTTGTAGTGACCCATGTATTTTACAGACGGGTAAGTATTCCAGGGACTTGTCAAACCTTGATATTTGACATTTCTGACTTTTCATCGGATTTCCAATAACATGTTATTAGCAAGAAGCATTTTAGCAGAGGCATTTTGGCTTAATGAATATTGCCTCCTCATAATAATATGCGACTGAGTTCAAATCCTACCTCAAATTGTACAGCTTTAATCTCATCGGTTACATAATTTCTCAGGTCCCAGAATTCCTGTTTGTAAAACACGTGTGTCTGGCCAACCCTTTTATTTTAGAATTCTTTTTTTTTTTTTTTGTAGAGACAGAGTTTCACTTTATGGCCCTCGGTAGAGCGCCGTGGCCTCACACAGCTCACAGCAACCTCCAACTCCTGGGCTTAGGCGATTCTCCTGCCTCAGCCTCCCAAGTAGCTGGGACTACAGGCGCCCGCCACAACGCCCGGCTATTTATTTTAGAATTCTTAATAGTCACCATTTTACCTCCTTTTCCATTCTTGTTGCTTCTTTTTTTTTGTTTGTTTGTTTGTTTTTATTAAATCATAACTGCGTACATTGATATGATCATGGGGCATCATACACTCGCTTCCTAGACCATTTGACGCATTTTCATCACAATGGTTAGCATAGCCTTCCTGGCATTCTCTCAGTTACTGTGCCAAGACATTTACATTCTACCTTTACCAAGTTTCGCAAATACCCCTGTAAGATCTTGTGGCTTCTTATCCTCTGTTTCTTCACAACCACCCTATTTTCATGCCAGGGGCCCCCCAGTTGATTCACACTCTTCGTACACAAGCATGAGAACTAATTCTATGTCCTGGGTCTCCCCAGGTCTCCCCATGAACACCACGTGCTGCCTCAGTCTCGTTAATGCCTTTAGCATCCGCTCTGCCGCCCAAGGTGGAGACTGGCGTCTCACCGCCCGTCCTGCCACAGAAGTCACTAAGCCAAAATGATCCCACCTCAAATCCAGCCCCAGGTATCCACCTCACCGCTGCTCATTCTTTAAGGACTGAGTCAAAGGCAGGAATATTTAGGAGAGTTCTAAGCTTTTGCTCTTGCAAATGGTGTTCTGATGAATGTTTTCTACAGGTATGTTTTTGTGCCCTTATGTCAGATAAATTCCTGGCAGTGGACATGATGGGTCAAAGGGCTTAGTGTTTACCATTTTGATAAATAGTAAATACCTGTCCTAGTTGGGACCAACCTCTGCTCTTACAAACAGCATACATGTGCCTGTTTCCACATGTCTCTCCCTTTGTTAGATAATTCCAGTCTCTTCAATTATCACATTCTGATAGGTGAAAAGTATCTGCATTTTAGATCTGTATTTAATGTTAAAAACTTTTGAGTGCAGATGTTCTTTCATAGGCTCTAAATAAATATAAAAATATATTCTGGACAATAAAAACTTACCTAAATACTCTGTAGTTTAAATTCCTAAAATATGGCCTTGCAAAGCCTCAGTCCACACTGACAGGGGTCAGACCATTATCCTACAGGACAGACAGCTGGCGCAGTCTCACAGCATCTGTGCTGTGTTTTCTATAGTAGCGATTTTAATATTAATAACACAGCCCAATAACAGCAGTCCCCAGGTTACAAACATCTGATTTACATGCAACTTGCACTTATAAATGGAGGCTGTTATAGGTTATAGGTAAATGTACCTGTTCCAACTTACACAGAAATTCAGCCTAAGAACACGCTTACGGAACCTATCCTGTTTGTAATCTGGAAACTGCCTGTACAAACACTTAGACCCATTCTTCTGTAATTATACGCCTGTATCTACATTCAGAAAATACTCGGCTTTGGTGTGTAGATTTTATTTTGTGATTAGTGGCATCCACTGCCTCTAAGTTTCTGCTTTTAACTTAATAGACTTGGCACGTATTTGCATGTCACGACCTGCTCACCCACCTCAGTCTTCTCACACTCTACCATCCTACCCCTGGGTCTCTGTTTACTTACTGTTCTCCCGGTGGTCAACATTACCAACATTCTCCTTTCACAAACAAGACTGTGGTAACTGCATACAAGTGTCTCATTGGGTCCAACACACTTTACTGATAGAAGTTGGAGAAGGCAGCCAGTCCCTGCCACCTTCAGGGTGCTTCCCCTCAGCTGACACTGTGCTATTTGGTATTCAGAAACCTTGGGGTGTTCCGGGCTGATTTCAGCAATGCGGCATACACAGGCAGCTGTGAGCCCAACAAGGATGCCGGCTCTACTCAACCAGAGCTAAGCCCTGGAGTACATCTGTACTCCATGTATGTAGCAGCTCAATTCACAATTCCTCAGTAGCCACAGCCTTAACGACAGCTTTATACGCAAGCATCTGTCACAGAGAAAATTGCCCTGACTTGACTGTACTCCTCCAGAGTTCCGGCAAGCCCTTTCTTCGTTACCATATGTGTGAAGCTGTCCTCTGTTGGGGACTAAACATGCTGAAAGAGGCCAGAGATGGGGGTGTGATTAGTTTTCCAAGATGTGCGACCAGGAATCACGCAGGTGCTGCTGCTGAGAGAATTTATGGAGCCCGGGGGTTCTCATTAGCTGCCAGTTAAAGGGGGGCTAGGAGTGCAGTAGTCACCTTCCTTGCAGGCTCCCCAGCTCAGCTTCATGAGCACTGCACAACTGGGGTTGGGGGAGCCATGGGGGACCCACAAAGCACTGCCTTTTGCAGCTTCCAAGTAAGCAAACCTTTCAGACAGCTTTCCCCTCTCTCCACCCCTCCTGTAGTTAGAACCAGATGCTGTGCTGAGACTGGATTTGAGGATTACAATTCGGACCAAAGGATACCCTGGGATTGTGTTAGAGGGTCTTTGGATGTGCCCCACTCTGCCTGTGTTTCAACCTACACAAGGTTCAGAGGGGAAGATAAAAGGAAAAAGGGGCTACACAATTTCTTTGTTAGTCACTAAGTCCTGATCACATCTAATTAGTTGTTTTAACAAAATCCAAAAATATGTATTTTCTGTGGACAATTGTCATAGAACCCAAGGCCATTATTCCATGCTCACTTCCTGGTAGAGAACTGGATTTTCCCGCCCCCAATAGATACCGCTGGTTTCTCATTCATTCATTTCATTAGTATTTTAGTAGTTATATGCCAAGCACTGTGACTGAACTGAGAATACGAAGGAGAATAAGATGGGGAGGTTGCCATCAAGAGTTCAAACCTAGGAAGGAAAGAAAGGATCAGCAAGACATAGAAGCAGATTAAGTTCTAAGAAGCAGACAAGGACAACTCCCTGCTGCTGGGTGAGACAAAGAACATTCGAATATCCAGTGGGCACTTTCCTTTTCATCTGCAAAGGGACAGCAGCCCAGGACCACTGCAGGAGAGGCTCAGGATCTCCAGACTTCAGAGACAACCCAGGCCAGCCCTTCATTTTGCAGCCAGAAAATTTCCTGTTAGTGGTGTCATCATCATCTTAATCTCTTTAAGTAAAGTGGGTCCCACAAGTTCCACAAACCAACACTAATTTCTGTCTACCTTTATTGACTTAGGCAGTGAGACAAAACCAAGCTTCCCTGGTAAGGATCGTGCCCCTGGGCATTGTTCCTGGTGCTTAGATACAGCTCTTTGCATCAGAGGAGACGCACAGACCCTTTAGGGCCTGGCGTAAACACGCAAAGCAGTATTTCTTCCGTGCGTGAGGCCAAGAAGTAGGAGAGAATATTCCAAGTCGCCAGCCCCACTTGAATGACACAATTGGTAACAAATGCTAGGAATTAAGACAGCCTGGGTGACTTAGTTGCATACGTCGCAACTTTGGCTTAGTCAATAGTATTTAAATATTAGATCAATACCACATAAAATATTTGACCACAAAACTGTGTTACATTAATAGTCATTTCCAGTCTTAGCAGAAGTAACTGTTTTGGTTATTTAAAACTATCAAAATAGAACGATGTACATTATTCACCAGGGAAACAAAGTTCAAAACCACAATAAGATACTAAGACCTAGCTGCCAGAACAGCAAACATTAAAGACTGATAATACTTGGGTGGCGCCTGTGGCTCAAAGGAGTAGGGCACCGGCCCCATATACCAGAGGTGGCAGGTTCAAACCGAGCCCCGGCCAAAAACTGCAAAAAAAAAAAAGACTGATAATACCACATTTTAGTGAGGTTATGAAGCAACGGGAGCTCTCGGATGTGCTGCTGAAAGTGCAGATCTGGAAAATCATCTGAAAAACGATTTGGAAGTTTCTACTAAAGCTAAACCTAGGCGACTTCCACTTGGGCTCCCCCAGCTGCCACCAGAGGTCCTGTCCTCCCTCTTCTGTTTGCCCTCTTTTGCTCATCACGCTTATCAATCTTTCTCCCAGTTCACAAACTCTATCAAGTCACTATGTCACTTAAAAAAAAAAAAAAAAACAACAGCTAAACATACAGCTCCTCAGGGACTTAGTATTCAATTTCTAAGTAATGCCTAAGAGATGAGTGCCGAGGACAGCAAAAAGCAGATTCAAGAATCTTCAGTGCGATTTTTACTTATAAAAGTCAAGAGGCTCGGTGCCTGTGGCTCGGTGCCTGTAGCTCAGTGGGTAGGGCGCCATTCACATACACCATTGCTGGCAGGTTTGAACTCGGCCTGGGCCTGCTAAACAACAATGACAACTGCAACAAAAAAATAGCTGGGTGTTGTTGTAGCCCAGCTCCTGTAGTCCCAGCTACTTGGGAGGCTGAGCATTGTTAAACAAGAGAATTGCTTAAGCCCAAGAGTGTGAGGTTGCTGTGAGCTGTGACGTCAGAGAACTCTACTGAGGGTAACATAGTGTGACTCTGTCTCATAATAAAATAAAATTAAAAAGTCAAGAGATAAAGTGTGGCCCAAATCCATCAAGAGTATAACAGGTAAATAAAGCTGATGGATGTTCACACAAAGGGATTTTACTCGGCAAGAAAAAAAGACAAAACTGCCACTTGCAAACTACAGGTGAGTTTCACGAATATGACACCGAGCAAAGCCTTACACAAGAGCGCTCTGACCCCATGGCAAACAGTCTGTACTGTACCATCTGTCTTACAGCGTGTGACTCCATCCAGGAACAGCATTATGATGTTTGAGGTGAGAGCAGCAGGCCTTGCCAGGTGCTGGGGCTGTGGGGGGTTGGGGTATGAAGCGGGATGGGACTGCAGGGGGACTTTTGAGGTGCTGGTGTGTTCGCTAGGTTCATATAGGTGGTGACCACACTGGCTGACACGTGAATAAAGACAAAGCAAGTCAGAAAAACAAAACCTATTTATTCTGAACCTGCTGTACAAAGGGAGTCAGCCACCATCGCTTCCGTTTCGGCAGAGACTGGAGGGCAGAGGAGTGGAAGGCCTTAGAGGAGGCAACAAGGGGAGGCTGAGGTCGGGGAAGGCGGGTTCGGCCAGGGGAGCTGCGCCTCCCATGTGATTGGCTGGCGAGGGCACATCTGCCTTTCCCTGGTTGGTCCTAACTTGGAAATAGGGAGAAAATTGGGGAAGCTGCCAGTTATTAATCAGATCGTAGCCGTTTCAGGCGGATCCTCACAGCAGTTACTGTTTGGCTTCCAGGATTGTTGCTGGAGATAACGACCTGGCTTCCTGCCAGGCTGCTTCCCGCACTGGTGTCCTGGGGGTTCACTGCAGGCGAAGGAGCTGGTTTCCCAGGCAGGTTGCAACAAGAGGCCTGTGTGATCTAGTCACTGTCTGTTCATATATTCAGTCTCGCAAACCAAACACTTAAGACTTGGGTGCTTGGCTGCCTATTCGTTTTTTTTTTTTTTTTTTTTTTTCGTAGAGACAGAGTCTCACTTTATGGCCCCCGGTAGAGTGCCATGGCCTCACACAGCTCACAGCAACCTCCAACTCCTGGGCTTAAGCAATTCTCTTGCCTCAGCCTCCCCAATAGCTGGGACTACAGGCGCCGGCCACAACGCCCAGCTATTTTTTGATTGCAGTTCAGCCGGGGCCGGGTTTGAACCCGCCACCCTCCGCATATGGGGCAGGTGCCTTACCGACTGAGCCACAGGCGCCGCCCTGCCTATCCGTTATACTAATGGATTGAGCATCCCTAATCTGAAAATCCAAAATCTGAAATGCTGTAAAATTCAAAACTTTTTGAGCACTGACATGAGGTTCAAAGGTCACGCCCAGAGGAATGCTCATTGGAACATTTGAGCTTTCAGATTTTCAGATTAGAGATGTTCAACTGGAAAGTATAATACAGATATTCCAAACTCTGAAAAAATCCAAAATCCAAAACACCACTAGTCCCAAGCATTTCAGATAACGGGTACCCAACCTGTACCTCAAACAATTGTTTAAAGAAAGACCAGAATAGGTGAGATGAGGCTAGTGTGCAAATGGAAAATTCTCTGCTTGCTCGGCCTTCTCAGGGAGTGGAAAACCCTCTGCAGAGCCGGCCAGTGAGGAGGCAGGAGCCAGCCTACAGCAGGGATGAGAGGACAGCCCTGACCTGTCGGCTACAGGTAACTCAGTCACCTCCACCTGAGAGTGAAGGGACAACTCACTAGTCACCAAACCTGGTGAAGCCGTCCTTTCCTCCCCTGGAGTGTGATTGTAATGACAGTAATAGCTAGTCATGAGGCTTGGGTGAAATAATACACTTAAAGAAATGGTTTGGGTTTGACACTTTCTGCAAATAGAGATAATTTTCCCACTTTCTTTTGTAAGTAGACACCTTGTATTTTCTTAGACCAATCACTCTGGCTAGAACTTTCCATACAATGGTGAATAGGAGAAGTGAAAGTGAGTATCCTTCACTTACTCCTGATCTTAGAGTAAAACCTATCAGTATTTAATCATTGAGTATTATTTTGCTGTGGATTTGTCAAATTTGATATTTGTTATTTTAAAGTAGCTTCCTTGTATTCATAGGTTTTTGAGTGTTTTAAAAAGATGTTAACTGTGCACCAAAGAAGATGACATGAGATTTTTTTGTTACATTAATGTGATTTTCATATGTTGAAACATAATTACAATCAGCAATGAATGCCACCTGAGCATGGTGTATGATTCCCCTCAAAATGCCACTAAATTGGTTTGTTACTCTTCTATTGTAGATTTTTCTGTCAAAGTTCATAAAAAATATGGTTTTATAAAAAAAAAAAAAAAAGAAAAAGAAATGGTTTGGGTTTCCACAGCAGGAAAAAGGAGAGGCTTCCCCAGGGGAAAATAAAAAGTGTATGGAGCGAGAACCGTCACGCTCCCTGGGCTTGAGGATGAGTGTTAACACTCTCTCTCCCTCTCTCTGTACTCACTTCCAATCCTGCGAAGATACAGTCAGTGAAATAGAAATTTAGCAACTTCCTCATGGGCGGCGCCTGTGGCTCAAGGAGTAGGGTGCCGGCCCCATATACTGGAGGTGGTGGGTTCAAACCCAGCCCTGGCCAAAAACTGCAAAAAAAAAAACCAAAATTTAGCAACTTCCTGGTTCTTTCTCTAGAGAATCAGAGACTTTGAGCATCAAACTGGAACCCTAGAGTGAAGCCCTAGAGGTAAACACTATCCTTTCATCCCCTGTAATTCATCTGCTCGCCTGCCTTTTTCTCTAATACCCACACAGGTTGCATTAAGAAATATGTTTCAGTCTTAAAAGAAAAGATGGAGACTTTATGTCTTTTATGTTTACATGGATGGAGCTGGAACATATTCTTAGTAAAGTATCTCAAGAATGGAAGAAAAAGTATCTACTGTACTCAGTACTATCATGAAACCAATATATAATCACCCACACTTCCATATGAAAGAAAAAACACAACTATAGCCCAGGCTGAAGGAGGCAAGAGGAGGGGAAGGGGAGACGGGGGAGGGGGGATGGAGGGAGGGTAACCGGTGGGACCTCACCTATGATGCATTTTGTAAAGGTACATGTCAAATCTATTAAGTATGGAGTATAAATGTCTTGACACAATAATTAAGTGAAGGCTATGTTAACCAGTTTGATGTAAGCATTCCAAATTGTATATAAAATCAGCACATTGTACCCCATAAATGCATTAATATATACAGCAATGATTTAATTTTAAAAAAGAAAGAAACACTTTCCAGACAAGTGCAGAGTCGCTGACAGGGAACATAGCGCTGCTCAAGACGAGCCCTGACTCCGGCAGTCATCACCAGCTCCGGGGAGGGAGCTTGTTTGGATGCAAAGGCTTGAGCCCCACCCAGACCTAAAGCCTGAGACCTCCCAGGGACAGGGCTCAGGAATCGGTGCTTTAACAAGCTCTTCAGAAACATTCTTTCGAATATTAATTTTGAGAAGAGCATCTACGATTTAGGCCATCTAGAGCCCGATTGACTTTAACTCTTATAAAAGGGAAGAAAGGAAAAAAGAGGGCAGCAAAGAAGGTCAAAAGCTAATAGGCAGCAGTGTGCTGTAAATGTCTAACAACCGGGTCTCTGTGGAGGGAAGCCCTAATTCCCAGCATTTCCATGCTGTAAATCAGGGGTGTCCAACCGGCAGCCTCTGGGCTGCACGCTGATTTTGTGAGGACTGTTTTGGCTTCACATATGGGATCACATATCATGAAAAGTACACACGGACCTTTTCTTTTTGCCATTTGCCAGTCAGCTTTTTTTAGTGTTTGTGTACTTAATGTGTGTCCCAAGATAACTCTTACCTTCTGATATGCAGCAGAAAAGAAAAAAGACTGGACACTATTTCCCCCAAAGGTGATTTGAATGTGCCTTTGTGATGTCATGAGCTTGGAGTTAGGAAGAGGCGGCACGCAAGGCCAGCAGCCACACACACCGACCACCTAAGGCTCCCAGTGGAGGTGATAACAAGGACTGTCACTCGTATAATCCCCTCGCCATTTGTAAATGAAACTGTCTTTACTGCTTAAGGTACTGAATAACACTGTCCAAGCTGAAGATGACCAAGGGCAAACTTATCCCACAAATCTCAGAGAATGGTCCAAACTTCCTATCTCGCAAATGCCAAACGCTTATGGAAATACAGCCCAAAGCACAGGAAATCAGTTATAAGATGTAACCCTGTTACATTTAACTGTAATCAGTTAAATTACATTATAACTGTAATCAGTTATAAAATGTAGCTCTGTTCATTCTTCGCTAATGCAAGTTCTTCACTGTATTAAAAAAATCAAAACCAAGGTAACTCGTGAGAGCTTTCAAACGTTTCACTGGTGACACAGCCTCAATCACGCCTTCCACCCAGCTGATGTCTTAACCTGTTAAACTGGAAATTAGCTTTTCTCATGAAACTTCTTGTCTAAAAAGATAAGGAAGGGTACTCTTGAAGAGACCTCCCACTTGCATTACTAAATGATGTAATTACTGCCTCCAGCATGTCAGTGCTGCTCCGTCTACTTTGAGAAGAAAGTTTCTGGTGACGAGTGGCTTGTGTCTGTCATCCCAGCACTCTGGGAGGCTGAGGCAGGTGGATCGCCTGTGCTCTAACCAGTCTGAGCAAGCGTGGTTGCAAGAGTGGCTTCCTTCTCTACTAAGAATAGAAAAACTAGCCGGGCATTGTGGTGGGTGCCTGTAGTCCCAGCTACTCGGGAGGCTGACTGGGGCAGGAGGATCACTCGAGCCCAAGAGTTTGAGGTTGCTGTGAGCTCTGATGCCACGGCACTCTACTGAGGGCAACAAAGTGAGCCTCTGTCTCAAAAAAAAGTTTTCTTTGCAATTCAGATAAATGTCTGTAATGTATTTTTTCTTTTGCAAATTAATAATGCCAAATGTGTTATTTCTTACTTGTACTACGGCTTCTTAGGCAACATAAGGCACAGAGCACAGGTTAGGTCACACAGACACACACATGAGCACACACTCACACCAGCATCATTGAGGTTCTCTGGACAAGTCTTTTTAACTCTCCAAGAGTCAGCTTTCTCACCTGCAAAATGCGATCATAAGAGGACCTTCCTCAGAATTACTGTAAGATTTTAAATGATAAATACCAGCAAAATGCTGTGTGATACGTCACAGTCGTTACTGCGAAGGATGGCAGTTGTACTTATGGGCTGTGCCTTCTCTGTACCATCAAACATGATACAGCTCAAGCCAGCTTTTCTTTTTAATCTTAGCATCATCGGATGGTATTTGCACATGGAGAAAAGTCAGGCTCTGTACAGTATTTTTGCAATTTGATGCTAAAAATACGAATACAAAAATAAACACCAACACTATCTAAAACTCAAGGAGAAAAATAAGTATAGCCTACTAAGAAGCAAACAAAACTAGCAGAATCAGTGAATCCAAAATCTTGGGCTCTAAATGAAATGAAAGCCAATTTCAGTAAGTACATCCCTCACCTGCTCTGTTACTCTTCATAATGCTCCAACTTCTTTTTTGCTCCATACAGTGTGTCCTGAAAGTCAGCCATAAAGTTGCCATACAAAGGGAAAATGGTAGCCAACTGTACCTTTATTTACAGAATATTTATCACAAAATTTTGCAAAGAAGTGGCAGTGTGGAGAATATTTTGTAAATATTTTGTAACATTTTGTGATGACTATTCTGGAGATAAAGGTACCTTTAGCTACCATTTCCCATTTTGGCTGTGTAGAGAGACTTCATGGGTGACTTTTGGGAAATGCTGCAGGTGTAAAACAAGCTTCAGACAGGAAAAAGGAACTCACCCACTAAATTCTCTTTATCCTGCTTCTCAGGCGAAGACACCCCAGAATCCATCTCATTCTTGAGGAGTTTTTATACTTGGCAAATTTTCATGGGTTTGGAGCCAAGCCCAGACTCAAGGTAGCGACTCAGATGAGCTTAGGAGAGGGGAGTGGAGACAGTGTGAGAGGGCGAGAGCAGTGCCTTCTCTTTAGTGAAAACTCCAAGGAGTAGTTACCCTGGTGAAGGAAGCCTGGTAACACAAACAAAAAGGCTTTTTTCTTGCGTCCAGCCTGCCTTAGTCAGTTAGAGAAAAATTGAAAGAAAAAAAAAATGTGATCTCCTAGTGGTATTGCTTCCTGCAAAATACCATTATGCAACTTTCTGCGTCATTTATACTTTATAAAGTACGTCTGTGGGGCTCACTTGCTTTGTTCACCACAATGAACTGTCTGTTACATAGAGCAGGTCTATCCATCCTTATGCTTCAGATGAGGAGATTGAATCCAGTTAATTCTACACACCAAAGTGAGTGGTCATTTGAAATTCACATCTGATCATGTCACCATCCTGCTTGAAATAGCCCAACACTGCCAATGGATAGTATGGTAAAGATTAAAATCTGAAGTGTCCTACAAGCCCCTGCTGGTCTGCCCTCCCTCCTCACTTGTGATGTGACCTTCACTTTCTCAAAGACGGGCCCCATTGTCTTCTATCAGTCCCTCCAAAGCTTTAGGTGTCTTCTTGCCACGGGGCCTTTGCACTTGTTATCATATGCATAATTTTTTGGTTTCTATCTATTTCTTCCCCTAGGCCAGGGCATAGCAAACTAAAGCCGGCCAACCAAATTTCGGCTGCACTCTGGGAGGCTAAAGCAGGTGGATTGCCTGAGCTCAGGGGTTTGAGACCAGCCTGAGAGTGAGTGAGACCCCTTCTCTTCTAAAAATAGAAAAACTGGCCAGGCCGCGTGGTGAGTGCCTGTAGTCCCAGCTACTTGGGAGGCTGAGGCAAGAGGATCACTTAAGACCATGACTTTGAGGTTGCTGTGAGTTATGACAAGCACAGCACTCTACCAAGGGTGACAGAGTGAGACTGTGTCTGAAAAACAAACAAACAAAAAACCCCTAAGGTCCTATATTTGAGAAAGGGCTTTGCATGTGTGAACTGTTATCATTGGCAAATCATTCATGTAGCAAATAGCTATCGAACACCAAAACCAGGTGCCCGCGTTGTTTTAATTGCTGCATGGAAATTCACAGTGTAAGCCAGGGGTTAGCAAACTTTTTTGTAAAGGGACAAAGTAAACATTTTAGGCTTTGGATCCTATAAGTCTCTGTTGCAACTATTCAACTTTGTAGGTATAGTGCAAAAGTGGTTATAGACAATAAAGAAACAAAGGGCATGGCTGTGTTCCAATAACACTTTATTTCCCCGAAACAGGTGTTCCAAGTATGAGCCCCTGTGCCTGACCCAGACCCTTAGGTTCTGGTCCTAGGCTTCCCTCTTTCATCACACCACTGAGAATGAAAGACAATCTCGAGCTTATCCCAATACTGAAAACACCACTCTTACAATTTTCTGATGTTCAGCTCTCTCATGTCATTACCTGGAGTGATGTTTTGTTTTCCTTTGCACATTACTGTACTTACTGTATTATATTAGTCTGCTAAAACAACACAAAACTCTCTGCTCTCTCCCTGGTCTTCTCCCAACAACCTCATTATTTTCTTCTTAGAAACTTCATCTTTAAAAATTGCCCAGGTTGTGGGTTACTTTTGCCAAATCCTTGGTAATCTTAATTGCCTTCTCCACAAACTCACATTGCAGTTAATAACCATGGCTGCCACCCGCAGTAGGTAATGATGAGAATTCATACAGAATATCTGAATGTCAGGGGAGGAGGCCGGAAACGGATGAAACCAGAGACACGTACACACTCGGAGTCAGCGTCTGCCTGCTCCAGGGCACTTTCCTGTGCATTTTTCTTCAACACCCTGTGTTACAGCTTGATGTAGAAACCATTACATGCTACATGGGTGAGAGAGCAGGCTCTGGGCTCACACTGCCTGGTTATAAAGAAATCCTTGCTCTGTCCTGAACCAGCGTGTGACACTGGGTAAGTTATTTAACCTCTCTGTTTTATTTTTCTCATCTGTAAAATGGGGACAATAATAGGCAGCTATCTATGTGAAAACTTAATGAAAGTTTTCATAAAGAGGAATGGTTAGCATTCACAAATGGCATGTCTTTCTCAGGACTCAATTAACCTCCCTCTAAAACGGGCACGTTAGGTTAATTTTCACAGTGCCTCCCTTTACCAATGGTTTCAAGGGAAAGAAAGCTGGATTCGAGGTGGATTTGGTGCGTCCATACAGATGCTCACCCTCCCCTCTCCTCTCCCTGGTCTGGAGCTATTCTAGTTTGCTACAAATTTGAGAACTTGGTCTGTATTGTCAGCACAAACATTCCATCCTGTTGCTTCCTGGACTCCACTTGACCTGCACATTAGCCTCACTCACTATCTGACTAACCTCTCAGGGAAAGAGCAGTGGAAAAACTTCCTGTTTCCATCATTTCTCGTGACCAAGCCAAAGACAAATCTTTGCCTAGGCCAGGAAGCCCCTTTCCGCTTGAATCACATGCCCTCCCCAATTACACAGCAGAGTGTTTCGAAGATGCTGGCTTAGCTTATTTCTAAATCCATTTATCCTTATTATTAGCCAAATATCACTCACACCAGCACTGCCAGCCACTGAGTGAGGTACAAGATTTAAAACAACAAAAACATTAATTGTTCCCTGGGGCCTGCTTGAAAAGGCCCTTGAGGGTACTTGCTACAGGTACGCCGTCCCCTTGGAAGATGACTAAGCAACTGTTTTGCTTCTTCCTACAGAATATTCCAAATGTCTCAGCCTAGAAAGCAAGAATGGTTTCAACAAGCAGTGAGCCCCTAGGACTGGCTGAATCCCTGTAGTGGGGCCTTGGGAAATAAAATGTAAGCCTGTTTTCAAGTTCCTTCCATCTTCATCTATAAAACACCAGCTGTTAGGCCCAGATACTTAACTTTTATGGACTACATTAAAGGACTCTTCTGCCCTTGATCATGGGGAAGTGAGGTGGGGCAGTGTTTATCAACCTTTCTTATCTTACAACACACTTGAGCCTATAAACTTCCATGGCACACTTACATTGGGTTGATAAAAAGAGTTTTAAAAAAGAATACACTTACTGTTCTTTGAACTTCCTCCAAAATAATTTCATTAATGATCTCTAAAAATTTCTGCAGTGTACCTGAGCTCTTCTGAGGACACACCGTGTGCCGCGGCACCCCAGTTGACAATCACTGGGGTGGGAACTTGCCAGACGGGGCTCCTCACTGCAGCCTTTTCTGTGTGTGTTTACACTGCAGTTGTACTGAGCCCGACACTACTGATGGTCCAGACACGAGGGCTATGGTTTTCAAAGGCCTAATTTTATTTCTACTCTTGACACCCAGGACATCCGTCCCTCTATCCATGTGTATTTGCTTTTCCCTGGTGCACAGAATCTCTCTTGCAATCAAGCTAGCCCTGGACCTTTCTCCTTTCCTAAGCTTCTGGCTCCAGAACATTTTTCAACCAGATATCATCCACCATCATTTCCTGCTAATAGGTACCCTGTGTTCCAGGACATTTTGCTGCTTCCTTAGGAAAATGTTCCCCTTTTTAATGAAGTTCTCTGATTTCATTGACTTTTCTTCTATTTTTATTTTTTTTTTGAGTAATTTTTTTTATTTTTTCAAATTAATATGAGGGTGCAATTTTTAGGTTCTCACCTCCTAAAAGTTCCATTTGTAGAGAGCCCCTCACCCTGGTGGTGTGTTATACACCCTCACAGTGTGCGCACATTAGGTGAGATTCAACCTCATGCCCCCTCTCCTTTTGCCAAATGTCCTCCCCAATTCCTTCTACCCCTGAACTGGACTATATTTGTTTTTATTGTTCTTATGAGCATGTAATGGTTTATATATTTATTTCATATGAGTATGGAGTACATTGGATATTTATTTTTCCATTCTTGCAATACTTTACTAAGAAGAATGTATTTCAGCTCCATCCAAGTAAATTTAAAAGATGTAAAGTCTCCATCTTTTTAATGTCTGAATAATATTCCATGGTAGACATATACTACAGTTCGTTGATCCATTCATGGGTTGATGGGCACTTAGATTGCTTCTCCAACTTGGCAATTATAAATTTAGCTGCAATAAATGTTCTAGTGCAAATGTCTTTGTGGTAAAATGATTTTTGTCCTTTTGGGTAGATACCTAATAATGGGATTGCAGGGTCAAATGGAAGGTCCACTTTTAGTTCTTTAAGGATTCTCCATACTTCTCTCCAAAAAGGCTGTTTTAGTTTGCAGTCCCACCAGCAGTGTAGAAGTGTTCCCTTCTCCCCACATCTATGCCAGCATCTGTTGTTTTGGGATTTTGTGATGTGGGCTAATCTTGCTGGGATTAGATGGTATCTCAGAGTGGTTTTGATTTGTATTTCTCTGATGATTAAAGATGATGAGCATTTTTTCATGTGTTTGTTGGCCATTTGTCAGTCATCCTCAGAGAAGATTCTGTTCAAATCTCTTGCCCACTTATAGAGAGGGTTGTTTGCACTTTTCTTATTGTTTGAGTTCTCTGTAGATTCTAGTTGTCAGGCCTTTGTCAGATTTGTAACATGCAAAAACCTTCTTCCATTCTGAAAAGGCTGTCTGTTTGCTTTGTTTATGATACCATTAACTGTGCAAAAGCTTTTTAGCTTGGTTAAGTCCCAGTTATTTATTTTTGGTGTTGCTGCAATTGCTAAGGAGGTCTTCCTCATAAAGTTTTTCCACAGGCCAATATCTTCAAGTGTTTTTCCCCCCACTCTCCTCTAGAATTTTTATTTTTGTGTCTTAAATTGAAATATTTTATCCAAGGAGAACCAATTTTTGTCAATGGTGAGAGGTGAGGGTCCGGTTTCAGTGTTCTGCATGTGGATAACAAGTTCTCCCAGCACCATTTGTTAAATTAGCATTCTTTTCCCCATTGCATGTTTTTGTTAGGCTTATCAAGGATTAAATGATAGTATGTGGCTGGGTTCCTCTCTAGATTCTCTATCCTATTCCATATATCTACATCTCTATTTTTGTGCCAGTACCATACTGTTTTGATCACTATAGCCTTGTAATATAGTCTGAAATCTGGCAACGTGATGCCTCCAGATTTGTTTTTATATTTGTAAGAACTGTATTTGCTATTCAGGGTTTTTTCTCATTCCATATGAATCAAAGTACTATTTTTATCAAGTGATTTAAAGTATGACATTGGCGCTTTGATGGGGATTGCATTAAATCTATAGATTGCTTTGGGTAGTGTGGACATTTTAACGATGTTGATTCTTCCCAGCCATGAGCATGGTATGTTCTTTCATTTGTTGACATTTTCCGCTATTTACTTTCTCAAGATTTTATAATTCTCTTTATAGAGATCTTTCATGTCTTTTGTTAGATATATTCCCAGGTATTTACTCTTCTTTGATGCTATTATAAAAGAAATAGAGTCTTTGATTTTATTTTCAGCTTGATGATTGCTGGCATACACAAAGGTTACTGATTTGTGGGTATCGATTTTGTATCCTGAGATGAAGTAGCACAGTTCACTGCACCCTTGTAGGTGAATCAGTCTCATTTGTGCTCCTTGAAGTTACGAGACCCTAAGAAGGGACATTTCCAGTACTTGGGCTAGATGTGAGTTTGGGGGGATATTCTCCCTCAGCTCACATAAACGGCTTTGCTGAAAAATGCAGGCAGTCACGACTTAAAGGAAGGAATGTCCTGGAGGGCTCTCGCCAGGTCATAGCTGGAGACAGAGCATGTGCCTCAGGCAGTGGACCATTGCACTTAATCCCCTATCTCTTTTTACACAAAAACTTTCAGTTAATCATATAGAGAAGTAGGCAAACAGAACAGACAACCCCGCCCTTTGTGGTTCATCTCCATTGTTGTTTATCTCTAAACAAGATATTCTCGGTTTAGAAAGGTGCGTACATACTTTATTGGATTAACTCTGATAAGGCATCTTTATCTTTTATCTTCCTTGTTCTTGGATTATTTCTATCTGATGATTTTTGGGTATATAACAATGTGAATAAGAACGGCCATTTGCTGCTGCACCTGAGCGAGCACCAGCCATCCCTTAATAAATCGTTCATTTCGTCTGCAGTGTTTGCCTCCGTGTCTCTGACTAGGCCAGTGGACAGCAACACGGAAATGCTGCTATATTTCGTGATCACTTCTAAGAGCTTTGTAGTTGAGTCCTTGGGGTTTTCCAGGTATAAGATCATGTCATCTGTGAAGAGGGAGAGTTTGACTTTTCACCAGTATACATTATACATTCTAAATCATTTATTCTTATTTATCCAATGCTTGAATTCCCATCTTTTAAAAAGACAAATACAGTCCCCAGATCTGTAAGGACATTTTTGGTGGTAACTCCTACAACTGTAACTCTGGCTTAGACCTCGATCCAGAATAATAAACACTTTCACCTATTAGTTGACTAAATAGTTCTACTTGGATGTCGCTCCAATTAAATATTCTACACATTAAAAAGCGATCTATAGGCCAGGCAAGGTGGCTCACACCTGTAATCCCAGCACTCTGGGAGGCTGAGGCAAAAGGATTGCCTAAACTCAGGAGTTTGAGACCAGCCTGAGCTAGAGTGACACCCCATTCCTAAACACAGCCAGGTGTTGTAGCAGGCACCTGTAGCCCCAGCTACTCAGGAGGCTGAGGCAAGAGGATCACTAAAGCTCAAGAGTTTGAGGTTGCTGGGAGCTATGATGCCATGGCACTCTACCCAGGAGGACAGAATGAGATTCTGTCTCAAAAAAAAAAAAAAAAAAAATAGAAAGCAATCTATTTAATAAAGGATATTTTATTATGAATATATTTCTGACACATTTGAAATAATATATACAATGTATGCACGGGTATATACTGTGTGTATGTTTCTTAAATGAAGCAAACAGCCATAAATACACTACTCACCAACACAACTACAATATTACTAATAGCATTGATGCTACTTGAGTATTTCTCCCCATGCCTCATGCCCACCTTTCCATAGCCATAATCCCCAATTTTGTTGATAATTCCCTTGCCTTTAAAATACAGTTTTAACAGTCATATGTGTCTCTAAATAATGTATCATTTAGTTTTACTTTTGACTTTTGTATAAACACAATGTTCTGTGACTGCTTTTGGCATCCAGGTTGTCGTACTGCTTGTCAATTTTCAGTCCTGTTTAATACATGATAATGTCAATAGGCCTCAGTTCACTTACTTATATATTCTTTTTATTATTACAGATAATGCTAATATTTTGTACATGTCTCCTGATACATATACGTGCAAAGTATATCTTGCCCCTAAAATCAAGTTGCATATGTCCAGAAATGAAATTGCTGTATTATATGTTCAACGTTACAAGATTGTTGTGAACAACTTTACAAAATTGTTTTCCAACATGGGTTGCATCAATATAATCTATCAATGTACAAGTATTCCCTTATATAGCATTGATACCACTTGATATTTTTAGATCTTTGAAGATCTGATAATTCCCGTCAGTGTAAAGGAGTACTTCATTATAATCTGAATTTAGATTTCTCTCAATTTTAATGAGGCAAAACAACTTTTACAAGGCTATTTACAATAGGAATTTTCTCCTCTGTGAATTGCATATATACATCCTTTACTCATTTGGGGGGCCTTTTTCTTATTAATTTATAGGTAGTAGGTATATTGACTTGCATATGCTTGTTATACAACAGCTGAGTATCCCATCCCTGAAATTGTTCAGATTAGAAGTGTTTCATATTTTCTTTTCATATTTTAGAGTGTTTGCATATTCATGGAGATGTCTTGGCGATAGGATCCAAGTCTAAACAATACATTCATTTATGTTTCATATACACCTTATAAACAAAGCCTGGGGTAATTTTATATAATATTTTTAGTAATTTTGTACATGAAACAAAATTTGTGTACATTAAACCCATGTGGACAATCTATGGTTGTCTAGTATCACTAGGATTCCTGATTCTGAATTTATATGCGGCTAATAAGCACATTTATTTACATATAAATACTTAATACTAAAAAATATGACATACCATTAATACAATGAAAAAATACTGAGTTGTGGGTAAGTGAGCAGCCTGGGAGTCTCACCAGAGCACCCACACCTGCTGTGCAACAGGGGCCACAGCAGACAATGGTGGCTTTCACTCTGCATCTGCAATGCCGCTTTTATTAAAAGGTTACTATACCTACATTTTTTTTTCAGGAGTGAAGAAACATCAGAAGTGGGTCCTCTGGGCATGAGGAGGCTATTTAATAATGGATTATTAAAATGTCTCCTTCAGGCTCAGCGCTTGTAGCTCAGTGGCTAGCATGCCAGCCACATACACCAGAGCTGGCAGGTTCAAACTCAGGCCGGGCCTGCCAAATGACAACTACAACCAAAAAATAGCCCGGTGTTGTGGTGGGCACCTGTAGACCCAGCTACTTGGGAGGCTGAGGCAAGAGAATCACTGAAGCCCAAGAGTCTGACGTTGCTGTGAGTTGTGACACTACAGCACTCTACCCAGGGCCACATAGTGAGACTCTGTCTCAAAAAAGAAAAAGTCTCCTACGGAGTTATCTGCCTCATGGACAGTGGGCTTTGTCTTGTTCTCCGTCCCTTAGATTTCACAATAGAAACGGTTGGATTGGGCAGCGCTTGTGGCTCAAAGGAGTAGGGCGCCGGCCCCATATATCAGAGGTGGTGGATTTAAACCTGGTCCCTGCCAAAAAAAAAAAAAAAAAAAAAAAAAAAGGTTGGATATCCTGTTCCTTTTTTGTTTGTTTTACTTGGCTTATAGGGTTTCTTTTTTTTTTATTCTTGGGGATTCATTGAGGGTACAAAGAACCAGGTTACAGTGATTGCTTATGTTAAAGACCCTCTTATAATAGTGTTATGCCCCCAAAAGGTGAACCACCTTGTAAACCGCCCCCCCCAACCCTTCCTCCTTCCTTCTCCAGGCTTACACCATACCCCACCCCCACCATGTGCTCAGTTTCCCTGTTCCTTTGTAACAGCATGGTCCTCTGCTCCCCATGCCCCACCCCCACTGTGTGCTAAGTTTCCCTGTTACTTTGTAACAGCATGCTCCTCCCCATGCCCCACCCCCACTGTGTGCTAGGTTTCCCTGTTCCTTTGTAACAGCATGGTCCTCTGCTCCCCATGCCCCACCCCCACTGTGTGCTCGGTTTCCCTGTTCCTTTGTAACAGCATGCTCCTCCCCATGCCCCACCCCCACTGTGCGCTAGGTTTCCCTGTTCCTTTGTAACAGCATGGTCCTCTGCTCCCCATGCCCCACCCCCACTGTGTGCTCGGTTTCCCTGTTCTTTATAACAGCATGCTCCTCCCCATGCCCCACCCCCACTGTGTGCTAGGTTTCCCTGTTCCTTTGTAACAGCATGCTCCTCCCCATGCCCCACCCCCACTGTGTGCTAGGTTTCCCTGTTCCTTTGTAACAGCATGGTCCTCTGCTCCCCATGCCCCACCCCCACTGTGTGCTCGGTTTCCCTGTTCTTTATAACAGCATGCTCCTCCCCATGCCCCACCCCCACTGTGTGCTAGGTTTCCCTGTTCCTTTATAACAGCATGCTCCTCCCCATGCCCCACCCCCACTGTGTGCTAGGTTTCCCTGTTCCTTTGTAACAGCATGGTCCTCTGCTCCCCATGCCCCACCCCCACTGTGTGCTCGGTTTCCCTGTTCCTTTGTAACAGCATGCTCCTCCCCATGCCCCACCCCCACTGTGTGCTAGGTTTCCCTGTTCCTTTGTAACAGCATGGTCCTCTGCTCCCCATGCCCCCCCCCACCACCCCCCCCCCCCGTGTGCTCGGTTTCCCTGTTCTTTTGTAACAGCATGCTCCTCCCCATGCCCCACCCCCACTGTGTGCTAGGTTTCCCTGTTCCTTTGTAACAGCATGGTCCTCTGCTCCCCATGCCCCACCCCCACTGTGTGCTCGGTTTCCCTGTTCCTTTGTAACAGCATGCTCCTCCCCATGCCCCACCCCCACTGTGTGCTCGGTTTCCCTGTTCCTTTGTAACAGCATGCTCCTCCCCATGCCCCACCCCCACTGTGTGCTAGGTTTCCCTGTTCCTTTATAACAGCATGCTCCTCCCCATGCCCCACCCCCACTGTGTGCTAGGTTTCCCTGTTCCTTTGTAACAGCATGGTCCTCTGCTCCCCATGCCCCACCCCCACTGTGTGCTCGGTTTCCCTGTTCCTTTGTAACAGCATGCTCCTCCCCATGCCCCACCCCCACTGTGTGCTAGGTTTCCCTGTTCCTTTGTAACAGCATGGTCCTCTGCTCCCCATGCCCCCCCCCCCCGTGTGCTCGGTTTCCCTGTTCTTTTGTAACAGCATGCTCCTCCCCATGCCCCACCCCCACTGTGTGCTAGGTTTCCCTGTTCCTTTGTAACAGCATGGTCCTCTGCTCCCCATGCCCCACCCCCACTGTGTGCTCGGTTTCCCTGTTCCTTTGTAACAGCATGCTCCTCCCCATGCCCCACCCCCACTGTGTGCTAGGTTTCCCTGTTACTTTGTATGCTCCTCTGCTCCTTCATCACACATTTTCACAGTGGCCTCTACAGACATTTTTTTTGGTAGGGTTAATGTCAAATTTATTGTCATCATTATGATAATTACCTTGATTCAAAATCATTTTGGCTATTTCCCTTCCTTTTTTTCTTTCTGCAGACAGTCTTGCTCTTTCACTCTGGGTAGAGCACCTTGGCATTACAGCTCACAGCAACCTCAAACTTCTGTGCTCAAGTGATCCTCATGCCTCAGCTTCCCGAATAGCTGGGACTACAGATGCCCACCACAACACCCAGCTATTTTTCTATTTTTAGTAGAGGTGGAATCTCACTCTTGCTCAGGCTGGTCTGGAACTCCTGAGCTCCAGCAATCCACCCACCTCAGCCTCCTGGAGTGCTAGGATTATAGACAGGAGCCACTGAACCTGGCCATCCCCACCTTTTCATCATTACTGAACATTGTCTCAGGCCAGAGGCTGCGCTAGACGTGCACGGATGTGTCTTAGTCACTATGTTCCAAGCATGAGCAACAGCATATGTTGCATCCTTCAGGCTAAACTCCTGAAAATCTTCCACACACACATACATCTGTTCACTGCTGCTAGCATGCTGGTCAAGAAATTATTTTTATGTTTACTCTTCACTGATGTAAGCTCTAGACATTGCTAAACTAATGAAGTCACATTTGGAAGAAAAATGCATGGCATAGGCATTATTTTTTATGAGCATTTCAGCTGGAGGCTGAGGACAGGTATTAAGAAATAACAAAATCTTGCTGTCATCCAGTCCAGCTTCCTTGCAGTGAATACAGCCACTGGTAGAAAACGTTTGTGCGAAGATGTCCCTGGTGATCAGGCCTTTTTGTTAGAATAAGGGGGTTAAGACGTTCATTTTTTTTTTTCTTGATAGACTGGTCAGTAATGTCTGTTAGGTTCATAGTTCTGGTGTCTCATTCAAGTCTAATGTGTCTTTGTTGATTTTCTGCCTTCATGAACGGTCCAGCTCTGTCGGGGAGAGCTGAAGGCTCTCACTATTAGTGTGTTGCACTTACTTCATTTCCTACTTCATAGTAGTACTTGCTTCATGAATATGGGAGCTCTAGCTCAGTGTATATATATTTAGGATTGTTTTATCTTCCAGTGGAATTGATCCCTTGCAGCAGCAGCAACAACAGCACCAGTAACAACAATATGTATATGTATATTGTTGTTATTGTTGCTGAACTGCTCTATTTTAAATGATGTAAGAATAGCTATTCTTGTCTTTTTGATTTCCATTTGCATGGAATATTTTTTTCCACACCTTGACCTTGAGTCTGTGCAACTCTTTGCAAGTTAAATGCAAAAAGCAAATATTTGAGTTGTGTTTTTTTATGCATTGCATCAATCTGTATCTTTTATTTATTTATTTATTTATTTATTTTTTGAGACAAGAGACTTACTATGTTGCCCTTGGTAGAGTGCCATGGTGTCACGGCTCACAGCAACCTCAAACTCTTAGGCTTAAGAGATTCTCTTGCCTCAGCCTCCCAAGTAGCTGGGACTAACAGGCACCCACCACAACGCCTGGCTATTTTTTGTTGCAATTGTCATTGTTGTTTGGCAGGCCCGGGCCGGGTTTGAACCTGGCCAGCCTTGGTGTATGTGGCCAGTGCCCTAGCCACTGAGCTACAGGTGCCAAGCCAATCTGTCTTTTAAATGGGGATGTTTATATCATCTGCATTCAATGTTAATACACGTATGGGTAAGGGAGATACTGTCCAGTCTTCGTGTGGACTGTTACCTAGTTGCCTTGCATCCTCCTTTCTCATGAGCACATGGAACATTTTCCAAGATAGGCCATATTTTAGGCCACAAAATAAGTTTCATCAAAAAATCAAAATCATATCATGTATCTTCTCAGATTACAGCAGAATAAAACTAGAAATCAATTCCAAAAGAAACTCTCAAAACTATCCAAACATGTGGAAATTAAATAACCTGCTGGTGAATGATCCTTGTGCCAATGATAAAATCAAGATGTAAATGTAAAATATTTTTTGAATTGAATGACAATGGTGACACATACGGCCCAGATGGCTGGGACAGAGAAACAGCAGTGCTGACAGGGAAATTTAGAGGACTAAATGCCCACATCAAAGAGGAAAATATCACAAATTAACAACTTAATGTTACAACTCAGGGAACTGGAAAAACAAGAACCAAACAACCCTAAAGCTAGTAGAGGGCAAGAAATAACAAAGAAAGGTAGAACTAAATGAAATTAATACAAACAAGAAAGTAACAAAGGATTAATGAAGGAAAAGTTAATTTTTTGAAAGACAAAATAGATCACTAGCTAAATTAACTAAGAAGAGAGAATTCAAATAAGCCAAGTGAGACATAAAAAAAGAAGATATTGCAACTGATACTACAAAAGTATAACAAATAATACAAGACTGCCATCAACACCTCTATACACACAAATTAACATATCATCTAGAAGAAATGGATACATATTTGGAAACACAAAACCTCCTAACCTTAAATCAGGAAGCAATAGAAATTCTGAATAGGGCAGTGCCTGTGGCTCAAGGAGTAGGGCACCAGTCCCACATGCCGGAGGTGGCGGGTTCAAACCTAGCCCTGGCCAAAAAAAAAAAAAAAAGAAATTCTGAATAGATCAATAATGAGTGGTGAGATTGAATTAGTAATAAAAAAATCTCTCCCCATCCCCCCGCCAAAAAAAACCAAGGACCAGACAATGCACAGCTGAATTCTACCAGACCTGCAAAGAACTGGTACCTGTCCTGCTGAAACTGTATGTAATAGATTACATAAAGAAAAAGGGAATCCTGTGTAACTCATTCTGTAAAGCCAGTATCACCCTAATACCAAAGCAGGAAAGGATCCAACCAAGAGAGACAACCACAGACCGATATCTTTCATGAACATAGATGTAAAAGTCCTCAGCATAATACCAGCAAACTAAATACAACAGCACATCAAAAAGAAAAATTTACTATAATCAAACGGGTTTTATTCCAGGGATGCAAGGGACGGTTCAACATATGTAAATTAATAAATGTGATTCACCACATAAACAGATCATTTTAGTAGATTTTATCTAGTAACCATCTTAGTAGACAGAGAAATGAAATCCAGCACCATTCATGATAAAAACCCTTAACAAACTAGGCAGAGAAGGCACATACCTCACAATAATAAAACCATATATGACAAACCCACAGTCAACATCATATTGAATGAGGTAAAACTGAAAGCATTCCCCTAAGACCTGGACAAGAAAAGGACGTCCACTTTCATCATGTCTATTCAACATAGTCCTAGAAGTTCTAGCCAGAGCAATCAGAAAAGAGAAAGCAATAAAGGGCATCCAAATCAGAAAAGACGAAGGGAAACTAACCCAGTTACTGATGATATGATCCTATATCTAGAAAACCCAAAAGACTCCTAAAATTGTTAAATAAATTCCATAAAGTCTCAGGCCACAAAATTATTGTACACAAATAAGTAGCTTTTCTATGCAGTAATAACAGCCAAGCTAAGAATCAAATCAAGAATTCAATATAATTTACAATAACTGCAAAAAAATAGATAAATAATTTACCTAAGAATATAAACTTAACCAAGGAGGCGAAAGATCTCTACAAGGGGAACTACAAAACACCAATGAAGGAAACTGCTGAAGATACACACAAATAGGAAAACATCCCATGCTCACGGATCACAACAATCAATATTGTAAAATGTTCATTCTGCCCAAAGTGACTTACAGATTCAGTGTTATTCCTATCAAAATACCGATATAATTTTTCAAAGAATTAGAAAAGACATAAATTTCATATGCAATCAAAAAGGAGACCAAGTATCCAAAGCAATCCTAAGTACAAAGAACAAACCTGGAAGTATCATGTCACCCAACTTCAAAAGTATACTACAAGGCTACGGCCACCAAGACTGGTACAGAAGTAGAGATACAGACGGGTGAAGCAGAACAGAGAACCAAGAAATACAGCCATCCACAACCATCTGATCTTTGACAAAGTATAACAACATACTCTGGGGAAAGGGCACTCTATTCAATAAATGGTGCTGGGGGCCAACACGCCTATAATCCTAGTGCTCTGGGAGGCCGAGGCAGGTAGATCGCCTAAGCTCACAGGTTTGAGACCAGCATGAGCCTGAGCGAGACTCTGTCTCTAAAAACAGCCCGGCGTTGTGGTGGGTGCCTGTAGTCCCAGCTACTTGGGAGGCTGAGGCAAGAGAATCACTTGAGCCCAAGAGTTTGAGGTTGCTATGATGCCACAGCACTCTTCCAAGGGCAGCAAAGAGGTACTGTCTTCAAAAAAATAATAAATAATAAATAAATGGTGCTGGGAAAATTGGAGAGCCACATGCAAAAGAATAAAACTGTATGTTTATCTCTCACCATATACAAAATTTAACTCAAGATGAATTAAAGCCTTAAATGTAAGACCTGCCGCCATAGAAATTCTAGAAGAAAACTTAGGAAAATCTCTTCTGGACATTGGCCTAGGCAAAGAATTTATGACAAAGACATCCAAAGCAAATACAACAAAAATAAAATAAATAGAACTTAAACAAATTTCTGCACAGCAAAAGAATCAACCGAGAAAATAGTCTACAGAGTACGAGAAAATTTTCACAAACTACACATCTGATAAAGGATTAATAGCCAGAATCTACAAAGAAATCAAATCATCCAGGAAAAAACCGAATAAAGTAAATAACCCCATTAAAAAGTGGGCAAAAGATAGGAGCAGGCATTTTTAAAAAGAAGATACATAAATGGGCAAAACATAAAAATGCTCAACATCACTAATCATCCAATAAGTGCAAATTAAAACAATGAAATACACCTTAACATTATCACAATGCCCATTATTAAAAAGTGAAAGAACATTAGATGTTGGTGCAGATGTGCTGAAAATTTAAAATGTAATGGCGTCTTTTCTTAGGTTCCTGGAACCAGCCTGTTGAGTATTCAGTTGCCTTTCCTGTCCAGTTCATCATGGTGGACCTCTGCTTGTTTCACGACCAGTGAGCGCTGTTTGTGTGCCACATGTCCACTGCAACACTGACACATCTACTTTTTACACCACTGAGCTCTTCAATTTTACCTGTCTTCAGTATTTTTCTACTTTTCACTAACTTCTGTTTATCACTGTCAGCCTGCAATTTCAAGAGTGTATCACGGTGCTTCAGGTCACACACGGTAGTCATCCCAACGCCACCCTCTTCTGACAACGTTCTACAGCTCCTCAGTTTCTCCAGCAAGACTCTCCATGCTGCAGATAAACACAAGTGCTTCCTCTTTATCTTATCCCTGTTACTCGTGAGAGTATCTGCAGGCTTTTTTTTTTTTCAATAATATTTTTACGACACCAAGCAGAGAATGAGCAAAAACTGCACTAACAGACCCAGAGGCCCTGGCCCAGCTGGGCATCACGGTGTGTCCAGCCTGCATGTCATTTTATGGCCCTTTGTGGGCAGGTTTGTGTGAGGGAGCCTAGGGAAGCACAGAAATATATGTTGTAGTTGAAGCGGGTTGGGAGGGTCTTTTTTCCCTGTCACACGACATCAGGTGAGGAATTTTCCACACACGCTTTGTACGTTGTGTTGTATATACTTACGTACACTTGGGACCGGACAGTACGTGAATGGCCAATGTGTCTTCCCAGTATGGTGGGTCTTTTCACCTTATGACGTATTTGATAGCAAACACACAAAAGTTCAGCACATTTAGTGCTTGTTGTGCCTTGTATAGGAATCCTTTCCTTCCTAAGGTCTTGAAGACCTTAATGACCTAGTATCATCTTAATATTTGATAAAGTCTCCTTTGCTTTACTTAGAGGTGTTTTGGCTATTCTTCGTCCTTTGGTCAACCTCATTAATTTTAGAATAAATGTATAAAACTTACTGAAAACCTCGCTGGCACTTGGATTGAAATTGCAGTGAACTCAGTTTGAGACCAGCTGTCCTAAGGCATCCTTTATAACCATCACCACTGAGTATCCTCCCTTTCAGCAGTTTTCCTTTAGTGATTCTCATGAATTTTAAAAACCAATTTCTCCATAAAGTTGCCACTCATTTTCTGCTAGCTGACCACCTCCCTACATGGACCGCCTCCTTAAGTTGACCGAATTTTCAGACTGGGCATGCGCACATGTACTTATCAGTATGGAGGCCAGGTTCCTCACCATGACCAAGTCCGTATGTTGACCAGTTTGTTACAGTCCCTGGGGGGGTCAACTTACAGAGGTTTTACTGTATCTATAAATCTTACTAAGTTTTTAAAATCCCAATAATTTGCCACCTTTGAATATTGTCAGTTTATCTTCCTTTCCACTCCTTATGCTTTTCTTATTTTTTGTACCTTAGTACAGTAGCTTAGGTGTTAAGCACAATGCTAAATACTTGCCTTCATTCATCCCTGATTTTTTTATTTTTATTTTTTTTAATTTAAATATAAAATGTGTACCACAAATACTTTTATTTATTTATGTTTTTTTAGAGAGACTCACTCTGTTGCCTTAGGTAGAGTGCTGTAGCGTCACAGCTCACAGCAACCTCCAGCTCTTCGGCTTAAGCGATTCTCTTGCCTCAGCCTCCCAAGCATCTGGGACTATAGGCACCTGCCACACCGCCTGGCAATTTTTTGTTGTTGTTGCAGTTTGGCTGGGGCCGGGTTTGAACCCTCCACTATATGGGGCCGATGCCTTACTCACTGAGCCACAGGTGCCACCCACAAGTACTTTTAAAGATTTCCCTTACCTGACAGTTTTTTTTTACCAAGATTGTTTTAAATAAAAAAAATTGTTATAGTAATTGAATTTTATCAAATGCTTTTTATGCAGAAATTCCGTTTGTTTTTCCCCATTCTTGCACTTAGGTTTCTTAATGTTACTTTTGTCCTTACATTCCTGATACAAATATAATTTATGTCACAAATTATGTTAAAAATGCTCATGTTGCTCGTAATTTATGATTCTTTACTATTCTCTGGAATGTGCGTTAATTTGTATTTTTTATTTCTCTTTTTTTTTCTTTTTTATCACCCTGGGTAGAGTACTGTGGTGTCATAGCTCACAGCAACCTCCAACTCTGCCTCAAGTGATCCTCTTGCCTCCGTTTTCTATTTTCAGTAGAGACGGGGCCTCATGTTTTGCTCAGGCTGGTCTCAAACTTGTGAGCTCAAGCAACCTACGCGCCCCAGCTTCCCCGAGTGCTGGGATTATAGGCGTGAGCCACTGTGCCCAGCCCTCTCGTATGTTCTTGTCAATGCTTTGGTATCATGGCTAAGCCGGACTCTAAGAACAACTTGAGGAGTGCTATCTCTTGCTGCTGATGGAAGAATTTGTGTGCCCTGGAAATGATCGTTCATCAAAGTTCAGTAGTACTCAGAAAGGCCTCTTCAGACTGCTGCTTCCTTAGGTAGAGCGAAATCTTTTCTACAGCACTGCTTCCTTCCTTGAGATCACTGATACACAGCAGATCCCAGCGTTCACTTAACACTTTCTCCTTGCAGCATGGAGCCTGGTGGAGTATGCACACTCTCCCCACATCTGCGGTGCTGTTCTCTGTATGCTCCGGTCTCCTCCTCTATCCCAAAGACGTGCCTGTTAGGTTCACTCGCATGCCGAGGTTGTCTCACAGTATGAGAGAGTGGGTGTCTGAGTGTGCCCTGAGAAGGATGGTGACCTGACCAAGGTGGGTTCCCTTCTTGTGCCTCTGGAGCTACAGGAGAAGGCTCCAGCTACCTGACTCTCATCTGGAACAGTTAGAAAATCAACCAATACAAATTATTGTGAAATAGTCACAAAGTCTACAATGCTCACACAAATGTGTGACAATAAACCATCCTACACAAGCACCCAGCAAACCGGCCATGATCGTGACTGTCCCTGAACTGCACCGTAGCAGGAGGTGCCCCTTACAATCTTCCCTGCGTAAGCATACTTCCTTCACTCAGTCCAGCACCACTGCCACTCACGGATTCACCAGAAATTCAGTAATTACCTTCACATTAGTCTTTCTTTCTTTTTTTTTTTTTATAGAGACAGAGTTTCACTTTATGGCCCTTGGTAGAGTGCCATGGCATCACACAGCTCACAGCAACCTCCAACTCCTGGGCTTAAGCGATTCTCTTGCCTCAGCCTCCCGAGTAGCTGGGACTACAGGTGCCTGACACAACACCCGGCTATTTTTTGGTTGTAGTTCATCCGGGGCCGGGTTTGAACCCGCCACCCTCAATATATGGGGCCAGCGCCTTACCGACTGAGCCACAAGCGCCGCCCCACATTTGTCTTTCTTAAATGTACACGTAGCTCACATTTATTTCAAGATTTAATATTGGAAATGTTTGGGTCTTTGTTTACAAATTTGGTGATGTGCTTTTGCGGTGGGTAATACTGGTTTCATTTTTCATTATTTCTCCCCAAGTCCTGGTTCCCAAGGACACAGTGATGACGTGAGGACTCCACTGTACAGCGTACTTAACTGTGCGCTTCCTAGTTCTTAGACTTTTCTCTGCCCTTTCTTCTGTCTTGCTTCTTTTAATGTTCTTTCTTATTCCAATTTCCCTGTCTACCAATTAGGAGTAATAACTACCATTGACTTTCAGCTCTGACCATGTAATTTTATCAGAGATGTTTAAATTGAAAACTTAGGATCAGAAACCCTCATCTGAATACCAGGACCTTGGGGACACTTTACGTTTGATCACCCTTCCCATCTTACTCGCTAATGTTCTTCAATGTTTAATCTTATAACTGACTAAATTAGACATCACTTAACAATATGTTGTGTCACCTTTGAAAACAACAGTCTCCTTAAATTTGGAGCGAAATCTTTTCTAAAATTCGACACGTAACTGAACTCATATGGCAAATTAAATGGTGAGGCTTAAAATGAAGGTTAGTGAATTACACAGATTAACAGCTTTTGCAAAAAGCTGTGCAGCACAGTCCTTGCATCTTCACTGTGAGTTTGGCAATAACTATCCATTTCACTTCCTCTGATCCAGCGTCCATACTATAGCCTAAGCGATTTTTCCGAAGCACATTCTATTAACTTTGTAAACTTGTTAACCACAGATCAAATTCCCAATTCCTTGGCATGGTTTAAAGGTCTCTCATGATGGTTAGGACTCTCTCTTGATTTTTAGCTTCAAACTACATACTACGCTCCACCCAGCAATGTGACTGTATTGATAAGCTGTTCTGTTACACTTGCTGCCCTTATAAAGGATGCTAACTCTTACTCATCCTTCAAGACTTTAACACCACTGAGAGGCCTTTCTGTACCCGTTCCGGCAAATTACTCCTCCCCTGCCTGCCACTAATTTATGTTCTTAGCACTTGGTACTGGAAGTATTCATATACCTGCTGGGTTCAGATTTACCACTCACTTATTGTGTGTGACCTATACACCCTGGTTTCTTTGTCTAGTTAATTAGGTCACCAGCACTTATCTCACAGGGTCCCCAGGAAACAGTGCAAAGGTACCAAAAATGTTCTCTTTACTTTTCTATAAAACTTTCAGTGCTCGATAAATTATATGTATCCCTGCAAGACACCATGGATACATATAAAGGTGAACAGGACCTGTTCGAGGAGCTCCCGGAATAGCAGAAATGCATCTTTTGGTAGCATCATACTGTATGAAGATTACTCATTCAACAACTATTTTCTAAATGGTTGACATATATATAAAAAATACAATATATTAGAAAGTTTTATGAGTACAGACTTAAAAAAGAACAAATGACGACTTCCAGCAACTGGTACCAGATTGATTACAGGTGACATTCTGTGTTCAAAGATAAAATTAAAGACATAAATCAGCCTGTTCAAGTGCTGTTTATGACTTTGCAAAGACATTTAAAGGAATAAGCAGTCAGTAGTATGAGTTGAGTTTCAATTAAATTTAGACAAAAATGTTTAATATAGTAACTTTAGCACATACAAAAAATTAAAAAGCCTATCTAAGCATTTAGTGAAAACACTTATAAAATAGCTGTCGGACCCATAAAGTTTATTTTAAAAAACTGTTAAAAACCACACTGGAATATTTAATAATAGTTCTCAAAAAGTTTGTTCCCTATTTTAAAGGAAAATACATACCAGTATCTTCCAGACACCATCTTTATAAAAGTTAAACTTCTAGACAGGGAAACGTACTATAGTAGATTCTATAGTTTACGCTTTTAATCACAGGATTGGAATTCATTCTCCCTACTCCCCTACCCCTCAAGGGCGGCCACTGTTACTCTTATATTAATAACATTACATTGCCACTGCATGTTTGCTAACAGAGCCAGCCTTCTCTATTTATTGTCACATAATTATTTCAGATAAGCATTTGACTTTAAGTACAAACAGAAATACAACATTCCATGATTGTAAACATTCAAGAGCTTCCAGAGCAGGCTGAGGATGAAAGGTGGCCTGAGAGTCAGTCAAGAGTTCCTCACACATTTGGATACTGCTCAGTTTAGGAAAAATGTTTTGAAGGCAAATTGCCATAAGCCTTACTTGTATTTCTGTATGAAAGTAGCTCTGGACATAAATTTTTAGTCAAAAACACCTGAAAGTTACTCTTTTTTTTTTTTTTTAATATATATATATTTTTAAAGTAATATTTATTTATTTATTTTTTTTGTTTTGTTTTGTTTTTGCAGTTCGGCCGCGGCCGGGTTTGAACCCGCTACCCTCGGTATATGGGGCCGGCGCCCTACCGACTGAGCCACAGGTGCCGCCCGTGAAAGTTATTCTAAAGATGACATTAAGCACCATTTTCTTTTACCTGAAATACATTGAGTTAAATTCAGTAATATGTATGATTGTTAACATCAGAGATTAAATGTAGTTATGGGTCTACAGCTCCCCTTTGTAGACACATATGGAGCACTGAGTTCCAACTGGTGCTAGCAGGAAGCACTCATGAAAACTAAGGGTGCTGACTCCCCAGGGGCACACACAACCCCTAAGTCTCAGGCACAACTCTTACTTCTGTCAAGGGGTGCTACACAAGCAGATTTAAGGCTGTACTTGGCTACAAAGAGTTCGATTTCTTCTTTAATATTCTTTCTACAGTGTAGATCACATACACAATTCAAAATTTCATAGGACAGGAGATGAAAAGTCCCCAAACACTTTCCAAATAATACTATATTCTCCATACAATTTAATGTCAGCATATTTACATAGGGGAGTGTTCATAATTAAAACCATTTTAAAAAATGCAACCACGATTTTCAAACTCATATCACAATTTCCCCAGGATTTTCCTCACTCTCATTCTGACTTTTGGTAAACTTCACATTTGTCAGATTGTCCACTGCAGTCCTTAGGCAATTCTAATGTTGCTCTGAAGAATAAAAATTAAAAAATATTCACTGCCACCCACTTTGAGACAGGCCTGGTTGCAAAGAAAATGGTGTTCCTGGTGCTGAAGGGTAACTAGGAAACCCATCAGGCTGAGCTGGGTAGCTTTCCAGAGCCGAAGCAGAATGGACCTGAGAGAAAGAAGGACACGCAGTTTAGCAGGTGCAGGCTCCAGGCAGACTCCACTGGCTCTGGCCTGTGCCACACCAGAAATACTCAAACAGGAAAGAAAGGAAAACACGTAGGGCTAAAGCCTGCTTTGTTTCCTAAAATTTGTAAGAAACACTCAACTTCTTCAGGTGAAGGAGATGCACAAAAATGTCATTAAACTACTTAATATTCTCTCAAAGAGAAGTCAGTAGGTTTTCTGGAGATAATTTGCTTTAATGGCCTATTATTTTAGACAGCTTAGAGAAGACAAGTTAAAATTTAGCTGTCACAAATAAAGAGTCCTAAATTTTATTAAATACATCTCCAAACTGATTTTAAAAACCTATAAGCAGGAAAAACAATTCACACAGACGAGTGCATCCTGTCACCCTTGTGACTCTTCTGAAAGAAGCAGGACTAATCATCAATCTCTACGTATTCTACTAAGAGCCATTTTGTGCCAATTTCGGGATATGACAATTTATACTATGACCTTACGTAGCATCACTACAGAAGTTACTTACCCAGGTTACCATTTTATTTAAGGCAGACCTGCCTGCTTACCTGCTGTAACAATGCTGACTGTGCAGCTGCGCTGTGTTGGAATTCCTGTAAGGATGACTGGGAAGGGCTCTGGGAAAACCCAGGGATGCCCGGGAGGGACAAAAGGCCTGGAAAAACAGAACCGCCTGCAGCCTGAAGTCCAGACGATAAACTAAAACAAGTGACAGAAAAACAGATCAAACCACAGGCAATACGTAAAAGCTATTGCTTTTGTAATTGTCAAGCACTATCTCAAGATGTTAAAAACAAAAAAAATTTAGAATTTATTCCTTTGTTGGAAGGAACCATAAAAGTCACCATTTATTGATATAAAACTTACTTTCCATTATAAAGTATTTTATGCTAAATCCAGCAAGTCTTTGTGTTAATACTTGCTACTATTCTATAAGCAAGTAACTCTACAAAATACAAATCCAAAAATTATGTCAATAAGCATTAATATTTTATTTATCTTAGCATGTTTTAAGAGCCATACAACATTTTTCAGTACTACAATTGTACCCCAGAAAAACATCATTTAGCACCACCAAATAATTAACATTTTGACTTACCCTTAGAATAAGTCTATGAACTGTAAGCTAGGCAAAGAACAATTCTGGCCTATTTCTACACTATTCACTTACCCGGCTTGTGCAACGAGAGCAGAGTTGAAGTTGGAACTGAATGCTGAGGCGAACCCTGGGAGGACGGGAGCTGGGGATGGGGCTGTGGCAGCCACCGGGAGGGGTGTGACAGCTGCGACTGTAGTGGGTGCCTGCAGCCCCGGGAACGAAGGGACAGCAGGGGTAACACTGGGCGTATTGGAGACAGAGAAGCCAGCGTAGGAGGGATTTGAGGATGGCAGTGGACCCTGGGTAACTGAGAAGAGTGAGGGGACAGCTGTGGACAGGTTGAGGGGGAAGGGTGCTGCCGAGACGGGAGCCGAGGCGGAGAGCCCTGAGAGCACAGCTGCTGTGGAGCTGGGTTGAGACGTGGAGGTGGGGGTGGCGCTTGATGAGGTGGCTACTAATGACCCTGGAAGGGATACTGCTGTATTAAGAGATGGGCTGCCAGTTAAAGGGAAATTATTGGTCAAAGAAGTAAAGGGAGGAAGAGCAGTGAATACGGGAGCAATGGGGGTGGAGGAAGCATGTGGTGGGAGGGAAATCGAAGAAAGGGGATTTGAACCATTTAAGGGAGTACTCAAACTGGACAGACCCGACAGTGCGGGGTTAAGGCAGGTAGATAAACTGATGGGCACTGACGCTGGCGGATACGTGCGGCCCAATGTCCCTGACAAACCTAAAGTGCCGTGGGAGGGATTCATGGGATGAGACGGGCCTTTGAAGGCTGAGGGAGTAGGACTCGTGGGCTCAGTTTTGATCATAACGGGAAGAGTCGTCACAGCAGGGGTAGCTGAAATGTGCAGGTCCGAGGCCCCCAAGTGGGGGCCGTGCAAGAGAGCAGCTGAGGAGCCACAGCTCGCCGGCACTGACGCTGAGGAAGACGTCGGAGTAGCTAGAGGAGACTGCACAGGCAAGGCAGGGGGCGCGGACGTCGAGTTGGTCACAAGAGATGGCAGGCCTGGGAACATGGCCAAGCCCGAAGCAGAACTCCGAGGGGTGGGAAGGGCCGGGGGCGCGTAGCACTTGTTAGGGGCTGAAGCAGGAGAGTCAGAGTTTTGATTAGTTAGAGAAGACAACGAAGCCAGCCCAGGAGAGGCTAAAGCAGAGGAGTTGATTAAATTGGTATCATTTGATGTTAGAAAGCCTTTCAGAGCAGACAAGAGAGGACTGTCCACACCAAGTGGACCAGTGATGCTGGGAGCAGAGCCCCTGGCAATCACAGAAGGGGGCGGGTTGGCCACACCCTGGGAGGCTGGGGGCAAGGGCAAAGGGAGACCCGCAAACCCCGACGGTAGAGGAGCCGGAGTCTGGCTGCTGGTGGAGGCAGCGGTAGAGGTGGTGGAGAAAGTGGAAGCAAACGTCTCACTCGAAGTAAGCGTGGCCCGTGGAGCAGGCGTGGCCTGAGGGGCTGGGGTAGGAGCAGCAGCAGGACCTGGCAATGGCACCAGGCCAGAAAAAATGGAAGGAACAGGAGTGGATGTTGTACTATGGACAGAAGTAACAGGTGCGGCAGGCAGCGAAGGGGTTCTGATCACTGTGGGGTTTGGTGTTGATGGCTGAGGTGTAAGAACAGCGGCAGAGACCTGCCCTGGGAACACAGGAAGGACGGCATTGGGAGGGTTCATCCCAGAAACAGTGGTGGCTGCAGATGCGGAGGTGTGAGTGACCACCTTGACCGGGGACGCAGTAGGGACCGGGGTAGCAGCGGGTGTGGAAGGATTAGAACCATGAGGAGAAAAGAGCGGATTTGCTGGGGTGGAAAATGCTGTGGGAGGAAAAGAAAAGAAGGCAAAGACTTACCATCATACTGAAAAGTTAAATTTTACTCAAAAGAAATGCATAACCATTTCTGTAGTATTTAACAAATACCAAAGGACATGCACGATAGGTGGAACAGGCTCTGGTACTGTCTATAGAATTGCTGGATTCCATTAGCCCTATCTTCACCCTGGACCTCAGTCAGATCCGGTTGTCTTCTGCTCAGATTAGGAACAGCCCTCTCCAACTCACGGAGAGGACGCCCTGAGAAGCTCACAAACCCTCCTATTATATTCCCTCCTTTTATATATAAAAATGCAAAGAATTTAATTATCAGTGTTGGTGCACTGACTATGTCACTTTCAAATCACTTATCACAGAAATAATCACAAATCACTACCTCTCTTGAGAGCTGTCAGGACATGGCTTCCCTTTTGGGAGCACACAAGGCCTTCCAGAAGTCACACCCAGCATTCTGGGCAGTACTGTTTGTTGCCACTCTGAGTTGAAATTAATATTCCAGATTACTAATCTGTACAGTTTTTCCCCACATATATTTGCTCAATTCATCATTACACTACATTAACCCCAACCTTTATCTGTCTTGTCCTGGCAGCTCCTTTACAGGCATAATCTGTTTTTAGTTCACCTTTCGAGTCTTAGCACTTGGCACAGAACCTGTGTACGAAAGGGTCTTCTGTACTGAACACATCATGATTAACTCAAACTAGTTCCCAAACCACTGGAGGACTTCTCTCAACACTATTTCTAAAGTTTGTTACCATGTTTTTATTCTGATAAATTCCACAAATAGTTAACAAAAGCATTTGGGGGAATGATTTGAATTCCTCCCTGAATGAATTCAGCGACTAGTCTGCCTGTGACAACCCCCTTGATGTAAAGTGGAAAGCATTTCTCAGGTAGCCAATGTCATAATGACAACTATGATCTGATCCTGCACTCACATCAAATTGTTTCAGCTGTAAGCAGAGAATGCGCCTTTTGCAGTTATAATCAGCTGAAAGGCATTTTCATGGACTAAGACAGACCTTTTAAAACCTATGCATAATTAAGACCCTTTGGAGACAGGAAGCTGACTTGGTCAGTGAGGCCATGTGCTCATCACAGGTGGGGGAGGGACCCTAGGAAACAACATAGAGGTAAACAACATGCACATGGCTCGTTTGTATCAAGTGAAGGCAACTTGGCTGAAGAAAATTTTTGTTTTAGGAAAGAACTACAGTAGGAAAATTGACAAATACCAATACATAAATATATAAACCGCAAACTCAAAAGGCCTGAAATCTGGACCATATTAATGTCATAAACAGTGATTTAATGTCAATAAAAAAGACTAGATATCATTTTAAATTTAGGGTACCTATGAATATGGATTTGTACTTTTTTCTATTTCATTTGTTTTGTAATATTTAAGAACATAAGAATTACTTGTGTGTTTATAAATAATGCTCCCCCCAAACCATTTAATAAGTCCATAGTGGTGGGCAAACAGCTAAGAATTCAATATCATATTTAACTATATGCCAAAGACATGTAGTTAATGACAAATCTCAAGGTAAAACCAGATTGTTCTTTATAGCAGTCTCTGCTAGAAATCTTTTTATACAATGAAGCAAAAGCTATGCACCATTAGTCAAACTGCCTGCAGTTAAAATGAAACAAAAGCAAATCCAAAAAACCCCAACTACATAATAAATATCACTTCCTGTCATCTGTCAGACCATGTACTAAGTACTCTGGGCCCATCATTTCATTTCACTTATCCTCACAATGGATAAATGTGAGACAGAAACTAACATTCCCATTTTATAGACGGGCAATCCTGAGGCTTGATGTGGCCAAGCATTAAAGATCATGCAGCTATTAGTAAGTGGTGGAGACAAGATTTGAGCCCAGGTGTGACAGACCCATGTCCTTAACCACTCCACGAGTTTTTCTTTTTCATTTTTGGGGGTGGGGGCAACAGGGTCTCTCGCTCTGTTGCCTGGGCTAAAGTACAGTGGCATCATCACAGCTCACTGCATCCTCAAACTCCTGGGCTCAAAGAATCCTCCTGTCTCAGCCTCCTGAGTAGCTGGAGGTAAATGACATGCACATAACTCATTTGTATTAAGTGAGGGCATGCACTACCATATCGGGCTTACTTTTCCTATTTTTTGTAGAGACAAGGTCTCACTCTTGCTCGGTCTGGTCTTGAATTCCTGGGCCTCGAGCAAGCCTCCCACCTTGCCTTCCTCAAGTGCTAGGATTACAGGCTTGAGCCACCTCATCCAGCCCTGTCTTTATTTTTGTTTCTTAATATGGTTCAAAACAGAAAGTCTTAATTATGCTAATATAGCGAAAGAAAACAAAATATGCCATTCCTGCCAAGGATACTTAAAATACTTAACCTGATTACTTCCTTTAAAAACAGATCTATGCATCAAGCTGAACACAAAGGCTGACCTTTCCTGAATCTCATTTTCACAGAAGTTAAATGACCTGCTCAAGATCACAAAGCTAAGTGGTGCCAAAGGGTAAGAAACTGATGTCCTGACACCCCACTCGGTGTGCTCTCCGTCCCACTGCGTGTCTCCTTTAGAAACCAGCAGCTCAAAAGCACCTGTTAGGCACCATTCCCCGGGAGTGGAATTCTCTCACTGAGACTCTAACCATGTGCTGCTTTGCTATACACAAAAACTGATGCAGCCTTCACTTCATACCAGAAAGCATCTCCTTCCTGTCCCACAGCCTCCCCCCCCGGAGGAGTAAACGCTGTGGGTCTGCTACCACCGGGAGGCCACCTTCATCTTCATGACTCAATTCCATTAGCTGCTCTGATGCTCATTTTTTTTACACCAACTTACATTTAATAATATTTACTATAATAATTAACTAAAAGTAGAATCTGACACAGCATTTGTCAAAATGGTTTTTAACATCCTATGTGTTTATTTCAAAAAAGAAACGAGGCTTCCAAGATCACAGACTGTAAAGTGAATGTGGATACAATGTTGCATCGCGCTTACATTATACTACAAGTTTTGCAAATAGGATACGAAATCCTAAGATTAATTTTAAATTCAGTTGATATTGATTTATGTTGTATAAATAAAATGTACCACGATCAAGCCATCTTTAACAAGTATCAATTACACTTTTAGCCAGGTAATTTTCCTCAAACATAAAAGATTCCTAATGTAGTCAATTTACAATGTTCTTAGTGAACAAAGGCGCAGATAATAGCTAGTCTCGATCAAATTTGGTACTTACTTTGACTCTGTGTAGATTTTGTCTGATTGGACAGGTCTTCGTTCTCTATATAAAAATAAAAGTTCATTTTAAGCTTTAATAAAATTATTCATCACCATAATAAACAAAGATCGGGGAAAAAAAGAATAACATATATGTATACTGTGTTAAGAGACACAATGCATGCATTCGGAAAAAGGAAAAACAAAGCAGTCACTGTAAGCAATTAATCTTGCCTACTGCCCCCACCTTAGCTTGTCAGGTTTCAAAAACACATTGCTATTTTATAGATACTCTGTATTTAGAAGCACTTTCTAGAAAGATGCCAGCTGCCTGGCATCCAGGAGAAAGTGTAGCCTGCAGCTAGAGTCCAGAGAGGACCCTGTCACTGGCTGAGCTAACAAATAGCACCCCACCCCCACCCCAACCACTGCCTATAGAGGAAGCCTGGGAAGTGGGAGGTGGCTGCTGGGTGAATAAGCACAGAACCCACTGCCAGGGGAGGGGCCTGGGTGAACAGCCAAGCAGACGACCCAGTCAACAGAGAAACCACTCTGTCCAACTGCCATACTTGGCTCTGGGACAGGCCCTCCTCCAGCAGCCGCCAGAGAACTAGCCTACCTGAGGCTGACTTGATGCCTGTGAGACTGACGACCTAAGACACACTCCTCCCTACCCACCAGGGAAAGGACCAGCTCACTGGCCAAGGACACAAAGGGCAAAGAATTACTGCCTCATAGCTTGTCAATAACTGCCCAGGAAGCCAAGACTGTGACAGGCAGAAGGTATGAAGGGAGCCCATAAGCCAGCAAAGAAAAATCACAGCTGGTTTAAGGGATTTACTAGCTTAACTAAGGTAACAACAAATACCACCAGAATAATGGATATTGATGTAAAGAAAGAAAAAGAACTTTAAAAACCTGTAATACAAATTAAGAACACACACACGTACATAAACGTAAAGGAGATAAGCAGAGAAGGTTAAGACTTTTAGATATGAAAATCTCGTTCCAAATGAGAAAATGAAAAGTGGTAAAGATTAGAAATAACATTACTAAAAACTAAATACTTTACTTGCAAATAAAAACAATTCTACTTAGAATGCCAAAATTACAAAAAAAATAGTCCTAAGTGAATAGGTAAAAATCTTGGAAGGCAAAAGAAGAAAATCTAATACATGCAATGTAAGAGTGCCAGAAGAAGAAAAGATGAAAACGCAACAATTATAATAAAAACAAAATTCCCATGAGCGTCAAAGATTTGACTTTTCACATTCAAAGGATTTGCAGAGTGCTAGGAAAGACGAATGACAAGATACACGTCTACACGCCTTGGTAAAGTTTCTGAAATCCAAAGATAAAAAGAGTTTCTCTGTAAGCTTACAGAAAGAGAGCAAATATCCAAGAAAAAAAAGAAAATGAAATGGAATTGGATTTCACATCCATAACTCTATACATGTGCTAAAAAAACTTCTTAAAGATACTTTCTACCAAATGAAAATCAGAACACACAGGGAATAAAAGAATAGAACTGTTAACAAGTCATGATTAGAGAAATTTTATTTGTTATTTTATTTTATCTTTTGGAGATAGTCTCACTCAGTTGCCCTGGGGTTGAGTGCCATGATGTCATCGCTCAAACTCTGGGGCTCAAGTGATTCTTTTGCCTCAGCCTCCCAAGTAGCTGGACTATTGGTGCTTGCCACAACGCCTGGCTATTTTTTAGAGATAAAGTCTCACTCTTGCTCAGGCTGCTCTCAAACTCCTGAGCTCAAGCCATCTGCCTGCCTTGGCCTTCCAGAGTGCTGGGATTATAGGCATGAGCCACCGCACCCAGCCTTTAGAGGCAAATTTAAAGGAAAATTAAATAACAGAAGCAAAAATGCACAGTATTCCGACGAAACACAGAAATTGATTAAAACTATGTACCAAAAATACAAGGATTATGTGGTATGTGAAATACTTTCCTTTTTTAGTTTTTGTATACTGACAACCATTAAGAATATAATAGGTGGGGCCACATCTATGTGCATTTTAGAATGGGTACAGGAGAAACTTACTAAATGCAGAATACAAATGTCTACATACAATAACTAAGAAAATGCCATGAAGGCTACGTTGAATAGTTTGATGAGAATATTTCAGATTGTATATGAAACCCGCACATTGTACCGCTTGATTGCACTAATGTACACAGCTATGATTTAACAATAAAAATAAATAAATTAAAAAAAATGAATATAAGCTCTATTAAATATTAATAAACATTTCTAAGTTTGTGAGGGGGCAAAGAGTCATTAAAAAAAAAAATCAGCAATTTGATCCAATTTAGCAAAGGTAAGAAAATAAAAAACTGAAGTAAAATAATGAATATAAAAGTAAAATGGAAGGACTTAAATAAATGTATAATATTTATAGTTATCAGAAATTCCAACTAAAAATCTCTCTAATGTGTGTAAAAATAGAAATTCAGCTTCAAATAATTTACAAACCAAACCAACCTACCAAATAAACAAACCCTAGGAGGAAGAAGTTGAAATTAAAGGTATGTCAAAATATTTTTTGTAAAATAAAAAGAAAAAAGACTTAGGGCAGAGGTTCTCAACCTGTGGGTCGCGACCCCTTTGGAGTGTATTAAAGCTTTGTGGCATTAGGAAGGTTGAGCACCACTGACTTAGGGCAATATTATTATTCAATAAAACCTAGGAAAGAAAGAAATATTATATAGTAAGAATGTAGCTCTGTTAATATTATTTTATACCTAGAAAACTCAACAGACTTAAAAAAACTAGCATAGGTAGTGATAAGCACCTAGACTGAAGCACTCCACTTATAACTGTAATAAAAATTACCTCTAAATTCTACACAGATATACTTAAGGCATCAACATCTATATGTACAAAACTACAACATCTTCTTGAAAGGGATAAAGCCAGCCATGAGGGAGAAAACAGCAGGAACTTGACATTCTAAAAAGACACACAAGACTGAATGGTGACATGTTATCCTGAAAATGTCAACTCTCCCCAAATCTCTTTCTATGTATAGGTGTGTGTGTATATATATATGAATTCAACTGTTATTTTTAATGGCATAAAATGATCTTATGGTTCATATGAAAGAATTTATAAAAATAGGTTAAGAAAAATATAAAATGTATGAAGGGGCACTTGCCATATCAAATATTAGAACACACTATAAACTGCTAATGAAATTAATGTGATATAATCATAAAATAATGAAACTGGCACTGAATAAAGAACCCAGAGCTGTGCCTGTGTGTGTGTGAGCACGAAGACCCGAGACAAACGTGGAGTTTCAAATCAGTGGGGAAGACAGATCAGTCAATAAACCGGGCTGACCGGTCACAGCTTGGAAAAAAACGTAACATGAACCTCTAGTTTACCTCATATGAAAATAAATTACAAATGGAGTAAGCACCTTACAAGACCTAAAATGTCTACATTACCCAGGGATAAGACGACCTCAGCTCAGACAAGTCAGCCCTGGCTCTTCCTTCATAGCCTGTATCTGTCTACGCAGAAATGTTAGTACGGGCACTTTTGTACCATAAACAAAGGCAAGAGATAAAAGGATACATTTTGAAAAATGATGTTTTTCAGCTCTTATCAGAGTACTCAACAAAATCCACTCTTGTTTAAACAAAGAATTTATTATGTTATTAAAAGCAGAAAAATAATTAAGTTCTATTACTACTCCATGCATGCATAATATGAATGGCAAATGGATTCAAAGCTAAACATTTAAAAAGAACCACTATAAAAGTAATTTATTTTATATGATATTTTCACACTTGTTGGGGAGGGGTAGGGTTTCTTAAGCAAGATATAAAACTCAGAAGAATCAAAACAGTAAACGATCTAAACAAAATTTAAATTTTGTGAAAAATAAAAACATTAACTTAGTCTATCAGATGTGAAATGTTAAAAAACGGATAATTTTCCATGTGGAGAGGGTATGAAGAACCTGCATGCGTACGCACTCTCATGGGCAGCTATAATGTGGTAAAGATTATTTTGGAGAACAGTTTGGCGATATATGGAAAACTACTTATTCGTATCTTGTGTTCCCAACAGACATAACGCAAAGGCGATTTAGTCCTTCTCGATGCTTTCTTAGAAGTTCTTCCCCTGATGGCAGGAATACTTCGCTCACACGGTGGCATCCATTCAGTCAGTCCCACTCCTCCATAGCTTGTCTATCACTCGTGACAAATAGTTTGTTTTCTATAACCTGCCCATGTTCACATATGTGGCCCAGGGCCACTTGAGTATATCCTTTATGTCATTTTAAAGTGAATGGGGAAACAACTACGCCAACTGTTAGTAAAACTCTGGGGCTACAGAGGGCTGGCTCCCAACTCCTTCCCCACCTCTGCCAGGCACAGGGTGCTAAATCCACCTGCTCCACAAAGTCTAACCTTTATCTCTGCATATGATAAGTTTTCTCTGGGCAGAGTATCCTTTGCTACCCCAGTGTTAACCCAATACATACTTATCCATCAATTTCAGCTTCTCTCTCAATTGCTCCTTTGCTGAGCCAGACAGGCATCTGCCTCGATGCCCAAAAATTCTAATAAAGGAGACAGAAAGTCTCTCTGCTTTCTTCAATCTGGCAGTTAACAAAGAGCCGTGGAAAAAAACTGATGCTCTGATCCCTTTTGGGTTGTGGGTAGATTTTAGTTTTCTCAAGCTTGCTTAAGAATCACCTGGAGATCATTTAAAAATACAGTAGCTCCCAGTTCTAACTCACTGACGCATAATCACTACACAAATAGGGAAACTGAGGATGGTTTGAGAAAGTGCCCCAGGTAGTTCCGGGCTGCAGAGGAAACACATCCTGGTTCCTTTACCATTCCTCGTATTTCATTACCAATATGTTTTTACCTATTTCTTCTTCAACTTAATTCAACTAAATGGCAGCAAGTTTAGCAGAACATTACACAAGCTGCTCACGTTAATTTTAGTGAGGCTGGCGTGGATGCCCCTCCTGTGAGTTTCCATAGCACCTGTACTCTGTTGCAGCACTGATCATCCCAGCTTATTCATATCTCAGAGTCTAGATGGCATTTCTTATAAACCACAGTCCAATTAAACAAATTTTAAACTAAAAACAGTGCAATTCAGAACCACTGACGTGGAATATATTGAAATTCCCTTCTCCTCCTTACTCTGTAATTTTCACTAGATTGCAGGGATCCTCAAACCACGGCCTGCAGGCCACATGAGGTGGTGTGATTGTATTTGTTCCCATTTTGTTTTTTTACCTCAAAAAAAGATATGTGCAGTGTGCATAGGAATTTGTTCATAGTTTTTTTTTTAAACTATAGTCTGGCCCTCCAACGGTCTGAGGGACAGCAAACTGGCCCCCTGTTTAAAAAGTTTGAGGACCTCTGTGTAGACTCTTTGCAAACAGGATTCTTTGTTCACTTTTGTATCCCTAGAATATAGCACATACTAGAGTCACCTAATATTAGTTGAATATATTAGTGAACAATACTATTAAAGTGTTATCCTACCTTACAAACTTGGAAACAAAAGTCCATCAATTTTATGAAAACTGCCCAGTGTTACCCAAAGATTCATGCCAGATCCACCAGGCTCTTGAGCTTGTGCTCCCTATGTTAGGATAGATCTTGCCAAGCAATCATCCTTCCGAGTGCACAACCATCCCCTCCAAGTGTAATTCATTGTGTATGAATAAATCACTTACGTTTACTACCCTGTAATAAAACGACTTTACCTGGTCCAGCGGGATTGGGAGTATACGGAGGTGGAGGGGGTACGCCTGGAGCTATCACATTGGCTAACGGTACCAGACCTGCATTGTTATAAGCACCTAAAATAAAAATATAATAGAAAAAAATAATGTCATTCAGTGACAAGAAGTTTGAACTATATTAATGCAGCTATTCCATTTATTTTAAAAATTGTTATTTAATACAGTTGCATCTTACATGGAGGTTTAGGTCTAGGGTTAAATAAAAACTGAAACCAAATGAGACAACTAGAGACTCCTATTTCCCTCTGCACCAGTGGTTCTCAACCTTCCTAAGCCGCGACCCTTTGACACAGTTCCTGTGGGTCGTATACAGGTTGAGAACTGCTGCACTGCATGCTCACGCAGGCATTAGCTCACTGGATGGCACAGTGAACAGAACCTGCCCTACTTAACTGTCTTTTTCCTCAACCACACATATCCATAACCACACAGACATAAGCTTTGCCTGATACCATGTTACAGACCAGGAGGCAAGTAGCTGCCTATGTGCTTAGTCAAACTCGCAGCAGAGTTTCATTAGTGCTACAGATTTCCTGAGAACATAGACCAGCACTCATTTTCAATTCAATAGATAAATGACAAAAAACAAAAACAAGTAAGAAATAAGAGAACTACTTACTTGGTGCGATGGTTGCATGGGGTCGACACGGCGGTATTGGGTAGGGAACAGGTTTGTGTGGATTGTATGTTGAAGGAGGCTAAAAAAGTGAGGAAAGTATAGCAGTCAGAAGAAAACCAATTAAACTATCTCCTGGCAGGATAAAATAAAAACTTGTCTTGTCTTTCTGAGTATTTAGTCCTATCAGGAAAAACACCCCAGCATATCGAATGCTCCTGGACTACATAGCACGAATGAGAGAAATTCCTTTGCTTTAATAAATGTGGTTCTGAGGCCAGGCATGGTGGCTCATGCCTGTAAACCCAGTATTCTGGGAGGCTGAGGCATATGGATCACTTGAGCTCACGTGTTCGAGACCAGCTTGAGCAAGAGCAAGACCCCCATTTAAAAAAAAAAAAAGAAAGAAAGAAAAGAAATAGCTAGGCGCTGTGTTGGGCGCCTACAGTCCCAACTACTTGGGAGACTGAGGCAAGAGGATCACTTGACCCCAAGAGTTTGAGGTTGCTGTGAGGTATGACGCCAGGGCACTCTACTGAGGGTGACAAAGTAAAACTCCGTCTCAAAAAAAAAAAAGTGGATCCTAATAAATTTCAAAAGTAGATCTTGCCAAAGAAGGCTGTAGAGGTTGCTTATGTTTTAATTCAAACTTCTCTTGGACCCAGCCTAGGCTCATCCACGAATTGATTTCTCCTCTTATATAACACAAGAAATCCACTAAGTTTTAGAATCTCAATTATGTAAGAGCCCTCCAATGACAACACCCTCTTAGACTCAAGAGGAATTCATCCTATCATTCCCACTCTCTTTTGGAAGAAAAAAGTACTGCTTGTGTCAGGTAATCTGCATTCGGACTACTCTTGTTGAATGTGAACTAGAATTAGGAATTCAGTATTTTAGTTGTTTCACCTTTGGAAATACAAAAATCCACAAGTACTTTACTTGACAGTTGATGGAACTTAATAAGTAACAAAGAGCATTCAAAGAACTGGCCTTTAGAGAACTGGAAGTATCAAAGCTAAGCCGAATATTACACTTTCACCGCTGGGGCAGGAGACGGTATGTAGTGGTGCTGGACACCCAGAGTCTTTCCACCTCTCATAACCACAGTGCCATCAGAAGCACTGGACCTGGGCCAGGCACATGATCTGTGACGATTCTGCCATAAACCACTGCCACTCAAGTTCTCGTCATGTGGCTGAACAGGGTCTACATGGTGACTGTGTAAACTCTAGGGCTTCAGCTACAAGCATCCTCTGACCCACAGGGTTCTCTTCTGTCTAGTTTGTTCCAATCATTCTAATCAATCCCTCACAAATACTCTCAACCTCCTGGTTCCAGTGTGGTTTTACTAACACTAACTTAGCCAAACAACAACCTTTAATCAAACTGTCCACACAGCAACCTCCAAATAAACAGATGAATATATCTAGGGGGGACAAATCCCGAAAGAGCAATCTTACTAGTATTACTTTATAATAAAATGTTTAACCTCAAAAAGCTCCCCCACACTGTTAACTATGCTATTTTTCTCCCTAGACCATTCACTCTCCCCTACTCTCCTAGAACTTCTAGCACACTTTAAACTCTGAACACAAACATAAAATTTATGCTTTGGATAGACAGAGTACTTGAAGTAGAAAGTAAGGCTGTTTTCATCGTTTACTTTCTAAACATACTGGTTTGGATGGTCCTAGAATCCGCGCAGCTATTCCTTTGCCGTCGTTGGTACATTCTTCACCATCTTTCTTCAAAGGGGTTCCCTATTTTGTTTTAAAAGAAAAAGACAAAAAAAAATAAAAAAAAAAAAGAAGAAGAAGAAAAAGAAGGTACATGAGACTTGAAACAAACAAAAAATGAAACCAACAACAACCTATCTCACTATAGAAAAAAAGGACTTGGTAGAAGTGTAAAGATTTGGATTGCAGACTCAATTCTGCCCTGGCTGGCTGCATGGCCCTGGCGAGGTTCCCAATCTTCCTATGCAATGGAGCCTCATAACACATGCAGATGTATTCAAAAGTAAACACGCATCATACAGAGATGACCGAAGGGGAAAATAAAGTATCCACAGGGGATTGGTTCCAGGACACACCACGGACACCAAACTCCACAGGTGCTCCAGTCTCCTACACAGAATGGGATAGTATCTGAATATTTGTAATCTGTGCACACCCGTCCATCCTTCTATATACTTTAAGTCATTTCTAGATTATTTACAATACCTAATATGAGGTAGGTACCATGTAAATAATCGTTACGCTGTCATATTGTTAATGTATAGTAGGTTTTATTTGTATTATTTTATATTGTTGTTTTGTTATTTTGGAGTTTTTCAAATAACTGTTCTGATTTTTTTTTTCCTTCACAAAAAGCGACCAGAAGTAGACTTCCAATGCCACAATATATACAATACTCAAAGAATAGAGTATCTGTATTAGAGTTGAAAAGAGATAAGAAAAAATAGTGTTCTCTACAAATAGGAAGTATGATTGCTACATTGTGGAGACTAAATGAGACCTCATTTAAGGCTGCTATAATCACCCAATCAGAACAGGCTGACGGACTATCTCAGCGTGAATCCCTAGCAGTGTTGTGTCCTTGAATGGTACACACCAGTATGGAAGCCCAGGATCGAAACGGCCCCGTTCAGACCCCTACCTCCTGTGTGCCCTTGTGCAGCTTCCTCCCAGAGTGCACAGCATGGGCCTGAGGAGCACACAGGATACTGCAGAAATGATGGCACCTGACTTCCAAGGCCAATTCAGAAAAGACTCTGAGGCCTCCACCTGCCTTCTCTTGGATTACTCACTGGGGTGGAAGCCAGCTGTCATATCATGACGATATGCAAGCAGCAGCATTATGGAAAAGTCCTGGTGGTGAGGAACAAAGGTCCCTGGCCAACCTCTGACACCACCTTGCCAAGCATATAAGTGAGCCATGTGGAGAACAGATTCTTGAGCTCCAGTCAAGCCTTCAGATGAATGTAACCTGATAAGAAGACCTGAGCCAAGAGTACCAGCTAAGCCATTGCCTGACTCCTGACCAACTAACTCCACAACAACTGTGTGAGGTAATAAACCTCTATTGTCTTAATCCATTAAGATCTGGGGTTGTTTGTTACATAATAGTAGAAATGTACATTCTCTAGTTATATCCAAATATTGCAAAATGGATTAAGTCATCTTTCTTCATGGCTGAGTAGTCGTCCATGGTATATAAATACACATTTTGTTAATCCCCTCATGTATTCTTTGAAAAAGTTATTTTACAAAGGGGTTTGAGGAACACTAAATGATATAAAAACTCCTTTCTTGTAGGATTTCACAGAGCCTTCTTATGCAATGTGATTCTCCAGAGAGAAAACACGGTACAGAGTTTCCCGAACAGCACTGACCGAGTGAGACTGAGAATGTAACATGGAGGAGCTGAGCAGCATTCCTTTATTAGCTGAAAATGTCAATCAGTGCTTCTGAAATACTTGGAAAAACAAGATCAAACAAAGTCATCTTCCTTTGTTTGGCTTATTCTGTAGGTTTTACGCAAATACTTTAACAGAGTTCACACATGAACTTTCATCAGAGATAAAACTACAAATTAAGTTGCTGACATAATAAAATTCTTTTCCTTTGGGGAAGCACCATCAACTGGCATATTCTTTAACTATCATTAACTTACGATATATTTCACACTTAGAAGTTTCATATAAAGCCATAAAGTATGCTTACTGGGAATATCCCATTTATGCGACTCGGTTTTCCTTTGGGATATGGATTTCCTGGGATCGTTCCACAAGAAGATATCATAGCATGAGGAGCTTTGCAGCCCCCTTTGAAAGCCTGTAATAAAAAGAAAAGAAGAGGGTAGTAAAATAATGAAAATAAAAACTCTTAAAGTTAAGTATTGGACTAGAGTCCAGATATTGGGCAGCCCAGCCAAAATCACAAGAGGAACAGCACTACTGATTCTGTTCATGTGTCATTCAGTACTTACAGCAGTGAACATGACCAAAAGGAACAAGTAAAATCACTTGATTTAAATTTGTTAAAATGCAAAAATTAATGTTGCAACTAATAGATTCTTATACAAAGATACCTTCACAACGGACTTGCAAATTGTGTGCAAAAAAGTGTATTTATTAGCTAAGCTGTCCCATTTTTCCAACTACCAAGAAATAGCACAGTCCAAATCCATAAACACCAAGCTCGTGCTACGGTAAGGGAAGGGAAGATCACAGATGGGAGAGGCACAGTCCTGCTCTGAAGAAGTTTATGAGGTAGTGGAGAAACACAAACCAACAAATTATAAAGACATGTCGAAAAAGCGAGAGTTATCAGGGCACACAGTCTTCAGTGTGATATTATGTAATTATAAGATGCAGTGAGGGAAAGGACGGTTACCCTTCGGTTGTTTATTACTACATCTTTAGCTTTTAAAACAATGTCACATGCCTACCGAGTTGGTGCTTAATACTTATTAAATGAATAACAAGCACTATAACAGGTGATATATATCCCAATGGATCTGTATTGTCTTATAGGAATATTCAGTTATATTATGTGTGTTATAAATTTTGTTATAGAGTTGCATTGGTTTTATAAGTCATTCACAACACATGGAACTATTATTAGCTAGATAATCCAGCCCCCTTAACACTCCAACCCTAAAATCACCTCAATTTTTGGCTATTACAAATAATGGTGGGGTGAATGCCCTTATATACATAAATCTGTATATATTTATACCATTTCCTTAGAATAAATTCCTAAAAGTTGAACTTTTTGGCTACAAAGGCTCTGCAAGTTTACCTTTAGAAAAGTTGTATTGGTCTACATTGCCCAGAGGGCCTACCCCACAGAACACTCAGGCCCAGAATATTTCTAAGAAGGAGAGTGACGTGATAAAATGCTTTATAAAACAAAAACAACAAAACTACAGTAGTAGTTGCATGATGCTTTAAAGATATTAGTCAAGAAAATCAAAGAAGACCTTACTGAAGTAAAGAAACACAGCTCAGAGCTTGCCTCTGCTACAGCGCTGCATGGTAAAGGCAAAGTTGCCTGCCCTTCCTCTAAGCTTAGAGCGGGTTGTGAGGATCAAATACAACTGAGCTGCAAGAAGGCCCTTAGGGAACAACCAGTAGTTTTCTAATTATCATTAATTCAGCTCCCAGCCATCACAATCCTAGGAAATAGATACTTTATTTACATGATAAATTGAGTTTTCTAGGCTTAGACAAGTACTTCTCTCCCACTCTTGCAGATTTTAAATTAAAAAACTGGAATTTTTGGCTTTAATATTTATCTCTTAGGAATCGGCTTAAAATAAACTGGATAATAAAGGAAATCTGAAAAGTCTGGATCCCAAATAAAGACAAAAGCTTTGAGGCAAAGGGAACAAGACATAATGCCCAGGAAGCTTCGGCTGAGTGGTCAGCGGCTCCTCTCTCTGCAGACATCTCTCCTCGTCGGGGTCCCCTTCAATCAGTTCTATTTCTACTCCGGAGATAGCAGGATGTTCACTTTTAACCCACCAGGTACTAACGTTCAGGTTGTTCACTAAAGTTAACAGGAATTAAGGAGGAAGAAAGATACTTTTTCATCAACATTAAGAAAAACCACCACACCATGTACACAGCAATCTTGAGAAAACTACCTACCTGTTCAAGCACTCTCTTGCACCGTTTCTTCTCAGACATATTTATCCTGAATAAATCTTCAATAGGACGAGAATTCTGTGCATCAACAATGTTTCTGCCAAGAAAATACGAATTAGGTTTTCATTTAAAAACTGGACCTCATATATGCAGAGGTAAGCAACCTTTTTTTACTGTACACATGTATCAAATAAGCTTTTCCTGACACATAGAGACAAAAGTGTGATCAATTATTTACTTTTAATAGTGTAGTTTAAATAACACATTTTTATAAAGATGATAAAATTATAATAACTGAACTGAGGTTTATTTAACTTGACTACTGGATTACAAAGTAATACTATTAATAAAAATTACTATTTTGAGATTTTTCAAAATATACCTTCTTAAATGATTGTTAGGAGGACTATGGCAATAGAACCAGTCATGCATTAAATCCATAAAAATCACTTGACTGAAAAATAAAAGTTCCACCACATGCTTTATTTTTAATTGTCTTTTTATGGACATCTATATACATACAAGGGACTTAAAAACATACCTACTATAAGTAAGCAACAAATTATACATTGTTAAATTATGAAAAGGTGTTTTCTTTTTCTTTTTGAGCTTCACTCATTATGACCATCGAATGCTGGGCTAGGTGAATTCATACACCTTATGGTATTTAAAGTTCATATACCCTACATAAGCAGGTAAGAGCCTTATTTTACAACTGAGCAAAATAAGGCTCAGAAATATTAAGTACCTTGCCCCCAAAATATATTGTGTTGAGAAAGTGGCAGAACCTCTGTCTTAACTCTTAAATTCCTATTTTTACCAACATGCCTCTCAAGTTATTCAGAGTAGGAAGGCCAAGTTACTGAAATGCACAATCAAATAAAATAACCTAAATCAGCCCCATTATCTTATCATAGCCATGTGTATAACAAGCACACTGGATATTTATTCACATAAATCAGACTTTACCAGTACGCCTTCACAGACTATATTTCATTACAGTCCTACTTACTAATATAGTTCTCACACAGTAACACATGCTAATGAGTTAAAAGATATCTAAAAAGCTTCCAGTATTTTCTCCAATGAAGGAATGAAATAGAAAGAAAAAAATGCTTACGAAGCTAATAGTTCAAGAGCAACTAATTTGTCTTTACTGAAGGTGAAACAGTTGAGTATATTGACCACTTCTGCTGGGTGAACAGCCACCATTTTCTGTGAATATAAAAAATAATTTTATGTTTAATGTAAGCTTTTCATGCCAGAAAGTGCCTGGTTTTAGAAGTATAGTTAAATGCTCTTAATATAAATATTTTAGGTAAAATATTTTACTTTTTTTTTTTTGCATTTTTTTTGGCCGGGGCTGGGTTTGAACCCACCAACTCCAGCATATGGGGCCAGCGCCCTACTCCTTTTAGCCACAGGCGCTGCCCAGTAAAATATTTTACTTTTAATTAATATTTTACATGATAGGTGAAAAATACTCAAAAAGAAGTTCTAAAAATATGTCATACTATAATATACAGGTGGTACCAAAAAAAATGTCTACACATTTTAAGAAAGGAAAAAACTATTAAAATTGTAATACTCAAGCCATGTTTGACTTCCTCAATTCAAGAGATACAAGATACAGTACACAAGATACCAAATGTTATCAGTATATACTAGAAAGGCAATCTTCAGTATGGAAAACAGTCAAATCAACTGAGTTGTCCCTGGAAACCCTTCTGAGCTCTGGATTTTAATTCTAAGGTAGGTAGCTGTGAAAGCAGGCCTTAGCGCTTTGCCTTGAATTTGTGATTAAGATGAGGCAGCCTCACCCGCATTTCTTAGAGTAGCTCCCTCAGCTTTTGCTCTCCCTCCCTGTAGCCAAGCAAAGTCTCTAGAACCTAAAAAGCATTTTACTCTGAGGCATAGGGAAGATAACCTTTGCTTTTGTAAACTAGAAAAAAAAAACAAGTGTTAAAGAGATCAGGAAACAGCACTAACACACCCAAATACTTTCTTAAGCACACTGGTTTAGAAATTCAAAATGTATAAATTGTTCCATTAAAGCTACTCAAGCTGATAGTTCAAGGAAAATTTTCCAGTACCCGGATAGCCCTGGTGCAATCTAGATGTCCTGTTGACCTAGGCTCTAGAGCTATTGCTACCCAGTACAGTAGGCCGCCCCAGGCACAGGTGTGTGCCTACTGTAAACTAGTCACAATAAAACATGTAGTTCCTACTAGGCATATTTCAAGTGTCAATAGCCACAAGTAGCCAGTAGTTGCCACAATGGACAATACAGCTAAAAAATTTTCCAACATCACTGAAAATTCATTTGGACAATGCTTATGTAAAGAATGTTAAGTATAAGCTGCCTGACAACTCTTCTAAGACTAAATACAAGAGGGGGAAGATGAAGATTAAAAAATAGAAGCATGTAAAAACACCTGAGAATTCAAATCCCACATTTTACTTGCCAACGAATATTTTTTCTCCTCCAATTTGCTGATTAGAATACTGTCATATACAATTTAATAGTATATAAAACTTGGGGTCAGTTTTTCTGATGTAAACAAATTACAACATGAGGTTAATTATGGAAAACTGAAATGAAAAATACTTAAATTCTACATTCTAGGGAAAAAATAAAGTTACTTACATGCTGTAATGCTTTCATTGCTTTCAATTGAGGCTCAGCCCAAGAAAAGTATCTCAGTAAATCAACTACCTAAAAGCAAAGAAATAATTTAGTTCTAATGACAGTGTGTTTCAAACATTCACTTAAGATTTATTTCAGTACTTGAATTACTATTCAACATGTGCAGCCCAGGCCCATGTAATCAGAGTGGCACAGTCTAGACAGTGGTTCTCAATGCAACCCCTTTGGAAGGTTGAGAACCACTGGTCTAGTCTGTGGCTATGTACATTTAAATCGCTTCCATTTTAAGTGCTGAACAATCTTATGAAGCTGATAGCTAGCATGATAGACACTGCAGACAGAGAACATTTCTACCATCACAGAAAATTCTCTGGCATAGCACTGTCTAGAAAAAAAGAAAAATATAAAATACAGAAAAAAGAAAGTATCCTAATAAGAAAAGTTGAAAAGTATTAGACAGAAATAAAATATCAGCTTAAGAATGTAAGAATGCACTATAAATGGAAAACCTTAAAATATCAGTACACTGGGACAATTCTAATCATTTACAAGGATGTAGCAATGTGGTTTTGTGTGGGTTCACTAACATTTACCCTTTTAGTTGAATCTGGAGGGCATAATACTCATACCATAGATCCATTCCCTAAAAACTTTAAGAATCATCATGCATTACTCCAACAGCTGCTAAGAGTGCATGATTTTGAGAGCTCAGACATCCTGGCTCCCACCACCATTACTGGAGAACTTCAAAAGTGTGAGGAAAACATTGTGAGATAGCCCATAAGACGTGAGCAGGTCATAAAGATCACAGCACCCAGGCGGCGCCTGTGGCTCAAAGGAGTAGGGCTCTGGCTCCAAGTGCCAGAGGTGACAGGTTCAAAAAACCCAGCCCCAGCCAAAAACTGCAAAAAAAAAAAAAAAAAAAAAAATCACAGCACCAAAGTCCTATGAAGACTTTGAACCAGGGTGGTGGGGATAAAGTATACTCTAAAAGAAAAAATAATGCAAGAAGACAGTTCCTGAAAATGTGCTGTATCAATTATTCTACAAAGCAAGGTTAATGACGCCAACTGCAGTCATATGTGAAGAGAGTGAAATTACATTTTAATTCTTATAAAGAGATACATAAACAGCAAACAAGTATCATGCATACTTCGCAGTTAATTTGGTAAGACTGTATGTCCTAGCTTGTCTGATAGGTTGAAAATCATTAATATACCTGTTAGGGTTAGAATGTCTCAGAAAGCGGCTTAGTAAAATTTTTAATGACTTTTGCAAAGTGGAAGACCCATTAAACTGTCACATACCATATATGTGTGTGTGTGGGGGGGGGGGTGCGAATCAGGGACTGACCCCACCCATGTTTTGCTTTTCTATGTTATCCTGCATAAACAAATACACAAAAACAAAACGATCCTGGGTCAGTCCCTGACTCCCCCCCAATGGAATCTCACCTTTACACACACACAATAGAAAAAAGCTATTAACTGTGAGAAATTATAACTCTTTCAAAACATTTAAAAGAGCTTATGGTGACTCTGTACAGAATAGGAAAGCTCAAAAAAAACTATCATTAAAAAGGGATTAACAAACACAAATGATAATCACTTGTGAGAACATAATAGGCAGAACTTCCTCCATGGGCTTAAAATTACTCAAGCTTTCAAGTTTTGAAGCTCTTGAGAAATCAATGAAAAATCAGAGCATTTACTAACTCAATCTACAGATTCGTCCATCGTTCACTCTTCCCAGGAGTGTTCTCCATATACATTTCTATTTCTGCCTGATTTCTCTATCAAGAGTTCTCTAGGTATCCCTAAGAAATCCTCAACTGCTGTACGTGTATATAGATAGACATATTTTTTTAAATTAGCAAACTCCAAGGTGTAGTGAAAGTTTCCTCTAAACTACCATGCTTAACACAGCAGTCTTCTTCTGGCAGTTACAGAAGCTGCTCATTAGACATCGTGTATATGTGTCTTACCGCTGAATTGTTATTTAGTGGCTTCATATAAGAATATATTTCATTTGTTCAAGTTTTCTTTTAATTATGTAGGGAATTTTGCAACTATTGTCTTATAAGTAACTGTATAAATTTGGATATGTTTTCTATTACAAATTTGTAAATCTGTCCAGAGTGATAAATACTTTGAATTGCTTTCTTCAGACAATGTATTTTAAAATCATTTTAGGACATGAATTGTGGCAAAAGTGGGTAGGTTTGTAAAACTGTTCCTGAACTATAAATACTGTTTGTTTTCAGTTTTCTGCCAAAACTTACGGCTTCTAAAGTTCCTGAATACATACAGCAAAAAGGTAAAAGCAATTCTGAGTTTGACCAGCAGGTAAATAGACATTAATCAAAACACTGGCATAAGAAGAAGGCTTTGTTAAAACAAAGAATACCTGTTCACTAGAGAAGTATCCATGAACATATTCAATTGCTTTTAATTTGTATTCTGTCAAAACAGCCTAAAAAATACAGAAAGGATAGCATTAATACATGTACGCATCACAGTAATATTCATGTATCAAAACTGCCCAAGCAACTCCACAGGCAGGTCTCTGTTAGCCTGAGCACACAGACAGCTAAGGTCAGTGTGGTGACAGGACAGTCTTCTTTTCCAGGTTCTGTATTGGGAAGGATACGCTGAGTGGGAAGTCCTCCCTACTCACCCCTACAGAGAAAGGAAATAATAACTGTAACAGATACAACTTAATGTTAGTACAAATTACATATAGAATTCCTGAATATGTTATTGAAGACTTTCAAAAAATTCTCCATCCAGCCAAATTGTCATTTTTAAGATTAAATGTATCAGCTATTACTCATCAATTATTTATTTAATAATTTATGTTCTAAGTGATAGAGAAGCAAGAATAAGACAAAGTCTAGTTGACGCACTCAGTACTTCCACAGGGATAGGAGGAGGCAAGGCGTTAAAAGGCCCTGAAATCATTGTGCCCGCTTCTCAGCCTGGCCTCTGAAAGGCATTTTATTAAAAATTCCTACAGAGCTTTCTCACTCATAAAAGGGAACAACGTTCACCACTCACCTCAATCCACTGTGAGGATTACACCAGTCCACCTTGGATCTGACCCACAATAGATATTCACTAAGTGACAGATTACTTTCCTCTACATCAGTGGGTGAGAGAAAACTTGACAGCCTTGAGCCAGACCCAGCACTGTCTACGGCTGACTGAAATCGCATGTGCTCCCTTTGAAGCTATTCACCTAGCTTAGAGATGGAAACACCAGGTTATCCTAACCTGATAGTCAGTGATCATTAAAACTGATCTAATCCCTCTGTTTTTTACTACAAAATAATTATATCTGTACTTTTCATACCCTGTATTAAGATTCTGCTAGGAGAAAATATTACCTAAAACTGATCTAATCCTTCGTTTTTACTACAAAACAATTATATTTGTACTTTTTATACCCTATATTAAGATTCCGCTAGGAGAAAATATTACTTAAAACTGATCTAATCCCTTTGTTTTTACTACATCTAATCCCTTTCTTTTATTACAAAACAATTATATTTGTACTTTTCATACCCTATATTAAGATTCTGCTAGCAGAAAATATTGCTTAAAACTGATCTAATCCCTTTGTTTTTACTACATCTAATCCCTTTGTTTTTACTACAAAACAATTATATCTGTACTTTTCATACACTGTATCAAGAATTCTGCTAGAAGAAAATCTGATGTTTCAGAAAACTGAAACATCCTGGTTGTTTAGCAGTTTAATTTTCACTGGAAAGGGGAGGAAGTTGTATTCTGAATAAAGTAAGAGTTTTAGTCAGGAGTTTGATCATCATTATAATTACCAGACGCAGTCAAATTCAACTTTCTGAACCAAGTTCTGGATTGTGCTGAAGCCAAGTCACATCTCACTTCTTTTATCAATGCAATGCTGAGAAGCCGGCTTTAACCCCAAGCATGACAAATGGCCCTAAGGATTCCCACTGCCTGAGTTGGAATATCGGATCCCCCACTTACTAGCTTGTAACCTTGAGCTGACCAGTTAGTTAACCTCAAAGAGAGTAAGTCTACTAACTTTTAAAAAATTAGTAATGCTCATATTTAGATAGACTAATATTTTATTCCACTTTAAAAGACTATGTTGCATCTAATCATTTGGCAAAGACAGCAAAACACATATTTTGACTGCAGACCAGAAATATGAACTTAAGTTGCCATCTCGTGAATATGACTTTCACATCTGGGAAATTTCATATTCTCATCATTAGTATTTACTAGGTGACGTTTTAGTAACACTTAGAAAGGACAGTGTATGCCACAACAACAACTTGTACTTTCTAAAGTAGCAATCTGCTGGTCTGCTTGAACTCACAAATTATTTTCTCATCAACAAGTTACAAATGAGCTCACGAACAAGTTGTGACATGTTCTAAGAACGTTGTTAGTATCGAAGTTTTGTTTCAAATCTTAATTGGACAAATTGGGCTTGCCAAAACAGACATCTGTTCAAAAAAGAACATTCAATATTGTCAAGTATGAAACATTAAACATATCAATTTGAAAAAGAAAAAGCCTTATAAAGAACAAAGTAAAACAACAGGTTCAAAGACAATTTTAGTAATAACTTTGTAAGCTGGAGTAAGTACCAGAGCCTAAGGAAACAATTCCTTCCAGGGTCATAAAGGTATGGAAATGCAAATAACTGGCAGGAAGGACTAGGCAAAGCACCCCACGTTGACATAACAATGGTACAGTTAAGTCCTTCCAGTTATAAACAGGAAATTTCTTATTCTGGAACTCGAGAAATACCTTAGGCTCAAAACTACATTCCAAAATGTTTGGCGTCTGGTTCATTTCCGGAGGAAATGCACACAACAGCCTCCAAAAGCAAAAGCAGGAAACAAGAGAAAAAAGTTTTGAAATTCAATTTATTGAACGCCAATTTCTAAGAATGTGACTTTAAACTTAATGGCACACATCATTAGGACACTAATTTTGTCTGCCTAACACAACAAATATATTCTGCTTATCCTTAGGTTGTAAAAATCCTGTCATGACAATAACTACAAAAAAGAAGCTTTCTTCGAGTTACTTCTAGTTCTTAGTCACTCTTGTGTTACTGAAAGATGAGGAAATAAACTCAAAAGCATTAAATCACTTATCCAAAAGTACGTCGCTTTAAGGATCTAATTGTCTGAATATAATTTCCACAGCCACCCAAGGACTATCAATTATAGCGTTAGGAGTTTGAAAGGTTTAGAAAAACTTTATATTGTTTGATCAGTTACAATTTCTACTTGTGTCATGAAACGTTATCAAATACAAGCTCTTATACATTTTCCATAGAACCACTCAAACCAATGTGGCAATTCCAGGACCCTTATTTTCCGCACTACACACAGTACCGCAAAGAGAATAAATCACGAGAATTCATATCTCCTAAAATAATGTAGGAAATGGAGTGTCATTACCTTTCTTATTTCATCCAGCACCGTTTCAAAGGACTTTTTATCCATCTTGACGTGGGTTTAACAATCAAATTTTCAATTACAAAACGTTCATCCCTGGTCTGCCCCGCTGACCGTAAAAATGTTTTATAGTCGAGGAGGAAAAAGACTCCACCAGCAGAAGAAAGGATGCCAAGAGGTAGAAAGTATTGCAAACTCTGCAAAAATTTCTAAAAACGGAGGTTTAGAAAAACTTTATATATAAAAAAAATAACTCCAGTCAGGTCTGCCTAGCTTCTTCACACAAAGCTTTAAGGCAGTCTGGAGAGAAGTGCGGTCCTCCGAGTCCCGCGGAGAACTCCAGGAGCTCGGCTGGCCCGGCTGAGCGCCGTTTCTGGGGCGGAGGGCCAGGCGCCGCCGGGGGAAGCGGCCAGGGGGGCAAAAGCACCTGCCTCCGGAGCCGCACGGGCGGCGAGAAAGGAGGCGCCGGCCTCCCGGCCCACACCAGCGCCTCGGGCGCCCCTCAGAGCTGGAACCCCGGACTCATGGCTCGGCTCGCCCTCACCCCCAGCCGCTCCACCTGACTCCTGGTCCCTCAGCCCCGGCAGCAGGCAGCTGGCAGGCTCTTTGTTATCAGCTGCCGCGGCTTCCGGGAGCGGGCCGGCGGCCGGAGGGAACCGGGCGCCGGGCGAAGAGGGTCCCAGCCTCCGTAGGGGGACTCCGGAAAGGCGCAGACCCAACAAGCGCCAGGCGCCCGGCCCGCTCTCCCCTGGAGCCCCCACCAGCTCAAAGGGACCTACGATTATCCCGTCGCGCCCGAAAAAACTCAACTCCGCGCTGCCAGGTTGGGCCGCTCTTTCCTGAAAGCCGATGGAGGTGGTCCTAGTGTGGGAATATAGGCATCCACTGCCGATGCCTGAACGTCTCGGAAAAAAGATAGAGTTAAAATTCTTCCCAGAAGCCAGAAGTAATTATTTTTAGTGCCTTCCCATTATGCTTCTTGTTTGTGCTAAAGTTTGATTGTTCCGTCTCAATTAAAAAGAATAAACGTTCTTCGGTTAAGGCATATATATGGGCACCCTAATTTTGGCGGCTGGGCGGAGTCTGCGTCGTGGACCGCCCCGAGGGGCGGAGAAAGGTGGTCACTGAGTCTCCCCACCCACCAGGCGCCTGACGCGGGCCGGGGACCCAGGAAGGCGCCGGGCGTGCGAAGTTGGTCTCCTTAGTCCTGGTCTCTGCCCCCTTTAGTTTAAAAGCCTGCGTCTCCACGGAAAGGAGGCTGGAGATAGGGGTTCAGGCCGACTCTCTGCAGCCACGAGCTGGGACCTGAGGGTGCCGGGCCGCCTTCCTCCATGGCCGTGGCGCGATTCTGGGTCTGCGCCGCCGCTGCCGGCTTCTTTCTCGGCTTCCTGGTTTTACATTCGCGTTTCTGTGACTCTCCAGTGAGTTGAGTAGCGAGGGAAGGACTGTCGGGTGTGTGGATGGCACTGCTGGGAGGCGACACTGCAGTCGTGGGTGGAGGCGGCGAGTCCTGCTCTGTCTGTCACTGAGACCGAAGCACCAACCTGTTTCCTTGACTGTTGAAAAGTTTGTAGATGGTGCATCGCTATTTTCCTTATTTTTTCTTTGCTAACTTTGAAATAATTTGCAGATTGGTGTGGTCTTCTTGATCTTTAGACATTCGTACGTATTAAGAGCCCATTTATTTGGAATTATTTCAGTCCAGCAAAATTCTAGTTACCAAGGCATGCTTAAAAAAAAAAAAAAAGTCATTACCCCCTCTTTTTTTTCGTACGTAGAGGGTGAACTGAATCTTACTCTTATGATTTTATTTAAGGTTTTGAGAAACTTTGCTTTTCAAATTTCCTGGAAAACTGAGAGAATTCTTTACCGGCTGGATGTGGATTGGCCTAAGCAATCAGAGTATTTCACTGGAGCCACATTTTGTGTTGGAGTTGACTCCCTCAATGGATTGGTTTACATAGCACAAGTGAGTAAAATAGAAATTAAAAGATAATCATGAACAATATGAAGAAAACAACAACCTTACTTTAGTAATTATATGCATTCATATTATGCTAATTATACACTTTATTTTTGAGATAGTTTCAAGTAAATATTTTGGCTTTGAATGCGAAAGATTACACATAATATTGTTGGGGTTTTGAAGTTGGTTTCTCAAATGTCACTAAATTTCTAAATTAACTTTAATTTTTGTTTCTCTTTGGCAAAATAAAGATTATATTTCCTTAAAACTGATACTATCTAAGAAGTTATTTTTGTATACCTTCAGAGAGGGAATAACATCCCAAAGGTATTAGTGTTTGCAGAGGATGGATATTTCCTACGATCCTGGAATTATACAGTTGACACACCTCACGGTATGTTTGCAGCCAGTACACTACCCGAACACTCCATCTGGATCACGGATGTAGGAAGTGGTATGTGTAGCAATATCTACTAAATTCTCTTCCTAAAAAAATCATATCTTTACTCATGTTCTTGCTTGTGCAGTTTCCAATCAGAGTTGCTGAAACTTACTGGTCATTTCTTTAATGCTTCATGAAATAAAGTGTTTCTATCTTTGCATTGTACTTCTGCAGAATCAGGAAATTTAACAAGGAGGCTATTATCATGATCTTTACAAGAATTTGTCAAGGGACTTCTCATCTTCTTTTTATGTTAATTTCAGATTAATGGGTACAAACAATTAGGTTAGAAACACAAGTTCTAAGGTAAAATTCAAGTTGTTGCGCCCTTCATCTGGGTGTGTGCTGTGTGCCTCTACATTGTGCACATTAGGTGAGAGCTTACCAGTATCCCTCCTTCATCTCTTGTCCGCTTTCCCTCTTTCCCCCCTCCCCCCCACTTGAATAGACTTGTGTTTTTCTCTCCTGTGGGCATGTTTATTGTTTTTCTGTAGTTTTCATATTAGTATTGGGTGCATTGGATACTTGAGTTTACATTCTTGTGATACTTTACTAAGAAGAAAGTGTTTCAGCTCCCTCCAGGTTAATACAAAAGATGTAAAGTATCTTTTTTTAATGACTGAAAGTGCTCCATGGTATACATATAAAGCAGTTTGTTAATCCATTCATGGGTTGATGGGCACTTGGGTTCCTTCCATGTCTTGGCCATTGTGAAGCTGCAGTAAACATTCTAGTGGAAATGTCCTTGTGGTAAAATGATTTATTTTCTACAGGGTAGATACCTAGTAATGGGATTGAGGGATCAAATGGAAGGCGACTTTTAGTTCTTTGAGAATTCTCCATACTTCTTTCTATAGAGGTTGTGTTAGTTTGCAACCCCACCGGCAGTGCAAAAGCGTTCCCTTTCTCCACATCCATGACAGCATCTGTAGCTTTGAGATTTTGTGATGCAGGCTAATCTCACTAGAGTTAGTTGGTATCTCAGAGTGGTATTGATTTGCATTTCTCTGAGAATTAGGGATGATGAGCATTTTTTAATGTGTTTATTGGTCACACATCTGTCATCTTCAGAGAACTTTCTGTTCAAGTCTCTTGCCAACTTATAAAGGGGGGTTGTTTGCTCTTTTCTTGTTGATTAATTTGAGTTCTCTGTAGATTTCTAGTTACCAGCCCTTTGTCAGATTCATAACATGCAGGTATCTTTTCCCATTGTGAAGGCTATCTGTTTGCTTTAGTTGTGGTGCCCTTAGCTCTGCAGAAGCTTTTTAGCTTGATCATGGCCCATTTATTTACTTTTGGTGTTGCTGCAGTTGCCAAGGGGGAATTTTTCATAAAACCTTTGCCCAGACCAATAGTGTCAAGAGTTTTTCCCACACTTCTTACTAGGATTTTTATTATTTTGTGGGTTAAATTTCAATCTTTTATCCAGCAAGAGTTGGTTTTTGTCAGTGGTGAGAGGTTTGGGTCTAGTTTCAGTCTTCTAAATGTGGCTAACCAGTTCTCACAGCACGATTTATTAACTAGGAATTCTTTTTCCCCAGTGCATGCTTTTGTTTGGTTTATCAGAGACCAGGTGGTGATCATGGCTGGTTACTCTCTGGGTTCTCTATTCTGTTCTATAGATCTGTATCTCTGTTTGTGTGCCAGTACCATGCTGTTTTGATCACTATAGACTTATATAATCTGATGTGTTTTTATTTCTTAAATGCCTAGAGATGTGTTTTTATTTCTTAAAATTGCATCGCCTTTTTTCTGGTTCCATATAAAATAAAGTACTATTTTTTGAAGTTCTTCTAAATATGATATTGGTGCTTTAATGGGGATTGCATTAAATCTGTAGATTGCTTTGGGTAGTATGGCCATTTTAACCATGTTGGTTCTTTCCAGACACAAGCACGTGCATGGTATGTTCTTCCATTTATTCACATCTTTTGCTGTTCCTTTTCTCAGCATTTCATAGTTCTCTTTACAGAGATCCTTCATGTCCTTTGTTAGGTATATTCCCAGGTATTTCATTTTCTTTGAAGCTACTATGAAAAGGATTGTGTCTTTGATTTGATTCTCAACTTGACTGTTATTGGGACATATTAAGATTTGTGTACATTGATTTTTGTCCCGAGACACTATATATTCCTTCATCACTTCCAGAAACCTTATGGTCGAGACTCAGGTTTTGCAAGTGTAAGATCTTATCATTGTTAAAGAGGGAAAGTTTGACCTCAGTCCCCATCTGAGCCCCCTCAATGTCCTTCTTTTGCCGATTGCATTGGCTAGAACTTCTAGCCCTCCATTTCAGTAATGGACACCCTTCCCTGGTTCCAGTTCTAAGTGGAAACGCTTTCGGTTTTATTCCATTCAGCATGAGATTGGCTGTGGGTTTGCTGTAGACGGCCCCCTACCCGTTTAAGAAATGTTGCATCTGTGCCTATTTTCTTCAGTGTTCTTGTCAGAAAAGGATACTGAATTTTCTCAAATAGTTTTTCTTCATCTATTGAGAGGATCATATAGTCTTTGTTTTTGCTTCTATTTATATGGTGAATTACATTTATAGATTCATATATGTTGAACCCACCTTGCATCCTTGGGATAAAGCCCACCTGATCATTATGTATAGTTTTTTAGATGTGTAGCTCTGTTGTCCTTCCTAGGATCTTACTGAATATATTTGCATTGATATTCATTAATGATACTAGTCTTTGTTTTCCTTTTTCGTTGAGCCCTTCTTGGTTTTGGTATCAGGGTGACATATGGTAGAACATGTTGGGGAGGATTCCTTCTCTGTGTTTTGGAATCGGTTCTGCAATATAGATACTAGCTCTTGTTTGAAGGTTTGAAGGTAGAATTCTGATGTCAAACCATCTAGTTCAGGACTTTCCTTTTTTGGAAGGTTTTTAATTGTTGTTGCAACAATTTGGTGCTTTATATTGGTTGATTCAGAATTTCTAATTCTTGGTGAGTTTAGGAAGGTGGGGTGATTCTAGGTATTATTTCGTTTCCTCTGCATCAGCGGTTCTCAACCTGTGGTTTGCGACCCCTTTGGACTGTATTAAAGGTTCACAGCATTAGGAAGGTTGAGAACCACTGCTCTACGTTTTCAGATTCCTGGGCGTAGAGTTTTTTTTATAGTAATCCTTGAGGATCTTTTGTATCTTTGTGGAATCAGTTGTTATTTCCCCCTTTTTGTTTCTGATGTCATTAAAGATCTTCTCCATTTCTAGTTAGTCTAGCAAATGGTTTATCAATTTTATTACTCTTTTCAAAGAACCAACTTTTTGTTTTGCTGATCTTCCTAACAGTTTGGGTGTTCTCAATTTCATTTAATTCTGCTCTGATTTTGGTTATTTCTTTTCTTCTGGTTTGGAATTGGATTGTTCTTGTTTTTCCAGTTCCTGGAGATGGTCCAGTAGGTTGTTGCACTTTCTGTTTTCTGATAAAGGCGTCTAATGGTCCAGACTTCCCTCTTAGGGCTGCCTTTGCTGTATCTCACAGGTTCTGATAGCTTGTGGCTTCATTGTCACCTTGTTAGAAAAATCTGTTTCCTTAGAGATTTCCTCCTTGACCCAGCTGTCATTCATCATGAGGTTGTCTAGTTTCCATGACTAAACAAGGCACCTATGAAGATTTCTGTTGTTGTTGGCTTCTACTTTTATTCTGTGTTGGTCTGAGAAGGTACAGGTATAATTTCTATTCCTTTAAAGCTGTTGAGATTCGATTTGTGCTCAAAGACGATGAATCAGTTTTGGAGGATGATCCGTGGGCTGTTGAGAGGAATGTGTACTCAGTTTTATTAAGATGAAGCACTAACTATGTGTCTGTTAAGCCCACTTGTTCTGAGGTTGTGTTTAAATCCTTTACTTCTTTGTTTAGTTTCTCCTTGGAGGAGCTGAAGGGACAATTCTTCAAAGTGTGAGTTGCTCTTCTCAGATGAAATAGCTCTAAACGTCTTCAGTGAAGCCAAATAAAATGGCAGTCTGTGAACGTGAGTGAATGGGATCCTTGACCCTCATTTTACTTTACCAGTGTTCTTCCAAAAGAGATTGAGCTAAGAAACCAGAACTACTGTGTTGCCCAAAGTGCAAAGATTTGGAGAAACTGGTGTTAAGGTTTTTGAAATTCCATTGACTTGAGCATGTCTGAAATCTTTCCACCATCAAATATTCTTAGTAGAAAATGCTGAGGCTCAGCGCCTGTGGCTCAAGTGGTTAAGGCACCAGCCACATACACCTGAGCTGGTGGGTTCAGATCCTGGGCCTGCCAGACAACAATGACAGCTGCAACCAAAAAACAGCTGGGCATCGTGACAGGTGCCTGTAGTCCCAGCTACTTGGGAGGCGGAGGCAGGAGAATCGCTTGAACCCAGGAGTTGAAGGTTGCTGTAAGCTGTGATGCCACAGCACTCTACCCAGGGCAACAGCTTGAGGCTCTGTCTCAAAAAAAAAAAAAAATAAAGGAAGAAAATGCTGAAAAATGAAGTGAGCATAATTGAATTTACAGCTGTGGAGAAAGTGATTCACCTATACTTGTGGCTTCAGACAAGGTGGTACTAGAGAGAGGCGGGCATTACCTGAGGAACTGAGGAAGGAATGGGATGGTAATGACAATATTTCTATTATTTCTTGGCCTACTTCTTGAATGTTTTCTGGATAAAGGCACCTAGTGGACATCCTGTTTACTCATTTCTGGCTAATTCAGTTACCAGTTTTTGGAAGTGATGAGGTCTCAGTTTTTATTATAGTGTCCATTACCAAAGCTATTCTTAGAACAAGATTTCTAGGCCTCAGCTGATGACCTGGATTTTAAAGCTGTATTTTGGATATTAAGATTCTGGTAAAACCAAAAAATCTAGATTATCTCTGAATTCATTGTATTAACAATATTATAATGAGATTTGACTGTTTTCACATTTTTCCTCCCAGGAGTCACTGTTAAGTTGGGTCATTCTATTCATGTGCTGCTTTATGACCTCACCGATTTCTAGAAATAAAAAGGGCACAGATGGTCTCTTCATTCTTTCCATTAAAACTTGTTTTCTTAAGTACACATCTGAAGACAGTTTTCTCATCTTTCTCTGATCAAAAGTATGGTGACAAATCAGCCCCCTTTAAAAAAATACATGATTTGGCAGTATTCTGTCTCTTTTGTTAGAAATGTTGAGGGTTTTGTGTTCTCTTGTTACTGTAAAGTGAAGCTCAAGTGTCCAAATCAAGTATAAATCAGTATGTTTTTCAAGATAGAAGTGTAACGTAAGCTGATTCACTTTATTTCTGCTAAGCCTAATGTATCCACTTAGTCCTTTGAACACCTCTTAATTTGGTCCTTCATGCCTTCATGTTTATTTCTGCTAACTGCTTAATGATTTTCCTGTATTTTTTAATATCCTACTTTATGCTTTTGCTTTTAAGATAATTTTAACTCAAAGAAAGAAATTTTAATGTGAGAAAATAAGATACTAGTGATTTGGGAAAGATATTTTTTCTTAGGAAAGGAAAGTTGAAGGGCGAAGTTTTGAATTTGTTTTCGCTAGGAGAAAAATGTATTTTAAAAATAGTAGTACCACAGAGAATTTTTTTGTTGACCTACTGAAACTGAAGAAATGTATGTGAACAAATGTAAGTTGTTTGTTTTGCAACTTCTTCTTGATTTCCTTTTATAAACATGGTTATTCACATGTTTGTGAATAAATATTAGATTAAAAAAGAAAATGGTACACCAATAATTTGATAGTAATATGAGGTTTCTATATAATGAGTCTGTTGGGGGAGTTATTTATTTGAATTTAGAATCTACCTACTACCTACTTTGGAATAACAAGAGATTTTGGTCTTGAACAAGTGTGGCTTTAGAACTTAAGAAGAAGCGCTTTTGTCCATTATAATATTTATTTACCTAAATCCATAAACCTTTTTATTGCTGTTTAATACTTATCAAATTTTTGCTCTCAGCTTACTTGAAAAATGTGATTATACAGTTTTGTTTGTGAAATGTGCATCTCTGTCTTTACAGGATCCTATGGTCATACTGTTAAAAAATACAATTCCTTTGGTGACCTTGTTCAAATCTTGGGTACCCCAGGCAAAAAAGGCACTGGTTTGAACCCCCTGCAGTTTGACAATCCCGCAGAATTGTATGTAGAGGACACAGGAGATATTTACATTGTGGATGGAGACGGAGGGCTGAATAATAGATTGATCAAACTGTCCCAAGGTGTGTGGCCTCACTTTCTGTGGTATTATGGGAATAGTATAAATTAGATTTAAGTGATTTGATACTTAAATGTTGTAACAGTGTAATATTATAACAGAGTTATGTATAAAACTATGTGTAAAGAGGTGAAATGTATTACTAAAAAACACTGGAAAACAGACGGATGTGATAGCCAACAATTAATGATTCTGATAACAGAGCCGCTTATTCTTTACCAAAGGCCAGGACACTCTTCCAAAAGGAGCCTGAGGCAGAACAAGAGTTTATAGGGCTCAAGAGGTAACCGGGTATCCTCTCCAGTTAGGAATGAAAAAGTAAGGGAGCCAGAGTCCCAGAGTCGGGCGTTGTGGAGGCTGAGGAATCAGCGAGAGCCTGCTTGAGTGCCCGCTCTGCGTCCTGTGCTCTCAGGAGACACGGGTCTGCTACACATGAAGCAATGATACGTTGTCCACATTATTGATTCTTACAG